>NC_090444.1:870069940-870390395 GCF_031143425.1 Pleurodeles waltl | reverse complement strand
CAGACCACAGCAAATGCTTCTCTTTCAATGTCACTCCACCTCTGTTCCTGTGGAAGTAACTTCCTGCTAATGAAGGCTACTGCTTGGTCCAGGCCCTCCTCATTCAGCTAAGCTAAGACTGCCCCGATGCCATGCTCTGAAGCGTCCATCTGCACTATGATTTCCTTGAAATAATCATGGGCCCTGTGTCAGCATCAGGGCAGTGCGAGCTCTACGGGCAACATAATGCAAAATGACAAACCTTATGCAATGTAATAATTCATGCACTGTGTGTTGATATTGCATATTAACTTTTTGCATTGTAGGTATTTATCTTGAAATGTCATTAATGCTGTTTGTAATGTATTGTTTATTTTCAAGCTTTTCCTGCAGCCTGGCTGGGTGTGGCATGTGGGCGGGGTTTGGGTCTATTTAAGGAACCCAGCCCAGCTCCACTTTCTCACTACTCAGAGGTCCCGATGCAGAGGAGCAGCATTTTCCGGGGCTCCTGTTCTGGAGGCCTACTTGGACATTTCCTGGCCCTGTCCTCATTATCTTGCTGATCTTCAAGCAGGGCGGTAAGACGCATGTCGCGGTAGGTCCCCAACTCCGTTTCTAGAAACATTTGAGGTTTTGGCTCTGTGATTTACAGTGTGCACGTTTTATTCTTGGCACTTAACCCTTGCAGTTCGGATCGGCAGAGTGCGCGATCATTTTGAGGCATTTGAATCTTGATGGTTGAATCAGCAACAGTGTGCGCGATTCATTCTTGGCACTTAACTCTTTCAGTTTGGATTGCCAGAGTGCACAATCATTTCGAGGCATTTGAATCTTGATGGTTGAATCGGCAACAGTGTGCGCGATTCATTCTTGGCAATTAACCCTTGAAGTTCGGATCGGCAGAGTGCGCAATCATTTCGAGGCATTTGAATCTTGATGGTTGAATCGGCAACAGTGTGCGCGATTCATTCTTGGCAATTAACCCGTGAAGTTCGGATCGGCAGAGTGCGCGATCATTTCGAGGCATTTGAATCTTGATGGTTGAATCGGCAACAGTGTGCGCGATTCATTCTTGGCAATTAGCCCTTGCAGTTCGGATCGGAAGAGTGCGCAATCATTTCGAGGCATTTGAATCTTGATGGTTGAATCGGCAACAGTGAGCACGATTCATTGTTGGCAATTAACCCTTGCAGTTCGGATCGGCAGAGTGCGCAATCATTTAGAGGCATTTGAATCTTGATGGTTGAATCGGCAACAGTGTGCTCGATTCATTCTTGGCAATTAACCCTTGCAGTTCAGATCGGCAGAGCGCGCAATCATTCCAGGTACTTGAGTCTTGATGCGCAGTCTGGCAATAAGGTGCGCAATAATTTCTGGGCAATTGATACTTGAAACTTAGATCAAACAGAGTGTGATATTTCTAGACAAAACAAGTTTAGTCAGTTTGCCTATTCTACAGTATCATTCATGAATCCTATAGCAATTTATTCTTTTGGAATGAAGGTACTCATTGACTCTTGTTGTTATGCAATTGCTATTCTAAGGATTAACTTGAGAGAGTTCAATGTTCAGAGCATACAAGTATAAAAAGGTCACGTTATTGAAAAGTTCTTGATCTCTCATATTATTAGAGCATAAAGAATTAAAACAAAGTTCATGAAGATTAATGTGAATGACCTTGCTATTGTGTTTTTAGCTCTTGCTTCCACAGGTCTCCTTCCCCGCTGTTCCCAACCTAAACCTCATCCCCCGCTTGGCCATTCTTTAACTCTGTGCTATGATAGCTAGTAGAGTTTGGAGCTGCCAAGAGGTGGACATATTGGGAACAGGCGTAAACCCCAAGGATCCGGTGTCGCTGACAGAATAGTGAGACCACTAATTTTATTCCTCCTGGTTTGTGATATTTCTAGACAAAACAAGTTTAGTCAGTTTGCCTATTCTACAGTATCATTCATGAATCCTATAGCAATTCATTCTTTTGGAACGAATGAACTCATTGACTCTTGTTGTGATGCAATTGCTATTCTAAGGATTAACTTGAGAGAGTTCAATGTTCAGCGCATACAAGTATAAAAAGGTCACGTTATTGAAAGGTTCTTGATCTCTCATATTATTAGAGCATAAAGAATTAAAACAAAGTTCATGAAGATTAATGTGAATGACCTTGCTATTGTGTTTTTAACTCTTGCTTCCACAGGTCTCCTTCCCCGCTGTTCCCAACCTAAACCTCATCCCCCGCTTGGCCATTCTTTAACTCTGTGCTATGATAGCTAGTAGAGTTTGGAGCTGCCAAGAGGTGGACATATTGGGAACAGGCGTAAACCCCAAGGATCCGGTGTCGCTGACAGAATAGTGAGCCCACTAATTTTATTCCTCCTGGATTGTGCTAGGTTTTCAATATGGCCACATTGGACGAGTTACTTAAGTAATTACACAGCTTCGATTGGATGTAGTCGAATCTAAAAACATAGCAGCCAATCTAGCAGAAAGGGTGGATCAGTTACAAGACAGAGTGGGAAAGAAGGAGCAAAATCCTCTGGGTGCGGGTTGGCTTAATCCTCCCCCTCAAAGTTCAGGAGGGAATACTCCAACTAAGATATCACTCACAGTTCCCACGCCCATTCCTTTGGCTCCCCCAGAAAGGTTTTCAGGTGATCCTCAGAAGGTACAATCCTTTTTGACTCAAGTAGAATTGCATTTCTCCTGTAGACCAAACACCTTCCCTGATCCCCAATCCAGGGTAATCCTCTTGATTTCTTATTTGACTGGAGACGCGGCCACCTGGGCAATCCCTCTCGTGCATTGAGATAATCCTTTGCTTTATAACTGGAGAGACTTTGTCCGAGAATTTGAAAGTGTTTTTGATCAAAGAACAGTTACTCTGTCCGCAGACCGAGAACTGTTAGAATTGCGACAAGGAAATAAGGATCTTTTCTCTTACTTGGTTACGTTTAATCGGCTGGTAGCAGAAATGGCCTGGCCTGAGCAAAAGAGATCAGCCATGTTTTATCAAGGACTCAAGGATGAGTTAAAAGACATTCTTGTACAGATTGATCCTCAACCCACGGATTGTCAAGGTCTGATAAATCTTGTTTTAAGACTAGACCATCATCTTGCAGAACGACAGGGAACACACAAAAAGACTGAGAAAGATTTCTGGTGTGTTCATGAGCATAGAGAATCACAAGTTCATGGAGACAAAAATCATGAACCAATGGAAATAGGAACCATCAGGCGGCCCTTAACGAAAGAAGAGAAAGATCTACGTAGAAAGAACGGACAATGCCTGTATTGTGGACGAAAGGGCCATTTCGCTAAAGAATGTCGATCAAAACCAAAAGGTAAACAAACCCCTACCAAGAAGGTTGTAGCAAATGCACAGATGATCAATCAGGAAAACTAGAACACCCAAGGTGTAAGGAAGGGTTGCTCTTGGGTGTAACCGTGGACCCTTCACAAGATGCTAAAAAGGTTTTACTTGAGTCAAGACATTTAAAATTAGATCTAGAAGTACTGGTAAAACAAAAGACTTATCTAAAGAAAGCCTTAGTAGATTCCGGGCTACTGGTAATTTTATCGATGCACAATTGATTCAAACATGGGGGAACCCCATGTAAGAAGAAGAAAACACCAGAAATAATACAAGCTGTAAATGGAAAACTCCTAGCTGGAGGTCCAGTGACTCTGCAGACCTTCCCCTTATCTGTGATTGGTAAAGGGGGAAATCAAGACACCAAATATGTAAAACAAATATTCTTTGATGTAATCCATGCTCCTCAGTATGGAATTATCCTAGGAATGCCGTGGTTAAGTTACCATAATCCTTTAATAAATTGGCAAGAAATGAAAATCACGTTTTCTTCACTTCTGTGTAAAGAAAAATGTCTCCAGACATCAAGTGTCACAGATTCCCACAAATCCCACATAGCCACAGCCGCTGAAAAAGATGTAACGCTGCCTTTGCAGTATTCATGCTTCCTTGATGTTTTTGATGAAAACGAAGCAGGAACCTTGCCACCTCACAGACCGTATGACTGTCAAATTGATCTGACTCCTGGTGCTATACTCCCTAGTTGTCGTGTGTATGCCCTGTCTGAACACGAAAACCAATATCTAAAAAGTTATTTAGATCAATTTCTAGCTAATGGATTTATCCGCCTTCCCAGTCTCCTGCAGCATATACTCTTTTTTTTGTTATCAAGGCTAATGGGGATCTTAGGACTTGTATAGACTAAGAGGATTAAATAAAATCACAGTAAAAAATAAATACCCATTACCCTTGATCCTTGTCCTGTTGGATCAAGTTAAAAAAACCAACATTTACACCAAGTTAGACCTAAGAGTAGCTTACCACCTAGTCTTGATGAGAGAAGGCAATGAGTGGAAAACTGCCTTTAAAACTAGATATGGTCTATTTGAATACACAGTCATGCCCTTTGGACTTTGTAATGCTCCAGCAGTGTTCCAATTCTTTCTGAATGAGATCCTTAGAGAATATCTAGATCTATTTGCAATAGTTTATACTTATGATATTCTAATCTATTCTGATAACGAAGTCGAACATGTACAATATGTCCAAAAGATTCTCACAGCCCTTCGGAAACATCATTTATATTGCAAATTGAACAAATGTGAATTTCATGTTACCACTGTTGAATTTTTAGTGGTCATCCTTACCCCTCAAGGCATGGTCATGGCAGAAAGAAAAGTGCAAGCAGTATCTGATTGGCCAATCCCAAAAACTGTTTGAGATGTTCAGTGCTTCATAGGTTCTGCAAATTTCTATTGCAGATTCATAGACCATTTCTCACAGACAGTGGCACCAATCACCAAGTTACTACGAAAGAAAGAACCATTTGTATGGTCTCCAGAAGCTGACAAGGCTTTTTCAACCTTAAAAGAAGCCTTCTCCACCCCCCCCCCCAGTCTTGACTCACCAAGATACTGAACGTCCATTCATAGTAGAATCAGATGCTTCAGATGTGGCAAATGGTGCAGTGTAATCGCAACGCAACAAAGATACCGGTCAGCTACACCCTGTAGCTTACATGTCTTGAAAACTAAACAAAGCGGAATAAAATTATGTCATTGCTGAGAAAGAGCTTCTAGCAATCCGTGATGCCTTTAAAGAGTGGAGACACTATTTGCTAGGCGCCAAGTACACTATTACAGTATGCACAGATCATTGTAATCTCCAGTTCATGAGTTCAACTAGACTTCTGACTCCTCGTCAATTAAGATGGATGCTGTTTTTTGCCGAGTTTGATTTTGTGGTAACCTTTCATCCCGCAGAGAGAATCGCAAAGCAGATGCCTTGTCCAGACAAGACTCTACCATGTTACCCACAATCCAGCCCCCACGAGCTATCATTGCTCCAGACAGAATCCTTTGTATCCTTAAAACTGAACATTTTTTTGAAAATATTCGAAATTCTTTCACCATCGAAAAATGGCAGAAATGGGCTCAAGCAGACCCCAAAAGATCAATGAAACAAGGCCTACCTTTTCATGACGCATGTTTATTTGTTCCCAGTACCAAGTTGCGCAAATTAGTCTTTCATTGGTTGCACGTTATACCTACGGCAGGTCATCCAGGTATTCCTAAGACACTTGGACTAATCCAACAATATTTTTGGTGGCCTACTTTGACAAAAGACGTCATGCAAATGGTAACTAACTGTGAAGATTGTGCTCATACCAAGACAAGTCATTCAAAACCAAAAGGACTGTTACATCCTCTCCCAACTCCATTCCAACCTTGGGAATACATATCAATAGACTTTATCACAGGCCTGCCAGTTGTTCAACATCACTCAGTAATCCTTGTAGTGGTAGATAGTCTCACAAAATATGCACATTTCATTGCTTGCAGGAAATTGCCTACCGCCAGTGAATTAGCAACAATACTTTTAAATCGAGTGGTCCGTTATCATGGATTACTAAAAGTAATTCTTTCCGATCGAGGATCACAATTTGCCTCTAACTTCTGGAAAACATGGTGCAAAATGCTGCAAGTTACATCTACATTATCTACCAGTCATCATCCTCAAACAGATGGCCAAACTGAGAGACTCAATCAAACATTCAAACAATATTTGCGTGCTTATGCCGAAAAAGCACTGCATTCTTGGGTATCAATGCTTTGGTTAGCTGAACTGGCCTACAATAACTCATATCATACTTCTACTGGAGCGATGCCCTTTTTTCGGTCTATTTGGTTCTCACCCAGATGCTTTGCCAATCACAATTCCACAAGAAAGTTCACTTACACTAGCAGTATCAGAAACAATACGACAACTCCATCAAACCCAGAAGCAAATCCAGCAACATCTAAACAAAGCAAAACAAAAGTATAAAAAACATTATGACAAAAAACATTGTGAGGGACCACAGTATAAGCCAGGAAATAGAGTATGGCTTTCCACACGCCACATTGATTTCTAGAAAATACATATGTTTAATCCCAAACATATAGGTCCTTACACAGTTCTTCAACAGATCAATCCAGTAACCTACAAACTACAGTTACCAAAATCACTATGTATTCATCCAGTGTTTCATACTTCTCTCCTGAAAAGAGCTTTCCAGGAAACTCGCTCTCGACCAACTTCAGTACTACCTCAAAATTTAGAGGTCATACTCTCTGGTATCTAATATCTTGGAAAGGGTACAGTCCAGAGAACAACTCATGGGTCTCAGCATCTGACATTCATGCTCCACAACTAGTGCAGCGTTTTCACCGCCTAAACCCAGACAAGCCAGGCCCTAGAGCGCGTTCGGGAGGGGGGAGTACTGTCAACACCAGGACAGTGCGTGCTCTATGGGCAACATAATGCAAAATGACAAACCTTATGCATTGTATGTTGATATTGCATATTAACTTTTTGCATTGCAGGCATTTATCTTGAAATGTCATTAATTCTGTTTGTAATGTATTGTTCATTTTCAAGACTTTCCTGCAGCCTGGCTGGGTGTGGCATGTGGGCGGGCTTGGGTCTATTTAAGGAACCCAGCCCAGCTCCACGTGCTCACTATTCAGAGGTCCCAGTGCAGAGCAGCAGCATTTTCCAGGGCTCCTGTTCCGGAGGCCTACTTGGACATTTCCTGGCCCTGTCCTCATTATCTTGCTGATCTTCAAGCAGGGTGGTAAGATGGAGGTCGGGGTAGGTCCCCGACTCCGTTTCTAGAAACATTTGAGGTTTTGACTTGTTGATTTACAGTGCGCGTGATTTATTCTTGGCACTTAACCCTTGCAGTTCGGATCGGCAGAGTGCACAATCATTTCGAGGCATTTGAATCTTGATGGTTAAATCGGCAACAGTGTGCACGATTCATTCTTGGCAATTAAGCCTTGCAGTTCAGATCGGCAGAGTGCGCAATCATTTCAAGGCATTTGAATCTTGATGGTTGAATCGGCAACAGTGTGCGCAATTCATTCTTGGCAATTAACCCTTGCAGTTCGGATCTGCAGAGTGCACGATCATTTCAAGGCATTTGAATCTTGATGGTTGAATAGGCAACAGTGTGCGCGATTCATTCTTAGCAATTAACCCTTGCAGTTCGGATCGGCAGAGTGCACGATCATTTCAAGGCATTTGAATCTTGATGGTTGAATCGGCAACAGTGTGCGCGATTCATTCTTGGCAATTAACCCTTGCAGTTCGGATCGGCAGAGTGCGTAATCATTTCGAGGCATTCGAATCTTGATGGTTGAATTGGCAACAGTGAGCACGATTCATTCTTGGCAATTAACCCTTGCAGTTCAGATCGGCAGAGTGCGCAATCATTTTGAGGCATTTGAATCTTGATGGTTGAATCGGCAACAGTGTGCGTGATTCATTCTTGGCAATTAACCCTTACAGTTCAGATCGGCAGAGCACACGATCATTCCAGGTACTTGAGTCTTGATGCGCAGTCTGGCAATAAGGTGCGCAATAATTTCTGGGCAATTGAATCTTGAAAATTAGTTCAAACAGAGTGTGATATTTCTAGACAAAACAAGTTTATTCAGTTTGTCTATTCTACAGTATCATTCATGAATCCTACAGCAGTTAATTCTTTGGGAACAAATGTGCTCATTGACTCTTGTTGTGATGTAATTGCTATTCTAAGGATTAACTTGAGAGAGTTCAATGTTCAGAGCATGTGAGTATAAAAAGGTCACCTTATTGAAAAAGTCTTGGTCTCTCATGTTATTAGAGCATAAAGAATTAAAACAAAGTTCATGAAGATTAATGTGAATGACCTTGCTATTGTGTTTTGAACTCTTGCTTCCACAGGTCTCCTTCCCCGCTGTTCCCAACCTAAACCCCATCCCCGCTGGGCCATTCTTTAACTCTGTGCTATGATAGCTAGTAGAGTTTGGAGCTGCCAAGAGGTGGACATATTGGGAACAGGTGCAAACCCCGAGGATCCGGTGTCGCTGACACCCTGAGCAAAAGTGCTGTGCATATGGCTTCCTTGAGGGAATCAAAAGCTTTCTGGCAAGCCTCTGTCCAGTTCACCAATCTGGGCTGCTTGTTAGTAGTCAGCTCAGTTAAGGGGGCAACCATGGTGCCAGGTCACTTAACAAACCTCCTGTAGTAGCCAGTGAGGCCTATGACGGCTCACACTTCAGGTTGGGTAGTAGGTGGTTGCTAAGCCATGATTGTTTCAATCTTGGCCTGGAGAGGCTGCACCATGCCACCACCGACCAGGTGGCCCAAAATACACCATGGCACCCTGCCCAATATGGTGCTTACTGGCCTTGATTGTCAGTCCTGTCTGTTGCAGGGCCTGGAGCACCTCTTGCCAGTGAAGCAGGTGTTCCTCCCAGCTGGCACTGTAGACGGCAAATTTGTTTAAGTAGGTGGCACAGAACGCTTATTTACCAGCCAGGACCCTGTTGACCAACCGTTAGAAGGTAGCAGGGGCATTCTTCAAGCCAAAGGGCATCATCTAGAATTGGTAATGTCCTTCAGGATTTGAGAATGCTGACCTCTCTTTTACCCCCTCAGTCAAGGCGATCTGTCAGTACCTTGATGTCAAGTTAAAGATACTGTGGAATTTGGTAGTGCCTAGCCTGTCAAAGAGCTCATCAGCTCTAGGGAAGAGGTGTGCATCAGTCTTGGTGATGGAAGTAAGGCCTTGGTAGGCCACACAGAACCAAAGTTCTGGTTTCGTGCCCGATGGGTTAGCCTTTGGTACCAATATCACTGGGCTAGACCAGGGAATGTTAAAGGTTTCAATCACCCCTAAAGCTAGCATCTTGGCAACTTCCTCCTTGATACTGGTTTTCACCCTATTTGACAACCAGTAAATTTTGTTCTTCATTGGGGGACTGTCTCCAGCGTCAATGTCATGGACACATAGATGTATGAGTCCAGGGGTGAGGGAGAACAGGGAAGCAAACTGTCCGAGCAACAGATAGCAGTCACCCCTCTGCTCTAGGGTCAGGGAGTCAGAGAGGTTGAAACCCTCCGCTGCCCCATCATTTTCCTGTGCAGTGAGGAGGTCAGGGAGAGGTTCACTCTCCTCCTCCACACCCTCATCTGTCACAAGGAGCATGCTGACATCAGACCTCTCAAAGTAAGGCTTTAGTCTGTATATATGGAACACCCTCAGGGGGTTTCTAGGGGTCTGGAGGTACCCTAAGTGGCCTCCCCCTTAGGCTCCTTTATTTCTGATGGGCCAGTCCAGTGATCCTGGACAGCACTGGGCTTCACCAGGTCCATGACCCATACTTTGTCAACAGGTTGAAACTCCACCAGAACGGCCTTCTGGTCATACCAGCATTTCATGACTTCTTGACTGACCTCAAGGTTGTTTTTGGCCTTTTTCCAGAAGCAGCGCATCTGTTTGCAGAGGGCCAATATGTAGCTGACCACATCCTGGGGGAGTAGGGTTTCTAGGGAGCTTTCTCCTACCCCTCCTTGACAATGCTTAGAGGGCCCCCAACAGGTTTGCCATAGAGAAGTTCAAAGGGACTGAACCGTACCCCTTTCTGAGGCACTTTTCTGTAAGCACAGAGGAGCCATGGCAAGAGCATATCCTACGTATGCCTCATGGCCTCAGGTAGGCCTGTAATCATGCCCTTCACGATCTTGTTGAATCTCTCAACTAGAGCACTGGATTGAGGGTGATAGGGTGTGGTGAACTTGTAAGTTACACCACGCGCATCCCACATGGACTTCATGTAGGCAGGCATGAAGTTACTGCCTCCGTCAGACACTATCTCTTTGGGGAACCCCACATGGGTAATGATCCCCATCAAAGTTCTGGTCACCACAGGTGCAGTCAACATCCTCAGAGGGATTACCTCTGGGTAGCATGTGGCATGGTCCACCAAGAACAGGATGAACCTGTTGCCTAGGTCTGCCTTAGGGTCGAATGGACCAATGATGTCAATGCCCACCCTTTCAAAGGAGGTGCCAATAACGGGAAATGGGATCAAAGGAGCCTTCATCTTTTTTCCTTGACTTCCCACTGGCCTGGCAGGTGGGACAGGACCTGCAGAATGCATATGAGGCTGTCTTCATTTGTGGCCAATAGAAGTGGGTGATAAGACTGGCAAAGTCGTGTCTTGCCCTAAATGTCCTGCCAGGGGTATGTCATGAACCAAACACATTAGGAAGGCCTGATAACACTGTGGGACCACCAGCTCAGGGGCTGCCCCAGTACCCAGAGACTTAGGCTCACTATATAGGAGATCATCCTCCCAGTAAATTACGTGATCCCCAGAGGCTTCACCTGCTGAATGGGCTGAGGCCTGTTGCCTCATGCCTCAAGAGTGGGACACTCTCTCTGCGCTTTGCAGAATTCCTCCCTGGTGGGTCCACCCTCAACCTGCCAGCCAGCAAGCTCAGCTGGATCACCTAGGGTGGCAATGTCCTCCCCAGTTGGCTCAGGGGCCTCCTCCTCAGGGACCCCGCCAACCTCCACCGTAGGAACTTTCGGGACCGGTTTCCCATGCCCCTTGCCCTTCTCCTTTGCAGCTGCCTGGGCCATTCTTCATGGCTCTCGACACACTTGACTCCCCTCCTGGGCAGCCATGGACCGTGGTCATGCACACCCACTCAGGCAATTCCATCATTTCCAAGTGAGACCTGAGTTCTGCCTCCTGCCAGGTAGTGTGCTCTAGGTCATTGCGTAATAGACAATCTACAGGCATGGCCAGACTCACAGCTACTTTCAGAGTACCAGAGATCCCCCCACTCAAAGGGAACCAGAGCCACTGGTAGATGGCTCTCACGATTGTCAGCAACTATGACTTGGTAGAATGTGTTTGGGAGGACCTGCTCTGCTGACACCAGCTGACACTTGACAGTTGTCATGCCGGCTCCTTTGTCACTCAGAGCCTCCACCCATTGCCCATTATTGGTGATCTACTGCCAATACTAGTATTGGCAGGCATGTGGGCTTTTGACACCATATCTGCATCCCCCAAAGATACTACGGTCACCTCTGTCTATTCCCCAAAGCTATCTGGGACTACCTCCTCCCTGAACGCTACTCTAGCCAATCCAGGTGACTTCCCACCAAATGGGGGGTGCCCTCTTTGGACATTTTGAGTCACCCTTAGAGTGACCATACTTGGAGCAATCTGCACATTGGTGAACCCACTTCCCTGTCTTGTGATCAAAGAACCCTTTCTTCTTAGGATCAGACTGGGACTGGTTATCACTATTCCCTTGGGAATTGTTTTGGGGACCTTTAGAGAACTCCTTATTTTGAAAATGTTCTCCCTCCTCTTTATTCTGTTAGGAACCCTGACCGCCTTTGTAGGTGTCCCCTTCAGATACCTTTTTGGACACTCAGGTGTTAGCCCAGAGGTCTGCCTCCTTAGCAAGCTTCCTGAAATCAGTCAGCTTACTTTGCACTAAGTGCTGATGCAACTCTACAAAACAAATACTGGGCATGTGCTCTCTCAGGATTAACTTGTACAACCCAACATAATCACTGACTTTGCTGCCCAGCACCCAGCCATTCAGTGCTTTACTGGAATAATCAATTAAGTCTACCAAGGATTGGTTAGGGAGCTTGTTACTGTCCCTCAATCTTTGGCGATACTTCTCCGGGATCAGTCCAAACTGGGCAATCACAATGGCTATCATGGGAGTGTACGTATTCTGGTCCCCAACCTCTAATGTTAGAAGTGTGTCCCTCCCCAAGTGTAGGCATGTGTTTCCACAGACCTGCCCCTCAGTGCTCTTCAGGAATCCCATGTGCCCTCAGTGCAACTTCATAACCAGAAACCCACTTGTCAATGTCATCTCCCAGCTAAAACTGGGCACAAATCCTTGGGTATATGAACCTTCTTGTCTTCGGCAGGTTCTACATGTATGCTGCCACTGTCACTGCTGGATTCATACTGCCTACTCTTGAGCTCCAGCTCTTTCAGACTCAGTTCATGAGCCAATAGAAGTTTCTTCTCAGCTAAGGCTCTTTCAGCCTCAGTTCTCCTCCCCTCCGCCTCTATTTTTAATCTGCAGCTGGAATTCGCTCTCATCTCTCCTTTCCTCTATGGTCACACGATGACTAGAGGAAATGCTTCCTGGTCTCGCAGAAGGAACAAATCCAGAGATGTCATCCGCTACTGCTGTTGTCAGCTCCTCTTAGGATTGGTTAAAAATGCAAAGCAGGGAAAGCTTGCAGAAGAAGACAAATAATATAAATTTTCTTTAACTGTGGGTAGGTAGTGTACACGTGGCTATTGTATGTAACTGCACAATTACAAGTCCTATCCCACCACTGCCACCAATGTTAGAAATTGTGGGGGTTATTCTAACTTTGGAGGAGTGTTAATCCGTCCCAAAAGTGACGGTAAAGTGACGGATATACCACCAGCCGTATTACGAGTTCCATAGGATATAATGGACTCGTAATACGGCTGGTGGTAAATCCGTCACTTTTCCGTCACTTTTGGGACGGATTAACACCTCCTCCAAAGTTAGAATAACCCCCTGTGTCTCTAGTTGGCAGAGGTATACACCTTTATCCAAGTAGGGACCACAATCCTTGTCAGGGTAAGTTACAACACAATCCATATTGTCCCGTGCTCATCCTCTGGTAGCTTGGCACAGAGCAGGCAGGCTTAACGTAGAAGGCAATTTGTAAAGTATTTGTGCAATAAGTCATACAGTAACACAGTGAAAACACCACAAAAAGTACTCCACACCAGTTTAGAAAAATAGATAATATTTATTTGAATAAAATAAGATAAAAACAACAAATATCCAATACCCATAAGTTGAGATATCACTTTTTAAAGGTTAGAATGATTCTCAAACCTTAAGAATCAGTGGTTATATCCTTGTAACACACAGTACATGGGATGCGTCAAAAATACCTCTCAAGGGGGCCACAGAGGAGGAGATGCGTTGAAAAATAAAAACACTGCGTCGGATTTTCCAGCGTGGCGCAGACAACGCATAGTTTCTTTCCATGCTCCAAGGTGATGCGTCTATTTCCAGGAGCTCAGCCTTGGTTTCTCACTGCGATGTGGGGATATTTGACGTCCAGGGACGATGTGTTGAAAATCCTTGATGTGCTGGGAAAAGGAGCAGTCGCTGCGTCGATCCAGTAGGAGATGCAGCAATTTTTTCATCGTGAGGCAGGCGAAATGCGTCGATTTCTGCAGGCACTGCGTCAATTTTCAGACACACTGGAATTTTCTTCTCTGGGGTGAAGGGTTTGTGGCCTAAGATTTCAGAACAGGAGGCATGCTCAATCCAAGCCTTTGAAGAGCACTTGTGGAGAAGGCAGAATCCTTCCAGCAGAGTCAGAGGCCAGCAGACTGCAGGGCATCAAGCAGGGCAGCAGTCCTTCTCAGCAAAGCAGTCCAGATGAGTCCTTTGGGGCAGCCAGGCAGTCCCTCTGACAGAGTCAGGAATAAATCGAGAAGTGTCTGATTTGGTGGGGTCAGAGACCCAGTATATATACACCCAAAAATGCCTTTGAAGTGGGGTAAGCTTCAAAGAGTGGTTTTGAAGTGCACACATTCCCCTTTCAGCCCAGTCCTGTGTGCCAGGATCCCTGTCAGTGGTTTTCAGTCCTTTGTGTGAGGGCAAGCCACTGGCCTTTGAAGTGTAAGAGAGAGCCAATCTACCTTTACTGCCCAGGGAGACCCATTCAGTATAGAGATGAATGCAGATGTGATGAAGTGTCCTGTGCACATGGCTGTCTGGTGCAATGCACAAGGAGAGCTATCAACCAGCACATACCAGATGTAGATTGGAGACAGACTGTAAGGCACAGATGGCAGTAAGTGCAAAGAAATGCCCACTTTCTAAAAGTGGCATTTCTAACATAGTAATATTAAATCCAACTTCACCAGTACGCAGGCTATTCTATTACCATTCTGGCCATACTAAACATGATAGGGCTACTCCTTCCAGATCAGAATCTACCACTTAAAGTATATGAGGGTGGTACTAATGCTGGCCTATGAGAGGAGTAGGGCTCACTGTAGTGGAACACTAATTTGAGAGTTTTCCCCGCCAGGACATGTAAATACATAAGTATATGTCCTGCCTTTTACTTCCATTGCACCCTGCCCCATGGGTTACCTAGGACCTACCTTATGGGTAAGTTATATGCAGAAAAAAGGGGTGTTTAAGACTTGGCAAGTAATTTTAAATGCCAAGTCGAGGTGGCAGTGAAACTGCACATACAGGCCTTACAATGGCAGGCCTGAGGCATGGTTAAGGGGCTACTTATGTGGGTGGCACAATCAGTGCTGCAGGCCCACTAGTAGCATTTAATTTAAAGGTCCTGGGCACCTCTAGTGCACTTTACTGGGGACTTATAGGTACATTAAATATGCCGATTGGTTAGGAACCAATGTTACTATGTTCAGGGGAGAGATCACATGCACTTTAGCACTGGTCAGCAGTGGTAAGTGTGCAGAGTCCTAAAACCAGCAAAAACAGGGTCAGAAAAATGGAAGGAGGCCGGCAAAAAGTTAGGGGATGGCCTCCCTAAGACTGTCAGGTCTAACAGAAGGTATAATCAACCTATGCGTTCTATGGATCTGAACACACTATGAGGTGGAAAAAAACAAATTAGTCACCATCATCACCACTTGGGGCAGAATTGATGGTTTCAGGACTGACATGGGCATGTACATCAGACCCAAATGCTAACAATGTTAATTGGAAAGATGTTTATGAGCACAAGCCATACGGCATCTGCCTAGAGGGACATAGTATATAGGGCAAATGCATGTAGAATCCAATCAAGACCCCAGTGGATCCGTGTGACAGCATCGTATTATGAGTGTGAGCTTTTTTCATGCTGTGCCCCAATAAGGACTAAGACATAAGGAAATGATTTAAAACTGTTTCAAGTAGTAAACAAACTACCACACATAATCAATGAGAAAACCTATCTATGAATATACTCTAGCCTCTATATGTGCTGGATCATATTGAATTTTTAATACAATGTACCATGATCATGTAAAACATAAGGGAATCACACAGAGGATACATTAGAACTGAGTATACAGGTTTGTATACAATGAGCCAACAAATGACTAAGATCAGATAAGGGAATTGGAGTAATTATTTGTAACAATACCCAGGTCAGTCCATAAATGGATATTCATGGAAATAGTGTGTAAGTTGTAATGTCACAGGCCTTTAGACCTAATTGAAACACATTGGCACCATTTCTTAGGAAGCAGTCCAAACGACTCTCAAAATTCAATTTGGCAATTAAGGTTTATCCAGAAACACCTGAAATATAACATTTGGGGAAAGCAACCTGGCATTCCTTGCTTTTCCAATATATGATACATAATGCAATTGTAAAAGGTATTAACAATTAGTATTACATATTCTACAGTGTAGGAAGGTACCCTCTTTTTGACATGTTACCCCCAATGTCTGCCTGATGTCAGTGTGTTTGACTGTGACCCAGCTAACCAGGATCCCAATGCTTATGCTCTCTCTCCTCTACATTTTGTCACTGCATACTGGGTCCCCAGTATTTCACCCAAAATTGGCATACTGGTCACCCCTTATATATCCTGTGTATAAGGTACCTAGGTACCCAGGGCATTCGTGTTCCAGGGGATCCCTATGGGCTGCAGCATTTCTTTTGCCACCCAGAGGGAGCCGATGCAAAGGCTTCTACAGGACTGCCATTGCAGCCTGTGTGAAATGGTGCATGCACCCTTTCACTACCATTTACACTGCACCAGGTCACTTATAAGTCACTCATATGTCAGTCCTTCCAACCCTGAAGGCTGGGTGCAGAGTACCTGTGTGTGAGGGCACCCCTGCACTAGCAGAGGTGCCCCCACATTGTCCAGGGCCATTTTCCTGGACTACGTAAGTGTGAGGGTGCCATTTTACTGGTGCACGATACATAGGTCACTACCTATGTACAGCTTCACAATGGTAACTCTCAATTTGGCCATGTTTGGTATCAAACATTTTGGCATCATACCCCAAGGCCTTTGCAAGCATTGGTTGTATGATTCCATGCACTCTGGGGGCTCCTTAGAAGACCCCCAGTACTGCCATTACGGCCTTCTGAGGTTCTCCAGGCAGCCCCAGCTGCTGCCACTTCACAGACAGGTTTCAGCCCAGGAAGGCAGAACAAAGTATTTCCTTTGGGAGAGGGATGTTACACCCTCTCCCCTTGGAAAGGTGTTACAGGCACGGGAGGGGTAGTCTCCCAAAGCCTCTGGAAATGCTTTGAAGGGCACAGATGGTGCCCTCCTTGTATAATCCAGTATACACCGGTTCGGGGACCCTCAGTCCCGCTCTGGCACAAAACTGGACAAAGAAAAGGGGGGTGACCACTCCTCTGTCAATCACCACCCCAGGGGTGGTGCTCAGAGCTCCTCCAGAAGGTCCCTGGATTTTGCCATCTTGGATTCCAAGGTGGGAGGGAACTCTGGAGCATCTGAGTGGCCAGTACCAGCAAAAGACGTCAGAGCCCTCCCCTATGTCAAACATACTTTAACAATACAGTTGGTTTACATGTGAAAGTAGTAGTAAAGGAGTGTTTGGTTTCTTGGAGCAGTGTGAAGAGTTCAGTGGGAAAGAGGGGTTAGGGTTTACAGTTCTTCCCTCTTCTCACTCTCCTTGTTGTCCTTGTCTGTGTAATCTCTCAGCAGGTTGTGTACTATTCTGCGTCACGCTTCCCTGCTCACCACCTCCACGTTGCTCACCAGTCGGGTCCTGGCATACAGAAGGATGTCCTTAATGCAGCAGAGGATTCTCCAGCATCCTTGGATAGCCTCCACTGAATGTGTCTTTGGAAACAGCCCATACAGCACAGAGTGGTGAGTGATGTTTGGGTATGGGATGTGGGCTTCCATTTCTTGCTGATAGGTGCTTACCTGTGTAGCTGACAAATCCCCCTTTCAGTGCTATTTAGGGCCTCTCCTCTGGGTGTTTCCTCAGATTCGGATTGCAAGACTTCAGCAGGAATCCTCTGCATCCTTTACTTCACCTTCTTACCAAAGAAACCTCCAGAAACTCTACAACTGCAACAAAGAAGCAAAGACGACTTCTGCAACATTGTATCTTCATCTCCTGCCAGCAACTGCAAATGTTTCCCAGTCATTCATCCTCAGAGGACAGCCAGTCTTCGGCCTGCACCAGAAGATCGAAGGAATCTTCCTTGAAGTGAAAATGTCACTTCCCTGCTTCAGCAGGCACCCCTCTGTAGCGACGACTGGTGGCTTGCGACCCCTCTCCTGAAGAAATGCTTGGATCCAGCAACATAGATCACAGACTGAAGTGCTCCTACTATTCCACTAATATCATATAGCACAGTATCATAAGAAAACACAATACTCAGAGTTACTAAAAATAAAGGTACTTAGGCCCGTATTTATACTCCGTTTGCGCCGAATTAGCGTCGTTTTTTTCGACGCAAATTCGGCGCAAAACTAACGCCATATTTATACTTTGGCGTTAGACGCGTCTAGCGCCAAAGTATGGGCAAAGAGCGTCATTTTTTTGCGTGAACGCCTTCCTTGCGTTAATGAGATGCAAGGAAGGCATTCCCGTCTAAAAAAATGACGGCGACGCAAATGCGTCGTATTTATACTCCCGGGCAAAAATCACGCCCGGGAGTTGGCGGGTCAAAAAACCCCGCATTTGCGCCACTATTTAACGCCTGGGTCAGGGTAGGCGTTAAGGGGCCTGTGGGCTCAAAATGAGCCCACAGGTGCCCTCCCCTGCCCCCAGGGACCCCCCCTGCCACCCCTGCCCACCCCAGGAGGACACCCAAGGATGGAGGGACCCACCCCAGGGACATTCAGGTAAGTTCAGGTAAGTATTATTTTTTATATTTTTTTACTTTTTTTTGGGTGGCATAGGAGGGCCTTATTTGTGCCCCCCTACATGCCACTATGCCCAATGACCATGCCCAGGGGACACAAGTCCCCTGGGCATGGCCATTGGGCAAGGGGGCATGACTCCTGTCTTTACTAAGACAGGAGTCATGAAATGGCGTCTGGGCGTCGTAAAAAAATGGTGCAAATCGGGTTGAGGCGATTTTTTTGCCTCAACCTGACTTGCCCCATTTTAAGACGCCCTAACGTCATTTTTTCCCAACGCCGGCGCTGCCTGGTCTACGTGGTTTTTTTCCACGCAAACCAGGCAGCGCCGGTCTGCTTGCGCCGGCTAACGCCATTCCATAAATACGGCGCCCGCATGGCGCTTCAGAATGGCGTTAGACGGCGCTAAATTTTTTGACGCTAAACTGCGTTAGCGCAGTTTAGCGTCAAAAAGTATAAATATGGGCCTTAGGCCCGTATTTATACTCCGTTTGCGCCGAATTAGCGTCGTTTTTTTCGACGCAAATTCGGCGCAAAACTAACGCCATATTTATACTTTGGCGTTAGACGCGTCTAGCGCCAAAGTATGGGCAAAGAGCGTCATTTTTTAGCGTGAACGCCTTCCTTGCGTTAATGAGATGCAAGGAAGGCGTTCCCGTCTAAAAAAATGACGGCGACGCAAATGTGTCGTATTTATACTCCCGGGCAAAAATCACGCCCGGGAGTTGGCGGGTCAAAAAACCCCGCATTTGCGCCACTATTTAACGCCTGGGTCAGGGTAGGCGTTAAGGGGCCTGTGGGCTCAAAATGAGCCCACAGGTGCCCTCCCCTGCCCCCAGGGACCCCCCCTGCCACCCCTGCCCACCCCAGGAGGACACCCAAGGATGGAGGGACCCACCCCAGGGACATTCAGGTAAGTTCAGGTGAGTATTATTTTTTATATTTTTTTACTTTTTTTTGGGTGGCATATGGGGGCCTTATTTGTGCCCCCCTACATGCCACTATGCCCAATGACCATGCCCAGGGGACACAAGTCCCCTGGGCATGGCCATTGGGCAAGGGGGCATGACTCCTGTCTTTACTAAGACAGGAGTCATGAAATGGCGTCTGGGCGTCGTAAAAAAATGGCGCAAATCGGGTTGAGGCGATTTTTTTGCCTCAACCTGACTT
This sequence comes from Pleurodeles waltl, assembly GCF_031143425.1. Classification (NCBI taxonomy): domain Eukaryota; kingdom Metazoa; phylum Chordata; class Amphibia; order Caudata; family Salamandridae; genus Pleurodeles; species Pleurodeles waltl. The sequence continues at coordinate 870,370,967 of NC_090444.1, read as the reverse complement.
GCCCCATTTTAAGACGCCCTAACGTCATTTTTTCCCAACGCCGGCGCTGCCTGGTCTACGTGGTTTTTTTCCACGCAAACCAGGCAGCGCCGGTCTGCTTGCGCCGGCTAACGCCATCCCATAAATACGGCGCCCGCATGGCGCTTCAGAATGGCGTTAGACGGCGCTAAATTTTTTGACGCTAAACTGCGTTAGCGCAGTTTAGCGTCAAAAAGTATAAATATGGGCCTTAGTGACAATATGCCAAAAGTATCTCAGAGGATACCCTCACTTAGGAGGTAAGTAATATACACAAATTATATGTACACAAACCCAAAACAGGTAAGTAACAGTAAGAAAAGTAGTGCAAACAATATAGAATCACAATAGGATGCAATAGGTAGAAATAGGCCTAGGGGCAACACAAACCATATACTCCAAAAGTGGAATGTGAATCATGAATGGACCCCAGGCCTATGGGAAGTTGTAGAGGGTCGCTGGGACTGTAAGAAAACAGTAAGGGTGATCAAAATACCCCACCCCAAGACCCTGAAAAGTAGGAGTAAAGTTACCCTACTAACCCAGAAAGACAGTATAGTCAAGATAGGGGATTCTGCAAGAACCACAAGCACCAGCAAAACACTGAAGAAGGATTCCTGGACCTGAGAACCTGTAAAGGAAAGAGACCAAGTCCAAGAGTCACGAAAGTGTCCGGGGGGGCAGGAGCACACTAAACCCCGGATGAAGGTGCAAAAGGGCTGCCTCCAGGTGGAAGAAGCCACAGATTTTGCAACAACGAAAAGAGCTAGGAACTTCTCCTTTGGATGAAAGATGTCCCACGGCGTGCTGGAGATTGCAGAAGTGTTTCCAGGCATAAATACTGCAAAGAAGCCTTGCTAGCTGCAAGAGTCGCGGTTGAGGATTTTGGGTGCTGCTGGGGACCAGGAAGGACCAGGATGTCGCCCTTTGGAAGAGGAGACAGAGGGGGCACTCAGCAACTCAGAGAGTCCTGGCAGAAGCAGGCAGCACCTGCAGACGTACCAGAACAGGCACTTAGAAGATCTGAGGACAGCAGTTGACTCAGAGTCACAAAGGAGGGTCCCACGACATCGGAGTCCAACTCAGCAAGTTGGGCAATGCAGGACGGAGTGCTGGGGACCCAGGCTAGGATGTGCACAAAGGAAGTCCTGGAAAAGTGCACAGAAGCCGGAGCAGCTGCAAGTCACGCAGTACACAGGTTTGTTGTCTGGTGTGGGGAGGCAAGGACTTACCTCCACCACATTTGGACAGAAGGGCCACTGGACTGTGGGAGACACTTGGACCCAGCTCCTGTGTTCCAGGGACCACGCTCGTCAGGATGAGAGGGGACCCAGAGGACTGGTGAGGCAGAGGTTTGGTGCCTGCGTTGGCAGGGGGAAGATTCCGTAGACCCACAGGAGATTTCTTCTTGGCTTCTAGTGCAGGGTGAAGGCAGACAGCACTCAGAGCATGCACCACCAGGAAACAGTCGAGAAAGCCGGCAGGATGAGGCGCTACAATGTTGCTGGTAGTCGTCTTGCCACTTTGTTGCGGTTTTGCAGGCGTCCTGGAACAGTCAGCGGTCGATCCTTGGCAGAAGTCGAAGCGGGAAGTGCAGAGGAACTCTGGTGAGCTCTTGCATTCGTTATCTGATGAATAGCCCAGAGGAGAGACCCTAAATAGCCAGAAAAGACGGTTTGGCTACCCAGAAAGGAGGCTTGGCTACTGAAAGAGGTAAGCACCTATCAGGAGGGGTCTCTGACGTCACCTGCTGACACTGGCCACTCAGAGCAGTCCATTGTGCCCCAACACCTCTGAATCCAAGATGGTAGAGGTCTGGGACACACTGGAGGAGCTCTGGGCACCTCCCCTGGGAGGTGCAGGTCAGGGGAGTGCTCACTCCCCTTTCCTTTGTCCAGTTTCGTGCCAGAGCAGGACTGGGGGATCCCTGAACTGGTGTAGACTGACTTATGCAGAGATGGGCACCATCTGTGCCCATCAAAGCCTTTCCAGAGGCTGGGGGAGACTGCTCCTCCCTAGCCCTTCACACCTATTTCCAAAGAGGGAGGGTGTAACACCCTCTCTCAGAGGAAATCCTTTGTTCTGCCTTCCTGGGACTGGGCTGCCCAGTCTGAGGGGTTGGCAGCAGCAGCAGCAGCTGCAGTGGAGACCCCTGAAAGGCAGTTTGGCAGTACCCAGGTTCTGTGCTAGAGACCCAGGGATGCATGGAATTGTCCCCCCAATACCAAAATGGTATTGGGGTGACAATTCCATGATCCTAGACATGTTACATGGCCATGTTCGGAGTTACCATTGTGACGCTACATATAGGTAGTGACCTATATGTACTGCACGTGTGTAATGGTGTCCCCACACTCACAAAGTCCGGGGAATTTGCCCTGAACAATATGGGGGCACCTTGGCTAGTCCTGGGTGCCCATACACTAAGTAACTTGGCACCTAACCTTCACCAAGTGAGGGTTAGACATATAGATGACTTATAAGTTACTTATGTGCAGTGAAAATGGTTGTGAAATAACATGGACGTTATTTCACTCAGGCTGCAGTGGAAGTCCTGTGTAAGAATTGTCTGAGCTCCCTATGGGTGGCAAAAGAAATGCTGCAGCCCATATGGATCTCCTGGAACCCCAATACCCTGGGTACCTAGGTACCATATACAAGGGAATTGTAAGGGTGTTCCAGTGTGCCAATGAGAATTGGTGAAGATAGTCACTAGCCTGCAGTGACAATTGTGAAAAGCAGAGAGAGCATAAACACTGAGGTTCTGCTTAGCAGAGCCTCAGTCATACAGTTAGGCACCACACAGGGAACACATACAGGGCATACATTATGAGCACTGGGGTCCTGCCTGGCAGGATCCCAGTGACACATGGGCAAAAACAAACATACATACAGTGAAAATGGGGGTAACATGCCAGGCAAGATGGTACTTTCCTACAACAGTCCTGACGTCCAGCTGTCCAACTTTGCTGGCGGTAAGCACTTGCCTCCCCACGCAAGACAGTATCCCAGTGCACTTCGTGTTGTGCAGCTGCCAATACTTGTTGGAAACCTTCCACAAAGTTCTTCATGTACCGTACAGCTCCAGCCCCCTGCACTCATTCCTGTGATGCCCAGCCTCCTGTGTGGTTCTCCGGAGGTGTGGGACCCCTTTGTGCAGTGCTGCATGGGCCTTTTGCACCTTCTTTGTTGCTGTGCTGTGGGACTCCTGTGCATGCTTGGTCTTCTGAGGGTTCTCTGAGTTGCTGAGAGCCCCCTCTATCTCCTTCTCCTGGGTAGAGGCCACCAGGTACCTCCTGGTCCCAGGCAGCGCCATTTTCCACTAACTTTGAGCTTTGCATGTGTCAAGGCTTTTTGGCGGAATCTAGCTACGCAAACCAGAATGCAATCATTCATCTGGAGTGGGATATCATCTGCACCAACCAGGAACCCTCATCCCTCTTTGTGGGTCCAGTACTGACTGTTCTTCTTCACCTGTGTTTCTTCTTTTGCACCTTCATCCAGGTTAGCAGGGGCTCCTGTTCTCCCTAGACTCTTCAGTGCTTCTTGGTCCCCTTGTTCCACAGGTCTTCAGGTCCAGGAATCCATTGTTGGTGTCTTGCAGTCTCTTCTGGTTCTTGCATAATCTTCCATCACGTGTTCTTGTGTGTTCTAAGAAAGTTACTGTGATTTACCCCTACTTTCCTGGGCTCTGTGGTGGGTTCTATTAGATACCCTTGGTGTTTTCTAATACTCCCAGCGCCCCTCTGCACCCTACACTTGCCTAGGTGGAAAACCGACTTTCGCATTCCACTATTTTAGTATATGGTCTGTGTTCCCCCTAGGCCCATTTCTAACTATTGTGATTTTCACTATTTGCACTATTTTCTAACTGTTTTTACAGCTATTTCTGCATTCTAGAGTACATACTGTGTATATTACTTACCTACTAAGGGAGTATAGTCTCTAAGGTATTTTTGGCATTTGTGTCACCAAAATAAGGTACCTTTATTTTTTGTAACACTGAGTATTTTCTTTCGTGTGTATGAGTTCTGTGTGACTACAGTGGTGTTGCATCAACTTTGCATGTCTCCTAGTTAGGCCTTTGGTTGCTCATCCACACTACCCCTAGACAGCCTGGCTTCTAGACACTGTCTACATTTCACTAATAAGGGATAACTGGACCTGGTATAATGTGTAAGTACCTTAGGTACCCACTACAAACCAGGCCAGCCTGCTATATACAGTCCTTTATATTTGCATTATTATTTGCAACTGGTGTATTTGGAGAACTAAACCCAAGATTGAAATTGGGGTGAGAGGAATCAAAACTTTAGGATGCTTGCAAGCAAACAAAATGTTTTAGGATACATTGTCGGGCTATGTCCAACAGCAGCAATACATTATAAATGTTAATAAAAGGCCATGCAACACCACCCTCGTTGCACTAGTATCCATGGTCTCTAGAAACCACCAACTTGGCCTTGTAGGAGGAGACAATGTTCACTGGGGGAAACATGTTAATTCATGTGAAAATATGTGTGCAAAATGGTTGTATTATGCATCAGTGAAAGGTGCATTTAGACTTTAAAAATATATAACTTTTCTCTGAAATAAGACTGCATGTATTAATAGGACTGAAGTAATCAAGCTATGGTCTCATAGGGCATTTCATTTCATGTAATAGTGTTTTGTACCATTTGCATATAAGGCTTTGCATTTCATGTGGTAAATGTATGAAATCTGCATAAGTAACTATAGTCAAACACAAGTTTATTTCAACTGTGCTAAATATTTGTCTTAAGTGATACTATACAAGGCAATCTCAACATTTAATAAAACACAGTCTATACAGCTGGCTTTAAAATATTAGCTGAAGCAAACGTTACACAATACAAAATCCCCCTTGTCCCCCATTTTCTCAAACTGACACCATACAACTATAAATATTAACTCTGCTTAGCTCGTGTAGCTTCATTCATGTGTTCGCAGTCTGCTCGCAATCTCTGCTTCCTTCTCAGTGTGTCAGTTAACCTGACAACCCCGGAGGGGGGGACTACGTCAGAACCACAACTAAGTGGCAGCACTGGCTAGGGACCAGGTAGAAGGAGGCTTTGGGTCGGGGTCAGTCAAGCGAGCCATGTCCTTCAGCCCCTTTTGAATGTGGTTACATCTTCATTCAGCTTCAAATCATCATGTTGCCATGAAAATAACTTACCATTTTTATAGCAAAGAAAAGACCAGTGCTCTTTTTATTTCAAGAGTGTTTTATTGGGAGTTTATTCAATAGGAACATTAAATAACATAAATGAAAAGAAAATACATTGTATGGTACTATCAAATCAAGTGGGAACAGTAGTTTAGGATATAGTATGAGGAATTGGTCCACATTTATAACAATAGAGGGTACAGATAAGTGTATTTGTTTGCAATGGTGAGATGAGGTTAATCAGTGTGTTTGTGACGGAGCAGTTTTGAAGTTGGGGTGAATGGTTACGGTACCTCAGTTGTTGATGAACGAGAGAGTAAAAGAGCAGAGACGAGAGAAAAGAAGAAGAAGGTGATGGGGTGAAAAGTAGGGAGTATATGGGAAAGACAGGTGGGTAGGGAGAGGAGGGAGTGGGAGAGTGGGGAGAGGAGGGAAAAGGTGGGAGAATGAGTAAGTAAATGCATGAATGGTCAAGTGATTAGATAATTGTGGTTACATAGACGAGTGAGACATAAAGTTATCTAGCTTGGACCAGAGTTTACCATTCTTCATAGATGTTGTCAGCAAGTAAACGTTAAGTGAGTTACAGGCAGTTATGGTGAATTTGACCCATTCCCACCATGTGTGGGGAGACAGTTTGGATGAGTCTTTCCATTCATTGAGGATAACTTTAAGACTAGAATGTCCCATAGGGGATTCTCCTCTTTGATTAATGCCTGTTTAATGTCATTGGAGAGGATGCACAGTGTGATAGAGGCTAATGTAGGAGTCCATTTTGTATGAAGTATTTGAGATATTGTATTACTGATGTCCTGCCAGAACTTTTTGGTGGAGGTGCACTCCATTAGCATGTGTTTTAAGTCCCCTGTTTCCTTCTCACAGCTCCACCAGAAGGATCAGAGGCCTGGTTTTTATAGTTTGGCAGGAGTCCAGTGGGCCATATTGGCAATCCATTAACTGTTTTGTGCTAGTGATGGGGTTATTATATTGGAAATGAGGTTACTCAAGGTAGATGATCAGTCAGGTGATCAGGTCAGCGCCAAAGTATAAATATGGCGTTAGTTTTGCGCCGAATTTGCGTCGAAAAAAACGACGCTAATTCGGCGCAAACGGAGTATAAATATGCCCCTAAGTGAGGGATAAGGGTTTAGCGAGGGTGATTTTAATATTGAGCCATGGCGGCGAGGGGTTGGTGGTTGTTAGGAGCCAGTGGCTTGCGTGTTTTACTAGGAAGGCATGTTGGTATCACCAGTAGTCGAGTAAGTTTAGGCTGGCAAGTTTTTTAGGAAGTCTTAGGGGCATATTTATACTCCGTTTGCGCCGAATTAGCGTCATTTTTTTCGACGCAAATTCGGCGCAAAACTAACGCCATATTTATACTTTGGCGCTAGACGCGTCTAGCGCCAAAGTATGAGTAAAGAGCGTCATTTTTTAGCGTGAACGCCTTCCTTGCGTTAATGAGATGCAAGGTAGGCGTTCCCATCCAAAAAAATGACTGCGACGCAAATGCGTCGTATTTATACTCCCGGGCAAAAATCACGCCCGGGAGTTGGCGGGGCAGAAAACCCCGCATTTGCGCCACTTTTTAACGCCTGGGTCAGGGCAGGCGTTAAGGGACCTGTGGGCTCAAAATGAGCCCACAGCTGCCCTCCCATGCCCCCAGGGACCCCCCCTGTCACCCTTGCCCACCCCAGGAGGACATCCAAGGATGGAGGGACCCACCCCAGGGACATTCAGGTAAGTTCAGGTAAGTATAATTTTTTTTTATTTTTATATTTTTTTGTGGCATAGGGGGGCCTGATTTGTGCCCCCCTACATGCCTCAATGCCCAATGACCATGCCCAGGGGACATAAGTCCCCTGGGCATGGCCATTGGGCAAGGGGGCATGACTCCTGTCTTTACTAAGACAGGAGTCATGTAAATGGCGTCTGGGTGTCGTTAAAAATGGCGCAAATCGGGTGGAGGCGATTTTTTGCGTCAACCTGACTTGCCCCATTTTTAAGACGCCCTAGCGCCATTTTTCCCTACGCCGGCGCTGCCTGGTGTACGTGGTTTTTTTCCACGCACACCAGGCAGCGCCGGTCTGCTTGCGCCGGCTAACGCCATTCAATAAATACGGCGCCCGCATGGCGCTTCAGAATGGCGTTAGCCGGCGCAAAAAATGTTGGCGCTAAACTGTGTTAGCGCAGTTTAGCGTCAAAAAGTATAAATACGGGCCTTAGTTTCTTTAGGGAAATTCTTTGTTTTTTAGACTTTAGGAGGAATTTGGTAAGTTATGTATCTGTTTTAGTAAAAAAGGTGTCTGAGAGATATGTGGGGTACAATCTGATTAAAAAGGTAATGAGGGGGCAATCATCATCTTGATAGATTCTATTCTACCCCATCAAGTAATGAACCTGGTTGGCCATTTGTCTGAGCTATCTGTGATGTTATCCTTGAGATCGATGGAGTCTTTAAAGTCATGGGTGAACCATATACCTAGGTATATTATCTTATCTGGGGCCAATTTGAGTCTATAGGGACTGATGTGTGAGCTGTTGCAGTACACATTGAGAGGAAGAACCTCTGTCTTTTTCTTGTTGAGGCAGTAGCCTTACATCATAGAGTAGTCATTGATGGTGGATTTGATGTGCAGCAAGGCTGAGTCTGCCTGGGTGGTAAAAAAGGGGAATGTCATCCACGAAGGCGGCTAGTTTTTGTGGGCCTGATGAGAAAGGGATACCAGGAATTAATGGATTTTCTCTGATCAATGTAAGTAGTGGTTCTATCTTAGTAGAAATAGTAGGGGAGAGAGAGGGCCTCCGTGTCTGGTTCCTTGTTGGAGGTAAAAGGGATTAGACAACTTCCCATTGATGTTTATTCTAGCTTTCGGATCTCTGTATAGAGCAAGGATCATTTTTGAGAGAGCAGGGCCAAAGTTGAAGGAGGTGAGTGAGGCTTGGCGAACGGTCCTCTATACCTTATCAAAGGCATTCTCTGCATCTAATGCTATTCCGCAGGTTGGTTGGTGCAGGAGTTTGCTTATTTCAATCACATGACTAAAAAGTCTGATATTATCCGTGCTAAATATTACTTTGATAAATCCTGATTGAGAGGGATGTATTATGTTTTTGAGAATGGGTTCTACTCTGAGGCCAAGGATCTTTGCATATATTTTGCAGTCTGTGATTATGAGGAATATTGGTTAGTAGTTCTTGGGATTTTATTGGTCTTTCCCTTCTTTGGGTATAACAACTAGGGTTGCCTCCATGATGGAACCCTCAATGGAGTCAGTGGAGGAGAAGTGGGCGAATAAGTCTTCTAAGGTAGTTATTAGGGAGGTAAGTTTGATAGAATGACACCGGGAAGTCATCTGGGCCCGAAGCCTTCCTGACTTTCATTGTTTTGATCGCATTTATAATTTCTTTGCGAGAAATCGGTTGATTCTTTCGTTGATTCATTTATCTTAGTTACATTAATTTTGTTGAGATAGTTTAAACATATGTCTTAAGAAGTGTTATTACTTTTGGAGTAGAGGGTATGGTAATATTTTCCAAAGGTATTTAGGATGTCCTTCTCGTTTGTCAATGTGACGCCATGTTCGTTGGTTATAGAGGTTAGTCTTGTCTTCTGACTTGTCTGTTTTAAATAAGATGCAAGTATTTTTCCAGCTTTTTTTACGTCCACAGAAATTGATGCCTATGTATTTTTGAACTATTAGGTGGGCTTTGTTAATCAGAATCTTGATGTATTCATACATGAGTTTACTTAGATTGTTTAATTGAGTTTTGTCTTTGGTGCATTTGAGATTTTTCTCTAATGCTTTAATTTTAGGTCTAGTTGGTCTGAGGTTTTGTTGTCTAGTTTGTTTTCCTTTGACATAAGTTCAATCATGTGCCAGTGGAAAGTGCATTTCAGGGCATTCTAGATGATTTGTGCATTTGGACCACAAGACCTATTGAGTTCTATGGCCCTCATTACAACCCTGGCGACGGTGTTAAAGCAGCAGTAATACCGGCAACAGGCCGGCGGAAAAAAAATGGAATCACGACCATGGCAGAAACCGACAACATAGACAGCCACTTTAATACTCCGACCGCCACGGCGGTAGAAACAAACAGCGCAGCGGTCACCGCCAACAGACAGGCGGAAGACAAAGTACCGCCCACTGTATTCCAACCCCCCTATCCGCCACCTTTTCCGGGGCGGAACCAACGCTATCAAAAGCACGGCGGAAAGAGTACACAGAAGGGAAACCACTCACCTCTCGACACCCAACGAGGAACCAGGACGCCATGGAGCCCGAGTTACACGTCCTGCCCATGCTGGTCTTCCTCCTGCTGTATCAGCAGCAGGACAGATGCCGTCAACGACCACGGTGAGTACTGCACCTACAACACAGGGGAGGGAGGGGGGGGAAAAAGAGAGTGACACACACATGCAACACGCAATACTCCCACCCTCACCCACAACACCATACACACAAATACATGCAGCAACATTACATACACACCTCCTTACCCCCTGGAAGAACACAAGGACAAAAGAAATGATTGTAACGAGTTTAATCAAGAAAAATCAGATAGTGAAAGTTCAAAAATCAGTATATACAAATATGTACACCAACTACACAAGTCCGGATAGTGTTCCACTCATTGTCCGTGGACCAGTGGTCTCAAAATGCATGGGCGAAGCCCACACAAGATACCTGACTCGAAACGGAGAGAACACTGCAGGGACATCAGATTGAAATTAAACAGGCACCTCAGGGGGAAGGGGAGGGGGGCACCTCAACCAGGTAAACGCACTACGCCACTGCTGCATGAGGGGGCTCCATGCCCATTGCTGTATCCTGGGGAGTGCAAAGCCACAGTCTCTCAAGTCTTTCCAGTGGGTGGTTTGCCCACTGCTTTCTCCTGGGGAGTGCAAAGCCACAGTCTCTAAAGTCTCTCAAGTGGGTGGTTTGCCCACTGCTTTATCCTGGGGAGTGCAAAGCCACAGTCTCTCAAGTCTCTCAAGTGGGTGGATTGCCCACTGCTTTATCCTGGGGAGTGCAAAGCCACAGTCTCTTAAGTCTCTCAAGTGGGTGGTTTGCCCACTGCTTTATCCTGGGGAGTGCAAAGCCACAGTCTCTCAAGTGGATAACAGTCTCCACTGGTTCTGGAGGGGGCTTGGTGCCCAGAGTACTTCATCCTGCCAAGGACTGAGGTAGTGGATGTGATTCTCCACTGGTTCTGGAGGGGGCTTGGTGCCCAGAGTGCTTCATCCTGCCCAGGACTGAGGTAGTGGATGTGATTCTCCACTGGTTCTGGAGGGAGCTTTGTGCCCAGAGTGCTTCATCCTACCAAGGACTGAGGTAGTGGAAGTGATTCTCCACTGGTTCTGGAGGGGGTTTTGTGCCCAGAGTGCTTCATCCTGCCAAGGACTGAGGTAGTGGATGTGATTCTCTACTGGTTCTGGAGGGGGCTTGGTGCCCAGAGTGCTCAACATGCAGTGTGGCTGGTCCCATTACCTCACATGGGTGTGTGTGCCACGAGATTGCCTAGGAACAGGTAGCATGATACGCCATGGAGAAAGAGACATGCCCCACCCTGCTGCGGCTTCGCCTTCCACCTGCAGGTGCAAACAGTGATGAGAGTCATGCCTCATGAAAGCTGGGCAGGGTCCAGGAAGTCTCCTTCAGCCTCAGACGGCTGCCCACTGGGGATGGTAGCCATATCAGCTGGGGTGCCAATGTCTGAGCACGTCGCGGGGCTGGTGGCGGTGCTTGCGGCGGTGTCTGTGGTGGAGGTGCTGGCGGGGTTGCATGTGTCAGCACCTGTTGAGGGACACAGCAGGATGTCTCCTGCAGCCTCGGACAGCTGCCTACTGGAGAAGATGCTGGGGACTGTTGCTGAGGCTGCAGACGTGCAGGTGGCGGTGCAGGTGGCAGTGCAGGTGGCAGTGCTGGTGGCGGTGCAGGTGGCGGTGCTGGTGCAGATGACGGTGTTCGCCGCCGTACAGGTTGGTGTAGTGGTTGACAAAAGGGGTGACTCTAGTCCCTCAGTCGGGGCCACCATGCCCTGTCCTGACCTGCTCTTCGGCTTGTATACCTTCCCTAACTTTGATGGTGCCGCAGCTGTCTTGCCACTGTCCCCTTTTGTTTTGGAGGAGCCCTTGGTGGCTGGTAGGTGCGGCTTCTCCCTCCGGGATGTGGGCACCTTCTTCACCTTGGCAGGTGGCGGAATGTCCTTGGCCTCGCTAGGTGGCTCACTGGCAGCCCTGATGGGTGGCACACTCAATCACACCGCAGTTGCTGGCACCACTGTGCCTGGGGATTTGGTGGCTGAGGTGCTGGGCTGGGACCTGGAAAACCTGGCCCTAGGGGAAGGACGGGGGAGGTGTAGGGAAGAGGTCAATGTTGGCCAGAAAAAGCTTCTTAGACACAATGGGAAGGGAAGATGGAGGGGGTTTGGGAGTGGAGGAAGAGGTAGTGGTTGTAGGAAGTGTACGTTTGCTGAATTTGGGTAAAGGTGCATGGGCCAGAGGCTGTTGTGAGGTGGATGGCTGTTGGGTGGGTGTGTGCCTGCGTTTGTGTACTTTGGGAGGAGGGCTCACAGACACACTGGGAGAGTACACTGGGGATGTGTGAATGGCAGGGGGGGTGGTGATTGCACGTGAGCGGTGTGTGGTGATGGGCGTGCTGGTGATGGAGGTAGTGGCTGAGGATGTAGTGCATGCAGGTGTGAGTGGAGATGAGACAGGGAGGGAGGAGGAGGACGTGGAGGAGGGGACACAGTGGAGGCAGTGGATGTTGCTGTGTCTGCATGGGGATGGTGCTTGTGTGAGTGCTTGTGGGATGTGTGGTGCTTATGTTTGCCATGTCCACTCTTGTGTGTTGATGAGTGTGCATGCTGGTCTGATGGTGTGCTTGGGATAGGCAGAGGTACAGAGGATTAGGTCGGGTGGAGGCTGGACACAGGGACAATGGCTGTCATCAGTGCTGAGGCCAGAGCCTGAAATGCTCTCTGTTGGGCCGCCTGCCAGAATGAATGCCCTCCAGGTATGCATTTGTTTGTTGCAAATGCCTCTAACACCCTGGATGGCATTCAAAATGGTAGATTGCCCAACAGTGAGGGATCTCAGGAGGTCAATAGCCTCTTCACTGAGGGCAGCAGGGCTGACTGGGGCGGGGGCTGAGGTGCCTGGGGCGAAGGAGATGCCCACCCTCCTGGGGGAGCGTGCACGGGACACACGCTGAGGGGCTGGTGGGAGGGTGGTGCTGGTAGGGGGGTGGTGGCTGTACCTGTTGATGCGGTGGGCACAGAGGTGCCCGCCACCGCAAGGGAGCTCCAATCAGAGGAGGATGCGCTGTCCCTGGTGTATGCTCCTGTCCCCGTCGTGGAGCTCCCCTCACCCTCCGTCCCACTGGTGGCTTCTGACTCCGTTGCGTCACCCTCCAGGGCCATGTGGGTTGCAGCTCCCTCCTGCTCCGGTGCCACTGCTCCTCCGCCAGATGATGCTAATACACACAAAACAGGGAGACAAAACAAAAAGGGGGGGAGACAGAAGAAACACATGTTCAGTGCATGCAACACCACTACCGTTGGCGGACACAACACACAGGGAGCAGCCCTATGCACTAAGCCATGCACTAACTGTTCTTAGCAAATTCACATGCCCATGTGGGACGAGGCATAAGCCCAATAGCTACACACCTTGAAGTCACAGGAGCCTGACTAGGTATAGATGGCTATTACCAGTAGTGGGATTGGGGTGCCACAGAGCCTGCCTAACAAGGGACCTAGCCTATAAAGTTTGCTCTGGCCTAGAGGTCCCCACAGCCCACTTCGACTTCCCAGACACCTCGTAAAGCACGCCGAGTCAGCTGAATGAGAGTATACTCACCCCCTTGTGGCTGCTGTGATGCCCTCAAGCACCCATCCAACTCCAGATAGGCCACCCCCAGAATCCGGTACATCAGGGGGTCATGGTGCGATGGGCACCCCTTCCACGTTGGGAGGCCATCTCCAGCTGGGCCTTCGCCGTCTTCTTGGTTCAGCGGTGCAGGTCCTCCCATCTTTTATGGCAGTGGGTGCTCCTTCTATGGTAGACCCCCAGGGTCCGGACGTCCTTGGCGATGGCACGTCAAATACCCTTCTTCTGGTGGGCACTGACCTAGATGAAAAGTGAAGTAAAATTGGGGGAGGACCCCATCCACCAGTTTCTCCCAACTCCTCCGAAGTGAAGGCAGGGGCCCTTTCCCCAGACGCTGTAGCCATCGTCGCTTCCAGACACAGGTCACAGCACCACTTGCAGTGTAGGTCCTCTCCTGTTGAAGGTCAGGTATCAAGTGAGGGAACAGTAAGAAAATGGCAGCCACGTCTGCGGCGGTGCGTACCGTCACCGCCGGCGTACATCGTCATTGCTCCTGCTACCCATAGAGCCCAATGTTAACCAATGCTGAATTGCACCGCGTTCTTCGACCGCCCACCGCGACGGTGTACAACGCCAGCGCAGTTACCTCATTTCCCTTTGTCCCACCTTACAGGTCAGGCAGCCGCCATTTCAGGGGGCCACATGGTATGGAGAAAAATGCTGCGTCACACCTATTTAGGCCTGTAATACGGATAGATAAAGGCACATTGCGAATTTCCAACGTTTTACCAAATAACACATTGTGATACCTAAGTGTTGGATACTCTGTTTGCTGTTCTCCTCCATAGGGCACGTCTGCTGGGGCAGGTGATGAGATGGCGGCATCCTCCTGTATACAGACCCCTGTTGGACCTATCGACAATGGAAGAGAGACACATCATTATCACATACGGACTTGATCGTGCAACAATCCTGGAACTGTGTGCCCAGTTGGAGCCAGACCTGATTTCAGCTATCCGCCATCACACAGGAATACCCCGTCTAGTGCAGGTTTTGTCTGTTATCAATTTCCTGGCCAGTGGGTCTTTTCAAACAACAGTGGCCATTTCATCAGGGATGTCCCAGCCAATGTTCTCCAACGTGTTGTCCAGAGTGTTATATGTCCTGCTGAAACACATGTGCAGCTACATCGTTTTCCCTCAAGTGGAGGATTTGCCCACAGTGAAAGGTGACTTCTATGCCCTTCGACATATCCCCAGCATCATTGGTGCCATTAATGGTACACATGTGGCATTTGTCCCCCCCCGCAGGAATGAACAGGTGTACAGAAACTGGAAAAGCTACTATTCACTGAATGTGCAGATGGTATGTTTGGCAGACCAGTACATCTCCCATGTGAATGCCAAGTATCCTGGCTCAGTGCATGACGCTTACATTTTGAGGAATAGCAGCATCCCTTATGTGATGGGGCAACTCCAGAGGCACCGTGTGTGGCTAATAGGTGAGCCCAAGGTCCCAACACAATTGACATAGGTGTCTGGGTATGGGGTTGTCCCTAAGGGTTAGTGTCTGTCTAACAGTTGTCCCTCGACATTTGCAGGTGACTCTGGTTACCCCAAACTGTCATGGCTATTGACCCCAGTGAGGAATCCCAGGACAAGGGCAGAGGAACGCTACAATGAGGCACATGGGCGAACTAGGAGGATTATAGAATGCACCTTCGGACTCCTGAAGGCCAGAATCCGGTGCCTCCATCTTACAGGTGGATCCCTATACTACTCACCGAAGAAGGTGTGCCGGATAATCGTCGCCTGCTGTATGTTGCACAACCTGGCTTTGCAACACCAGGTGCCTTTTCTGCAGGAGGATGGGCCAGATGGTGGTCTTGTGGCAGCTGTGGAGCCTGTGGACAGTGAAGAAGAGGAGGCAGAAGAAGAAGATGTAGACAACTGAAACAACATCATCATGCAATACTTCCAGTGAGACACAGGTAAGAAGATGTAACTGCTTCCCACATCTCATACTATTGTTGGAGCTAGCATAAGTTTGTCATTTTCACTCAGTGTATGGACCCTGACTTGTTACCTTGCCTTTCCATTTCACAGATCTGGGTCCCACTTTGTGCCCTCTGCTATGTTTACTGCTGGCCTACAGCTGTGTTACATTGGTATGTGAACAAGTACATTGACATTGCTATATTACAGAGGCTTTGCAATTACACATTTGGGAAAGCACAGACAGACTCCAGATTGTTTTGTGATTCAAGTGTGTTTATTTCTGTGCAAATAAGTGGAGGGGGTGTGAAATGGGCTGGGGTGATGGTGGAGGAATGTCCATGGCAGAGTCCAGTCTATTTGTTTCACAGGTGCATTTTTCAATGGGGCATAGGAAGTGGAGCAATGGCAGTTTAAGGTGGACAGGGTGTCAAAGTGGGACAGAAGGGTGACATTCAGGGGGGTCTTATTTCCTGGCGGGGCCTTGGCAATGTTCTCTGTCTTGTTCCTGGATCTCAGGGACTGTTTGCGGGGTGGTTCTCTTTCTGCAGGGGGTGGGGTGCTGGTGGCCTTTTGTTCCTGTGGTGGTGCCTCCTGTCCACTAGCGCTGGGAGAGGTGTTCATCATGCAGGCTAGTGTCAGGGCTGTTGGTGTGCCACTGTGTCCCTCCTGGAGTTGACAAGGTCTGCCAGCACCCCTGAAATGGTGACCAGGGTGGTGTTGATGGACTTCAAGTCCTCCCAGATCCCCAGGTAGTGTTCCTCCTGCAGCCGCTGGGTCTCCTGAAACTTGGCCAATACTATGCCCATGATCTCCTGGGAATGGTGGTAAGCCCCCATGATGTTGGAGAATGCCTCGTGGAGAGTGGGTTCCACGTGCCTGTCCTCCCCCTATCGCACAGCAGTCCTCCCAGCTTCCCTGTTATCCTGTGCCTCTGTCCCTTGAACTGTGTGCCCACTGCCACTGCCCCCAGGTGCCTGATCGTCCTGTGTTAGTGGGTTTGCCTGGGTTCCCTGTAGTGGTGGACATACTGCTGATTGACGTGTCCTGGGGACAGAAGGATGGGCCCGCTGAGTGGGTGCTGTGGCGTTGTTTCCTGAGGGGGGAGGTCCAGTGGTGGTTTGTGACTGTGTCAGGGGAACCGACTGTCCTGAGGTCCCCGATTGGCCGGGCTGGTCACCTTGATCCTGGCGTGCAGAGCTGCTGTCGTCCCTGTGGGCCTCTTCTGTGGAGGGACTGGATACGTCTGGCACCTCCTGTCCGGTGACGTTGGGCAGGGGTCCTGTTGGGGTGTGAATGCATAATCTTAGTATCTGTGTGTGCCATTTTATGCAGTGAGTTAACCTCTATTCCTGTGCTTGCATTATTGCTGTGGCCCTTGTGTGATTGTTGATTTTGGGGCATGAGTGAGTCTTCCTACTGTACATGCTTTGGTGATGGGTGTCCATGCATTGGTGTTACATGCAGGGCTTGATTTTGGGATGTGTGGGTTGTGGTAGTGGGGTATCTGTGGGGTGTTGGGGTGATAAGTGTGAGGGTGAGGGTGGGAGTATGTGATAGCAGGCAGGTGGGGTGGGGGGGATAAAGTAGTTAAGATATGACTTACCAGAGTCCAGTCCTCCTGCTACTCCTGCGAGGCCCTCAGGATACAGTATTGCCAACACTTGCTCCTCCCATGTTGTTAGTTGTGGGGGAGGAGGTGGGGGTCCACCGCCAGTCCTCTGTGCAGCAATCTGGTGTCTGGATACCAGAGAACGTACCTTCCCGCGTAGGTCGTTCCACCTCTTTGTGATGTCATCCCGTGTTCTTGGATGCTGTCCCACTGCGTTGACCCTGTCGATGATTCTCGGCCATAGCTCTATCTTCCTAGCAATGGATGTCTGCTGCACCTGTGATCCGAATAGCTGTGGCTCTACCCAGATGATTTCCTCCAGCATGACCCTGAGCTTCTCCTCTGAAAACCTGGGGTGTCTTTGAGGTGCCATGATGTGGTGTGGGTGATGTGTGAGGTGCTGTCTGTTGTGATGTGTGAGGGGATGTGTTGGTGTGTGTTGTTTGAGGTGCGTGGATGTTGTATAAGTGATGGTGTTGTGTGTTTGTGGATGCTGGTGTTGTGTTAGCTAATCTCACTCTCTGGCCTTCTTTCAAAATTTTGGTTGTAAGGGTTTGTGGGTGATGTGGGTGTGTGCTTTATATTGGATTGGGTGTGTAGGTGTGGTGTGTTTATGTGTATCAGGTGTGTGTTTTTCGAATTGTCCAATGTGGTTGTGTTTTGTAAATGTGTGTGTATTTTGAGCGCAGCGGTGTGTACCGCCAATGGATTACCACGGTTGAAAGACCACTGCGTTGATTCGTGGGTTGTGATAGTGTGGGCGTATTCCTGTTGGCGTGACGGTGTAGGTTTTGGTATCGCCAGTTTATCACTGACCTTTGGTGTGGTGGACTTGTGTGGGTGTCTGTATTGTGGCGGATTCCAAGCTGTGAGTAGTAATACCTGTAGCGGAATTCCGCAGCCGCAACGGTATGTTGGTGGTCTTCTGCACGGCGGAAAGCGAGATTTACCGCCAGGGTTGTAATGGGGGCCTATTTATTGTTCAATCTCTTTTTTGATTATTTCCTTGAAGAAGTCTTCTATGAGGAGGTAGTTAATTCTCTATATTTTTGTTCCTGATGTATTGCAAGCAATATCGTAGAACAATGAAATATAGGCATGGTCTGAGAGTAGAATTGGTTCAATGGTTGGGGAAAAGGTGGCTGGGGCGTGAGTTTTGTCAATTAAGATATAACCAATGCGACCGAATATATTGTGCGGATGGGAGAAAAATGAGTAATCTTTCCTTGTGGGATTGAACAGCCTCCGTGTGTCTTTAAGTTCAAGAGAATTGCACATGTTCATCATTGGTTTATGGGGTATGTTGGGTTTAAATTGATATGCAGAGTTCCTGTCAAGGGTGGCATACCAGGGTAAATTGAAAACTCCTCCTAGAATCATTCTGCAGTTGAAAGGTAAAGTTGAGAGTTTTTTATTGAGATGAATCCAAAAGGCAGGGTTGTTGTTATTAGGGGCATGGATGTTCATGGCTATAATTTCAGTGTTATCCCTCTGTAATTTAGTAAGAAACCATCTGCCTTCAGTGTCTGCTTTTGAGAAAAGGATAGGGAGGCCAGAGGGTTTTGAGATAAGGGTGATCAGCCCATTTCTTTTGTTTGTGGAAGGGGCGCATGATAAGTCACTCAGCCATTTTTTTTTTTAGGAAGATTGCCTCTTTCATGGCCACCTTGATTTCTTGAAGGAGAATGAGTTCCCCATTAAGTTTTATATATAGTCTAGGTTTTTCTGTCATTATATTTGGTATTTTAGACCCTTGACATTAAGGGGGAGTATTTTTATGTTCTACATTTTTGTGGGAGGTGAGTCTTCTTGTTGAAGTAACCAGCTAAATGTCAGACATTGTTTTTTGGTGAGGTGGGGGTATAGGGGTGGGAGGGTGGGTCTGATGGGGTGGCATGGGTGAGGGGAAACGGAATGGGTGAGAGAGGAGGGAGAGGAGGTAGGGAGGAGGGTAAGGAGATAATAGAGTAGGACAGGAGGAAAGATATGAAAGGTTAAAATAAAATGGAGAACAAAATGACTGTATAGTGTATGATTAAATATATTTGTGATGAGAATCTAGATACCATGGAGAGGTATCCAACAACAACTAACTGAGGAGAGGCGATGGAGGCTACGAGTGTTCAAGCTAGGTCCAAAGTGTAGTCTTACCATGCCTTGTATAGAATGGGGTGTGTATTAAGACTCTGGGGTGTGTATTAAGACTCTCAGCAGTATCTAAGTATGGCATGTTTACCTATGTTTTAATGTGTTATTGTATGGTGGCTGGAATGCCTGGCGTTGTTTCCATAATGGTGCCTAGTGAGTTAGTTGCCATTTAGTGGTAGTAGTCGATAATGTGTATTCTGTTGTTAATAGTAATGTATTTGTAGGTATAGTAGCTGTAGCATATATAGAGAAAGTGTAATATTTGTAGTGAGCAGGGTGACTATTCGTGGGATGGGTGTTAGTTGGTGACACGTGTCATTATTTCTGCTGAATTACGTTTTTATGCCTACAGTTAGCGTTGTGAAAAATGGTGCCCAATGTATTTCATAATTATGGGGGACAATGTACAGTTTGCAGTATATTCTCCACTTCTGTTATTATAGTGCTAACATAATATTAACATAGTGTAAACGTAGAGCCAACAGAGTTTTGAGTTATCAGTAAGGTGTCTACCTAGAATCAACATATTATCAACCTAGTACCAGCATAATGTCCACATAGTGCCAGCATATTCTCAACAAAGATTCAACAAATATCAAAGTGAGTCGGTCAACACACCCCAGTTTACTGTATTGCAGGTAGTGTGGCAAAGTCAGTGATTTTTGTATTGTCCAACCTGTGGGTCAAAATTTAGTTTCAATAACAAGTGGATAACAACTAAGTACCCATTGGATGGCACTACATTTATATGATATTATTATCAATGTGAGGCTGGTATCAATATTAATTAATGTCAATATGAGATTTGATAAATCTCAATTATGTTGAACGTGAGAAGATGAAATGTTGCAATAAATCTGTCATCGAGTTGAAAGCAGATATAGTACTAGTCACTGAAGAAGAGAAGAGAAATCTTACCATTGGTAAGGGTTAACAGTAGGTTGTTAGGTTATTAGTACATTAGTAGGTGCTAGTTAGTTAGTTTAGTTAAGGTTTTGCAGGTTGTTGACCACTGTATTTATTCTGTGTCGGTTTGAAGAAGTTGAAGCAACTCAAATATTTCGGCCTTTTTAAGTTATAATGAAAGAGTGAGCATGTACACCCAAGTGTCAATCCTATGGGTCTATCAGAAAGAACATCAATTAGGTTTTGGTTAGGCCGCTTGTGGGCAGCCTTGATTATGAGTATGTTACTAAGTGAGTAGAAAGTTAGTGAAGGATTTGTGTTTAGTGTTAACCATTCCTTCTAAGTTTTAATGTAATTTTCAGGTCTTGGATTTCCGCAACGTAAGAGTCCAGTTTCTTAGTGTCTTCTAAAACGATGCTTTTGCTGTTGTAAGTTGTTTTTATTCATGCAGGACCAATAAACGAAAATTGCATTGACAGATCTTTCAGAGTTTTCTTTTGGGAAAGGAACGCCTTTTGTTTCTTGACAGTGTCTTTGGAGTAATCTTGAGAGATCCCAATAGAGGTGCCTTGCTACTTCATTCTCTGTATTTTCTTCATCTGTGTGAGGATGACTTCAGTATGTGAGTAGTGGAGGGGTCTGAATATGAGGGCTCTTGGAGCTTTGCTGTTTGCGGGCTTATTTGTGGGCACTCTTTGCACTTGAATTATTATAAAGTCCTTGTCTAAGTTTATATTGAGTACTTGGGGGGGGGAGCATTTTTCAGTGAAGGTTGCACAGGAAGGAGCTTGGTTTTCGCTACCTTCAGGAGGTCCAGAAATGCACAAGTTGCCCCCTCTATTTATATCTTCCAGTTTGGTGATGTTCCTTTCCAGCCGAGACAGTCTTGTGATGGTGGTTGATAAAGTTTTAGAAGAGTTGTGTTTGTGGGCTCCCAGGAGGTTTATCCATGATTGTATTTCAGAGACTCTGCCACCCAATTGTATCATTTCTTGTTTCAAAAATGCAGGGTTGCTCTGTACAGTTTCTGTGCTGGATTTTGTTGATTGAGTAAGCATGTGTAGGATGTTGAGTTTCTGCATAATTAGGTCTAGAGTTGTGGAGTTCTCAGAATTAGATTTTATAGGGGAGTCTGGGGCCAGGGGATCCTGCTTGTGTCTCTTTTGTGCAGGTTTATTGTCTTTCAGACCTCCCCTCGCTTCTTTGGGGTTTGTGCTGTTTGGAGTCTGCCATTTTGAGAGTGGACCTTACTGTATCCTTCACGTTGGGTGCACTTGGTGCGATTTCGGCAGTCCTCGAGATGCTTCACTGAGGCACCGAATGTTGGGAGGTAGGGTGAGGTGCAGAAGTCAGTATCTTTCCTGGCTTAGTAACACTTAAAAAATTGGTTATGATGCTGCAATGCAGATTGTTGAATAGCAGGGAACAGCACTTTGGAGTGTAAGGGGTTACTCTCAGCCCCCTCCTGTCTGCAATTTGGATTGCCGTTGAGGTGGAGAAATTCTGGATCCCATTGTATGTAGTTTAGAAGTAAGAAAGTTCTGAAGCATGCTTTAGAGAGAGCTGTAGTAAATGGAGGTGGCCATCTTAGGGTCAGGCATAGAATAGAAGGGCCCGTGCCATATTTGCTCTGGTCGGTAAGTTTGTTTTGTATATTATAGGTTCCTACCCTTACAGAGCATTGTAGAGTAGTGCCACTAAGTGCTCACCTCTAGAGGTAAACTGTTTGTTGTGACACTGAGGTAGTTGAGTAGAGATTCATCCACGTGGAGTCCTGGTGTCTGCCATTTTAGGGTCAGGCATTGTGAGGCAGCTTCTGGAACACTTGGTTGTAAGAGGAGTTTCTCTCAAAGTTGTTTTTACCAAAGTGGGTTGCTGAAAGCACCAAACCTTCCTATATGCTGGGCACAGTTTAAAGTGACCATGGAGGCAGTGTATCAGCAGAGCAGGACATTCTTGTCCCTCGGTGGCGCAGAGCTCCACGATTAGGTGGCCATTTTCCTCTGCCGGTAGCCACACCCCTGACTACAGCTCTTCTCTGTCTGTGTAGGCACATTCAGTACTGCTTCCGGTCTTTTAGTGGGTCTCCTAATGGAATTCCACCTCTCGTCATCATCCAAAGGATATTCTCACAATCACTCTTGACTTCTAACCCGAAATTTGCCAGAGCACACCTGGACTCCTTAAGCTGGAGTATTTTGTGGAATTATAGGAGCATTTCAAGAACATCCAAAAAGAGAGAACACAGTGGAAAAATACTATCAGACTTCATAAGACATTAGCAGCTTCTGCCACTCGACATGAGTAAAAGGGGTAATGTCATCAGACAAGCATTGTAAAATTCCAAACGCTTGGCCCTCTGTGTGTGTGTTTGAGTGTTAACGTTTGTGTGATCTGTGTATAAATGAAGTACATATGTACATATGTGGGCAGGTGTGTGTGCCTGTGAAAGTGCGTTTGTGTGAGACTATGGGGGTGATTCTTACCTTGGCGGGCGGCGGAGGCCGCCCGCCAAAGTGCCCCCGCCAGAACACCGCACCGCGGTCGTCAGACCGCTGCGGTGATTCTGGGTTTTCCACTGGGCTGGCGGGCGACCGCCAAAAGGCCGCCCGCCAGCCCAGTGGAAAACAACCTTCCCACGAGGACGCCGGCTCTGAATGGAGCCGGCGGAGTGGGAAGGTGCGACGGGTGTAGTGGCACCCGTCGCGTATTTCAGTGTCTGCAAAGCAGACACTGAAATACAAATTGGGGCCCCCAGGGGCCCCACGACACCCCATACCGCCATCCTGTTCCTGGCGGCGAACCGCCAGGAACAGGATGGTGGTATGGGGTGTCAGAATCCTCCATGGCGGCGCAGCGAGCTGCGCCGCCATGGAGGATTCATTTGGGCAGCGGAAAACCGGCGGGAGACCGCCGGTTTTCCACATCTGACCGCGGCCAAACCGCCGCGGTCAGAATGCCCTGCGGGGCACCGCCAGCCTGTTGGCGGTGCTCCCGCCAACCCTGGCCCCGGCGGTCCATGACCGCCGGGGTCAGAATGACCCCCTATGTGTGCGCTTGTGAGGGTATATGTGTCTGTGTGAGTTTTCCTTTCCAATAATATTGGACTTAAATGTGCTGTTTTCCTAGTCCTTCATTTTTGTCTCTTAGTTCTTGTCTTGCAGTAGCTGGTGCCATACACTGAGTATGGACCTGACCAAGCCCACAGAAATAGTAAATAGTTGGCAATGAGAGGTTGCGTTTTTGCACATTTGCTTTGCAATTTAGAACTTTTGCACTTTAGAACAAGAAGATAAATTGCATTTATTGTGTACCTTCATTCTTCCCGCAATTTGAGATTCTAAGGACACGAAGGTCTCGGAGTTTGGATGTTGTTTCGATACTAAGAGCTCTCCAATTACTTACTAGGTGAGTGGCTTGTCAATTCATGATTTTATGTATCATATTGAGAAACAAAATGCACAGGAGCCTGCCAAAAATACCTACAAATGTTGCCACCTATTATATCCTAGGATGTACAGTTTCAGGTCAGTCATCTTCTCAAACTTCAATTGAAAGATGCACAGTGGTAAAAACAACAACTAGGTCACTCAAAAGGGTCTAAAACAACGTAATTAAACTCTGATCAGCCTCACAGTTTTCAAGCCATTAAGAGAGCAAATAAGAGTTATCTTTTGAAGGTAGCCACTGACTCTCACTATACTACCATACTAATATCATGATCCCTACCCCTTCAAAAGGGACTAACCTCCTCAACAAAGATCAGAAAGC
This sequence comes from Pleurodeles waltl, assembly GCF_031143425.1. Classification (NCBI taxonomy): domain Eukaryota; kingdom Metazoa; phylum Chordata; class Amphibia; order Caudata; family Salamandridae; genus Pleurodeles; species Pleurodeles waltl. The sequence continues at coordinate 870,347,493 of NC_090444.1, read as the reverse complement.
CAAACACATCTGTCACCTCAGCTGTAGCCAATAACTCACTTTTTTTAGGTTCACCAGGGTGTTGGAGACTATTGTGAGAGGACAGGCACAGCCCTTTCACGTGCAGGTGTCAGCTCCCCCCTCTTACTCTAGCCCAGAAAGACTCATCAGGATATGCAGGGCACACCACAGCTCCCTTTGTGTCACTGAGTGAATTCACAAACAGCCCAACTGTCAGTCTCACCCAGACGTGTATTCAGCAGCCAGGCAGAGGCACATACTGGATAAGCAAGAAAATGTACACTTTCTAAAAGTGGCATTTTCAAACATACAATGTAAAAAACTTTACCAAAAGATGTATTTCAAAATTGTGAGTTCAGAGACCCCAAACTCCACATCTGAATGTGCTCCCAATGGGAAACTGCACTTAAAAGATATTTAAAGGCAATCAACATGTTCACCTATGTGAGGGATAGGCCTTGCAATAGTGAAACACATATTTGGCAGTGTTTCACTATCAGGACATGTAAAACACAGCAGAACAAGTGCTACCTTTTAAATACACTGCACCCTGCCCATGGGGCTGCCTTAGGCCTACCTTAGAGGTGCCAGGTTGAATTGGCAGTGCAAAACTGCACACACAGACACTGCAGTAGCAAGTCTGAGATGAGTTTATATAGCTACTCATGTGGATGGCACAATCAGTGCTGCAGTCCCACTAGTAGCATTTGATTTACAGTCCCTGGGCACACATAGTTCACTTTACTAAGGACGTACCAGTAAATCAAGTGTGCCAATTATGGAAAACCAATTACTTTTAGACATAGAATACTTGCACTTTAGCACTGGTTAGCAGTGGTAAAGTGCCCAGAGTATCAAAACCTGCAAAAACAAACTACAGCAAAGGATCCAAAAAAAGGGGGTCAGAAGCAAAAAAGTACAGGAAATCCACACCAAGAGCTGCCAGGTCTAACACAGCCTAACCGCACAGTGTAGGATACTTCTATCACAGGGTTGGTAGGTCTGGATTGACTACCTGAAATCGATAACAATGCACAACAATGATTGTTTTTTATTTTTTTAAGTGGGGTGTGACAGTTAAATAGAAGAAAGAGCAATTGGTATAGAACTCAAGAACGAGTCCCAGCAAATTGAGAGAGGGGAAATCGCTGTTGTACCCCATCATGTGTGGCCACATGGTAATGAACATGACGTGTCAAGGGAACCTAATAAAAAGGCCTGGGGCCAGGACCTCGTGGTCAGAGGGGTAATAGTAATTGGTATCGGCTCCACTTATTTGCCAGTGCACGCTCTGCAAAGCCGCAATTGCAAACACAACAAATTGGCGACAAGGGGGAAATCGGTGTCTCCCCTCCTGCACACCTTACCCCACCGTGCACTCCTTCTTTACTTCTGCAGCTATTCTGCAATCCAGTGCGTTTGCCGGCACAGTCCATGTCTTGCGTTGCTTCTGGGTTGTCAGCCGGGGAGCGTTGTCTGTTGCTCTCAGTCACGCTGTGCACTGCAGCTGGAGTGGCAGCCCATGCTTTACGGTGGGCTACTCAACCACAGCAACGGCCTCTCAGAGGGAGCGTTTCCAGCCACATGACATGGCCCACAGGTGGCAGTGCAGCCATGGCTGCTGTTCACTGGTGACAGTCCCGCTCACCAACCTGAGGCCTTTGAAGCTGTCCTGTGCTTCTGGCTGTGCCGTTTGTATCCTGTATCCTGCCTGCCGCTGTCATCTGGGAGCAAGGTACTCCTCACGCTCCAGTCCAGAGGGCCCCGATGAGCATTTTGCCTGCACATTCACTCGATGAGGACTTCTCTCTGTTGCCTGCTGAGCCATAAGTTATTCCTGCTATCTGCTTCCTGACCACAGTAGAACTTTAACAGAATGAAAAGAAAAAAAAACCCTAAGAATATCACAGTAAAGACTCCTGCTTGTTTGCCTGCAGTACCATGCGTCCCACATGACTAACAGAGCAGGCATCAGTTTTTTTCAACTTTTGCCCAGCATTTCTACTAGACAATTGCTCTTGCTCACTGGATTACGATTTAGTCCATCATGACTTCCATTCCTGCCCTTGAGCCTTTTGTCATGGAGGGCCCCCATCTGCATGAGCAGCTCGATGGAAAGACTGGGTGGAGCGGCTTGAGAATTACTTAGATGCGTCAGGCCTGACAATGATAATCAAGAACAGTTCATACAGGGGTTCCTGTCAAGCTGAAGGAGAACATCCTGCAGTTACTGGGGATGTCCATGGCTAACATGCTTACGATGGGGTAGTCGAAGGAACTCTCGAAAGTGCACACCGCACATATGGAAATGGCTCTACAATGACAGGTAAAGACCAAGCCAATCAATGCCATGATGTCAATGGGGACAGACAAGAAAAAACTCGTCCCAAACCTGCTACAAGCACTAAAGTGTGTTACACATGTAGAGGACCCTACCCTTATCAAGGGTTGTGCCCTGCTTAATGTAAAAGATGCTCCAACTGCAACTATTTAAATCACTTCGCCAAAGTATGCCACCCATTTGCATCTCAAAAGACATAAAAATCCAAGTCAGTCAATGTTGTGCAAACCCCAATGGTCCCTGAGCATGAAGAAGACATGGATGAACATGATGATGTGGAAGAGGAGGTACATATCATACACGCCATGCAGACTAGAAGGTACCCTCATCTGCGCAATACGAAGAGTGCACTATACTTCCCTCTGGCCACCGGATTTCAGCTTTAATTGACACCGGAGCTTCCATAAACATTTTGGCACAATCAGTGTTACAGACCCTCCTGATACAACCAGTCCTACGTGTCACCCAGGTTTATGCTTTTGGGTCTACAACACCACTCCCATTGGCAATGGTGTTCACAACAGAAATCTTGCATGAGTCGCAGTCAGCATGGGCCAATGTGTTTGTTACCAAGACTGGGTCCAAATGCTGCTAAGCTGCCGAACGGCGGAACAGCTTAATTTTGGTTTCTTTTGCTTTCAGTGTGCATCTAGTGAGTGTGGACGATTTGTTGGCAGAATTCTTGCAACTGTTTCATTGAATTGGATGTCCGAAGGACCGTCTCATACACCTCCACATCAATGAATCAATCCAGCTGGTTGCACTGAGACATTGCTGTGTGGCATTCCAGCTGCACCCTAATGTGGAGGAAGAGCTGAGAAAATTGGAGCAGGCAGACATCATCAAATGGATGGACGGCTCAAAACCCTGGGTGTCCTTGACTGACGTTGCTCACAAGCCTGAACATCTTGGTGAGGCCAGGATCTGCGTCAATATGCGTCTTCTCAACCTGGCTCGGATGGTCACCTGACGCCCACTGTGGATGATATTGTTGTGGGAGTGAGGGGATCGCAATTCTTCTCTAAAATGGATATACGAACAGAGTACCATTAGCTGCTGTTGGCTTCAGAGTCAAGAGCCATCACAACATTTTCCACCAATGTAAGCTTAAATAGATTCAAGCACCTCAGCTTTGGAGTGTCAAGTGAAGCAAAAGTCTTTCATGACACCATCCAGGGAGTGTTGGCTGGACTAGAAGGGGTCATCATTATCAGCAATTACATTCTAGTACATGCTCCAACTATTGAAGGGCATCTTGACAGGATGAAGGCAACGTTCAGTTGACTACAGGACATGGACTCAAATTACACTGAGAGAAATGCAGAAGGAGATTGCCTTTTTTGGCTACTGGTTTTCTGAGAATGGGGTCATGCCTGATCCGGCCTAAGCTCAAGACATTCAGTGAGCCCCAGACCTTACCAACATCTCAGGTGTACGCAATTTCTTGGGGGTGATTACATACTGTTAGTGATTTATTGAAAGTTTGACCACCCGCATGGCCCGCTCTGAGAACTAACCCAAACTAATGCAATTTTGGAATAGGGGCCCACCCAAGAGAAGGTATTCCAAGCAAATAAAAATGCTCTGTCCACCAACTCTACTTAGGGACTGATTTATGAAAAGTTAGCGCCCCATTTGTGTCATTTTTAGTGCAAAAGTGGTGCAAACTTACAAAATATAATTATATGTTGTAAGTTTGCACCACATTTGTGGCAAAAAATGACGCAAAGGCGGCGCTAACTTTTAGTAAATCAGGCCCTTAGTCTACTTTGATTTGTGCAAGGAATCGGAATTGTTGGTGGATTAAAGCCCCACTGGCCTTGGGGCAGTTTTATCTCAGAAAAGAGAGGATGGGGAGTGGCATATGCTAGGCGTACTCTAACAGATACAGAGCAGCGATACTCACATATTGAAAAAGAAGCTGTTGCAGCTCATTGGGGTTGTCACCATTTCCATCTATATCTTTATGGCCAGCCGTTCACAGTTCACATGGACCATAAACCACTCATACCCTTGTTTAATGGATCATCATCAAAATCACCACCAAGGTTCGAAAAGTGGATTCTTTAGCTCCAAGAATACCACTTCTCAGTGATGTAATGACAAGGATCTTAAATTCCGGCTGACTACTTACCCTGGCATGCAAGACTAGCCACCGTCGGTGAGGTATCTGATGCTGAAGATGTGGAGGAATATGTGCGACTGGTGTTGGAACAGTCAAGGCCTCTGCCCTACTACCTGGCTGAGATTATGGTGGCAACCAAATCAGATGACTATCTTCATTTAGCAATCTCAGCATTAGCCTCAGGGAACTGGCACACGGTTATGCACAAGGTGCCCCACCACACAGAAGAAGCTCGTTTGACATCATCATCATTACATTATGTCAGGCAAGAACATGATGTTTCCCATGAAGGGTGTCTCCGGAAGGGCACTCCTCATTACATAAACCATTTCCTCTGTTCCCTGGTACAGGGCATGTGCAGATTTTGGGAGTACCTGATGATCACATGTTGGTGATAACAGACAATTTTTCAAAGTATCCAGAAGTGGCGATTCTAGATTCAGTAATGGCGGCACAGACCATACCCCATTTAGAGAAAGTTATGACCACTCATGGACTAATAAATTAAATCAGGCCCGACGATGGTCCCCTGTTTTCTAGTCAAGAATTTGAGGAGTACTTGGCTTCTAGAGGGGTTCATCATCGCAAAATCACTCCCCATTGGCCACAAGTGAACGGAGAGGCTGAACACTTCATGTGGACACTAAACAAAGTCTTGTGAATTGCTGTGGCCAATAGTCACAATAACGAGTGCCCTTTGTATGCTTTTTTCCGTGAGTATCGTCTCACTCTGCATGCTCCCACTAGAGAGTACCCCAGCACATTGTGTATGAACCGGATGGTGGATGACACACCCCCCATGTTGGAGAACCTTCTGAAATATGAGATAAAGTAGCTGATGTGTTGCTTTGGCGCAGTGCACAAAAACACTGCAACTCAAGGTGTAATGCAAATATTCACATGTACAGCATGAAAAAATAAATTCACCTGCTGACACTGAGTCCCTTCCATACACCAGCTTTAGACAGCTGCAGTATGAACATAGCTGATGAACCTGCAGAAAACTGAAGGGAGTATATCTGGTGCTTTCCAGCACCCACAGCCTCCCATCTTCTACGTGTGTCACTACCTCTAGAGGCATCACAGACTAAAGTCGTGTCATATGGCAGAAGCTGCTATTGTCCTGGGGTGCCAGAGGTCGGGGGCTACCAGAGTCTGTAGGCGGGGCTCACAGGTCAGTGTGTGAGCAATTTTATTTTTAGCAGTTTATAGGCCTGTTTATGGGTGGAGGAGATGCTTTTTTACTGTTGATTTCACTGATATTACTACAAGTATTGCCGGTAGCAAACTAAAAACCATGCAGTCTTCCACACCATGCAAAATACCTAGACAGCATGTCCTTATAAGTACAAAAACATCTTTTTAGCTATCTAGTTTGCTAATAGGGGCCACTGTTACTTTGGTTCCCGGGCTACTTTCAGCTATGCTGCACAACAGCCATGCTGCTGTACAACATGCCTAAAACATATTGACAAAGACAATAGCTTTCGCATAGGCTTGGCCTATTGGTTATGCATATGATTTTTCTCTTTATTGTTACCAAAGCGACTCATGATAGGGGTACAATACAGTTGTATCACAACTTTCACAGTCCACATTTGGAATCTTTACCATTGTTATCATTATTTGCATTGTCCTTTCACGCCCCAGAGATATATTTGGTGAGGTTGACAACCACCATCTTCCTGCCTTAGTTTCCTCAAAACATTGAGAATTCTTCCCTCTTCAGTACAAATAACTGGAGTAACTAAGGATGGTGTCTAGTCACTACCTGTATGACTAGCCTCTTCAATGGCCAATGGGAGGAAATTATTTTTACATATAACATTAACCTCAAAGGAAAGTTAAACATTACTTTGGGGGAGCTGCAAACCTCATCTCACCAGTATCTCCGGCAGCATCACAGGATGGTCATTCAATCCAGTAACACCTGTATTTGTTTAAGGAGAGTTGGCTGGCTTGGTAAGGGGCTCCATTTTTTTAAACAATGTCGATAAGGCTGTTTGTTTAATACTTGGGTGGTTACTGCTGGTGGATTAACCCGCGTTAATGATCATTTCGACCACCTCGATTAAGCCTTCAATCTCATTATCTGGACAAGACACATTTCTTATTTTTAATTGCCCCCTAAGTGAGCTCGACCGCTTCCCTTTTCTCCATTACCCTTCTAAATACACGTCGGTAGGAACACATATATCAAATAGGCACACTGTTGATTTTCTTTACAAACTGCAATAGTAACTATATTTAAACTTTTGCCATAAAAGCGATTAGCGTTAGTCTCAAAACACAGTAGCTCAGTACTCACAGAATCAACCAGACCTTTTAAGTTCTAATTTAGCAAACTTTTCACCCTTAACAACATAAATAATTTCATACTTCACCATACACAAAGAGATCTCCCCAGAGACAAATTCAAAGGGGGTAGGCCGAGCCCAGTGTCTTCTGTGACAAGACAGGCAAAAGATGTGCAGCAGGAGCATCGAGGTGCATTATAGCACTACGTTGCAATAAAGTCTGCCTTCTCTACCAGCTCCTTGTTGGATGGCAGAGGTTTATGGGAGTTGGAGTCCCCTGAAAGTTAAAAGTGTCCCACATAGTGAGAGCGCCACAGCTCTTTATAGAGCTCAGCTGCAGTAAAGGCTGCTTTCTCTCCTCCTTGTATGGCAGAGGCTTGTAAGAGTTGGAGTCCTCTCAAGGTTGAAATTGTCATTCATATTAACAATATCTAATTGAGTGACTTTAAAAAAATCTCTTTTTAAGATAGTTATTGTTGTTTTCCCTCATTAACAATAGTGGATAAATAGTGAAAAGTTGTGAAGTTGATTGATAAGCTTACACAGTCTAATACTTTTTCAGTTTGTTATCTTAAATTATATTAAGTGTGGGTTTGTTGCTGCAGGCGCAAGACAAATGTCCCTTATATGTCAGATGTTTATTTTCTGGTGTCTCAGACATTTGAACATTACACTTCAGTGGACTGCCAAGCCCTTGCGGTAGTCCAGAGAGGGAAAAAGCCATAATGATTATCTTTTAGTTACTATTTTGGGGTGAGCGCCCATATGACCTGTTGGTTCATTGGCAAATGGGACATCAAGTGAAGGATTTCTGCTGTTACAGCCACATAAGACTATGCTGATGGAAACCCAGTGACTTCCACATCTCTAAATGGTATGGGGAAACAACACTTTGGTGGGATGGGGCACTTCCAAGTTATGGCAGTGCTTCCACTCTGCCAAACTCTAAATGAGTACGAAAATGCCTACAGATAAGCATGTAAATGAGAGTGCCTTGTGTGACTATCACAAACAAGAAATTCAAAGACATTTGACATAATCCCAACACTTTAAGTTACATCACTATGTCTGACCCTCTGGCTCCATCATATAACTATCTTGTGGCATTCATGAACACCTAGAGACTGGATAAAATAGACTGTGAGTTCAGTTAAGAAAGGTGGCAGACAACAGGAGCACATCTTCTGTGACAAAGCTAATCTAATGCACTGCATTCAGATATGCCTGTCACAATTGGTGCTTTGAGCAAGATGCAGTCTGTTGAACTCAATTATGCTACTACTTCATTGCGACTGTCCACATCCTCAAAGGACCTACACTGAAATAGAGCTGCCTGAATGTTTTCGAATTACTAATCTGCCCAAACTCATAAGAAGATAAACCTAGGAAGTGACCTTTAATACATTTCTGACAAGCTTATAGAAAAAGGGAAGATTTTTAGGAGAGTAAAAATTGTGGTTATAGAGCATGAAAATTACTTCATTATTTTTGGATAAGGGAACCATCCTTAAATCAAATTGTACAAAAAGGAAATGAAGTTAAATAATTTGAATCTCAACAAAGTACTTGGATTCAATATAAGCTCCATAGCTTCATTTCAATTAGCTCAATCCACTCCACACACTCTACAATGACAATATATGCAATCTATAAAACTTGCCGGAGAGCACTGAATATTGAAGACTCACCAGCCTACACTGCTCAGTATGTTTATGCTCGCAACTCCCTTTCTCTGCTTGTTTCTTTCTTATAAAAGTCTGTTGGAGCATAATTGCTTATTTTTCACCTAGGGCAATATGAAGAATCTATAAAACAACTATTAACTATTTCCTGGTGATTTCAAAATTATATATGCCTGTCCATGAATTCACCAATGACACTCACTCACTTTGTAAATAGAATTGAAATGACCTGTACATATTTACTTTTTCCAGTCTGAGTACTTTAGTGCAAGAACTTCCCCTATAAAAAGTATTACATGCCTATATACATATATACATATATTTATATACATGCAAAACAGAAGAGAGAACTCTGGGTAGTTCCCAAGTTTAGGTGAAGAGCAGCTCCAGTAAAGAGCACCCTGCAGCACCAGCAACACTCTAGATTTGCTCACCTCAAATGTTTGTTTTTCTAGCAAAGTATTTAAGCATAGGATTGGCACAGTGCCATCTATGCCGAACTAGAAAGCGACAAAGTCTTTTGCCATTTGCAGCAAAATCTTTTAGCATAGGATTGGCCCAGTGGCATCCTTGCTGAGCTGTAAAATGACAAAAGACTTTCTCCACTCCAGGCACAGTATTACAGCTTTGGACTGGTAAAATCCCATCCAAGCCAACCTGGAATGAGCAAAAGCAACCCCTGACACTTGTTTTAATGTCATTACAGCTCTTCAGAGAGGTATAGCTTTGTCCGGACAAAAGGGAGCACCCAGTATAAGTCAAAACAAAACCCTTTCAGGGTTAGAGTGACACATAAATTATACAAAGAAGAAGAAAGAACTCTGGGTAGTTCCCAAGTTTAGGTGGAGAGCAGCTCTAGTAAGGAGCGGTACATATTTACTCTTTTCTGTTTGAGTACTTTACTGCAAGAACTTCCCCTATAAAACTTTATATATATATATATATATATATATATATATATATATATATATATATATATATATATATATATATATATATATATATATATATATAAATAGATGAGGGCATTTTGTTTCCCCAGCATTCCTGTCCATCCGGAAATAAATCTAAATCAGAGATTTAATTCATTTTCAGTCTGATGGTAAAATATTTTATTTTTAAAATAACACTAACCTAATGCAATTTTTTAGATTGAGCAATTCTACAAGTAGACATATCTTAACATGTTCCAAGACTTATCCATCCCTGCTTGTTTTTTTGTACGCAAGGCCTGCTCCAGACATAGATCAATCTCCCAGATGATCTTCTAATAAGTAAAAATATTAGTGGGTGCCTGGTGAGTTGGGGATATAAATTAAGGACTTCAAAAGAAACAGTTCCAGACCCAAACACTACATGGTAGAATAATGCACAGATTCACTTTATAAAATTATCTTAAAGGGCATGCTGAAAACCACTATATAGTTGTGTGACCCATTTTAATTTCTCTGAGGTTATCAATGTTTCATTTATGATCTCTGGTGCACAGCTCCTTAATCTGTTTATAACGTATAGAAATTGTAAAGAATTTGGCTGTTTACATATATCTATTCATTTTTTGCGTATTTACATCGTTTGTCATGGTGATGTGAATTTTAGCTTCTGCGTGATGTCCTCATTGGTATCTCTGACAAAGTTTTATCATTCAATGTCCAGATTTTGTGTCTCATTCAAATTCAATATATCACTAGACAGCTAAAGCTTAGCACACGTAAGGCACACAGATCCCTTTCTCATGTCTGCTCTCCCACAACCAATCACTTTAAACTCCAGCTCTGTTTAGCATAACTCCACCACAAGTAAATAGTCAGAAATATAAGCACTAAAAAAGTGAGGCACTGTAAAATGGTTACAGTTAACAATCTATTTCCTCATCATCATGATACTTTTGAATAATCATATTTTTGAAATGCAATGAAGAAAATCTCCATTATAATACCACAAAATCGACATCTCCTTTAGTCTTTAAGTCTGGACATAACAACAGAATGTCTGGTTCACTACCTAAAGTGTTGGATGTAAAACCAGCAAGAGATACCAGAAAGAACCCAACTATCGGTTGAACACAGCTCTTACCTTAATTTTTCTTACACATTTTGGAACAAATATATAAAAACAGTGGTTAATAATAAAAGCAGATCTTACTAAGTTGTGCTCTTTTTAAATTAATCCACATTTTAAAATATTTTTTTCAGGAAATTTCAGTAGAAATAGTTGAGCCTACCTGGGCATCTTGGAGTCTTATGGGAGACAGCTGTGCCACTAATTGGACGTCCAATCGGATTGACACACCAGCAGTATCCTGTGTAACTGTGACACTGAACCTATTATGAAACCATGCTAGGAGTGAGAAAATTGCATAGACAATTCAAAAATAATTAATTTCACTAAATACAGAAAATCAATAACCATTAGGATTTTCAATACACAAACACTTACCAAAAGATTATTTTTCAAAGTCACGAAGAGAAATTATTCAAATCTGATTCAAATTCACGAATTACTATAACTATCTTTTCACACCTATTATTACATAAAACACAATTTTCTGACATTGTCAGTACCTGATGCTTAATTGGTCACTATTATTTGCCCTTAAAGGGAGGACTATTTGGTATTTATGTTATGTGGTTTTGTATAGCTCAGTACACAACAATTTATTTGCCTGTTTGCATATTATTTGGGTTCTCGGTTGCATCTAATACTGCAAACACCAGGTTGGTATATTTCCAATGGACCACAAAAACATTCATCGTGAAACAAAATTTAGTTCAGCCTCTGCTGATGAATTCTGTTAGTCTGTGTGCAGTTACAGTAGAGAAGTGTATTTTTTAAAGCACAAACTAAAGGTCAAATTCACAGTAATGACTAGTACCCAGAAAAATCAATGGTACCCTAAGACAAGATAAATAAACAGATAACATAAGGCCAGTCACACCCACAGCCACGTACACAGCCCATTCTGGACCAACACAAAGTTACTCTCCCCACTGAAGGTCAAAAAACTTTGACAGTAATGAGAACGGTGAGACTAAATGAGTGTCACTGAGTCAAGAGAAAACTGAAATCAAAAATCTAGAAAAGGGCCTTTTACCTCCAGGTGCATTATGTCACAAACATTACGGGAAGAGGTGCAAAAGCCTATGGTTCCATGAAGTCAAATGTGTTGGACTTGACCCCTCCTGCAGGGTCATCCATAAACTTTTTGTCTTCACTCCTATTTTCTAAACCCATTTTGTTAGCTCTTAGGACTCCATTAACTTTACTACTTCTAACCACTGCTAAAGTGCTTGTTCTCTTATCCTTTAAACATGGTGAAATTGGTTTTGATACAATTGGCACATGTATTTTACTTATATGCCCCCAGTAAAGGGTACTACCTGTGCCCAGGGTCTGTAAATTAGATGCTATCAGTGGGGAGCAGAACTCATTGGGACACCCACTAAAAGTAGACTTTTAAAACATAAATACGGCCTGCCAATTCAGCCTGTGTGCAGTCTTAAATTTCCAATTTGACTTTTCACACTAAGGGCCTGATTCCGAGGCCGGCGGGCGGCAGTCGCCGCCCGCCTGGCGGGAACCGCCATATGGCCGGTCCGCGGTCGAAAGACCGCAGAGGCCATTCAGGCTTTCCCGCTGGGCTGGCGGGCGACCGCCAGGAGGCCGCCCGCCAGCCCAGCGGGAAACCCCTCCCCACGAGGAAGCCGGCTCCGAATGGAGCCGGCGGAGTGGGTATGTGCGACGGGTGCAGTTTGCACCCGTCACGTATTTCAGTGTCTGCATTGCAGACACTGAAATACACAGTGGGGCCCTCTTACGGGGGCCCCTGCAGTGCCCATGCCATGGGCATGGGCACTGCAGGGGCCCCCAGGGGCCCCGCGGCACCCCCTACCGCCATCCTGTTCCTGGCGGGAGACCCGCCAGGAACAGGATGGCGGTAGGGGGTGTCAGAATCCTCATGGCGGCGGAGCGCGCTCCGCCGCCATGGAGGATTCTCCTGAGCAGCGGAAAGTCGGCGGGAGACCGCCGACTTTCCGTTTCTGACCGCGGCTGAACCGCCGCGGTCAGAATGCTCGACGGAGCACCGCCAGCCTGTTGGCGGTGCTCCCGTGGTCGGTGACCCTGGCGGTCACCGACCGCCAGGGTCAGAATGACCCCCTAAATCTTTTGTCAAGCCTAAACCTTCATTTTTAGGCTGAGACTAAGCAGCGCACATGCACTGTCTGCAAGACCTTCTGTACTCAGTAAAGGACTTTGATCCTGCCTGCTGCCTACTGCAGTGTTGCTCTTCTTTGTTGCTTCCCAACTGGTTTGCGCAGCTGACACCTCACTTCTGTTCTTAGCTGAGGACTACCGGCCAACTACAGTTTCCTTATGCCTTGATTGTTTTTCTGTTGTTTAAGGGAACTCTTTTTTTTAATAGTTTTTTGCCTCAGCTCGTGTCCTGATGTATGTGTTTGTCAGTAAGCACTTCTGTTCACATGCACTTTATTCCGCATTTGCAGTTCACTTGTTTTCTGTGATGTGTGGTTTTCTTCCTGTGGTTTTCACCCAATCCTGCATGCGTTTGCAGTCACGAAAGGGAGACCCGATCCCTCGTGTTCACCGAAGGTAGCTCAACCACTGCCAGTAGTGATCACATTTGTCATTTTGTTTCTGCCATTGGTTAATTGTAATTACTCTGGGAAATTCAACCAGTGCATCACATTTATAAGTTTGTTTCCACCATTGTTTAATGTTATTTGTTTGATGCAGCATGTTTTTTGTGGACACAGGGTAGCCAAGGCTGGGACTCGAATCCAGTTCCCCAGTCCCAAAGTCAGGAGCACTGTAAGTAATGCCACACCCTCTCAGACCCTCAGATCTCTGTAACCAGTCTTATTTCTCCCTCAGCATTTTTTTTGCCTCATCTTTCTGAGAAAGTAGCCTCTTTCTAGCATGGTTACCCCCACTTTTGGCCTGTTTGTGAGTGTGTGTCAGTGTGTTTTTACTGTGTCACTGGGATCCTGCTAGCCAGGACTGCAGTGCTCATAGATAAAAACTTATATGGCAGTATGTTTTGCCTGTCTCACTGGAATCCTGCTAGCCAGGACCCCAGTGCTCATAGTTTGTGGCCTAATGTGTATGTCTGTGTAGTGGATAACTGTGTCACTGAGGCTCTGCTAATCAGAACCTCAGTGCTTATGCTCGCTCTGCTTTTACATTTGTCACTGTAGGCCAGTGACTTCATTTACCAATTTCAATTGGCACACTGGACCCCCTTATAAGTCCCTAGTATATGGTACCTAGGTACCCAGGGCATTGGGGTTCCAGGAGATCCAAATGGACTGCAGCATTTATTTTGCCACCCATGGGGAGCTCAGACAAACCCTTACACAGGACTGCCACTGCAGCCTGCGTGAAATAGTGCACACACAATTTCACAGCCATTTTCACTGCACTTTAGTAACTTATAAGTCACCTATATATCTAACCTTCACTTGCTAAAGGTTAGGTGCAAAGTCACTAAGTGTGAGGGCACCCTTTCACTAGCACAGGTGCCCCCACATAGTACAGGGTCATCTCCCCGGACTTTGTGAGTGCAGAGACGCCATCACACGTGTGAACTACATATAGGCCAATACCTATATGTAGCTTCACAACGGTAACTCCGAATATGGCCATGTAACCTGTCTAAGATCATGGAATTGTCCCCCCCATTCCAAATCTGGTATTGGGGAGCCAATTCCATGCATCCTGGGGGCTCCACCATGGACCCCCCAGTACTGCCAAATCAGCTCTCTGAGGCTTGCACTGCAGCTACAGCTGCTGCCACCTCACAGACAGGGTTCTGCCCTCCTGGGGTCTGGGCAACCCAGCTCCAGGAAGGCAGAACAAATAACGTCCTCTGAGAGCAGGGTGTTACACCCTCTCCCTTTGGAAATAGGTGTTACAGGCTGGGGAGGGGTAGCCTCCCCCAGCCTCTGGAAATGCTTTGAAAGGCACAGATGTTGCCCTACTTGCATAAACCAGTCTATACCGGCTCAGGGACCCCATCTCCCCTGCTCTGGTGGGAAACTGGACAGAGGAAAGGGGAGTGACCACTCCCCTGTCCATCACCACCCAGGGGTGGTGCCCAGAGCTCCTCCAGTGTGTCCCAGACTTAATCCATCTTGCTTTGCAAGGTGTGGGGTGTGAGAAGGTAGCCTCTTTCTAGCATTGTTACCCCCACTTTTGGCCTGTTTGTGAGTATATGTCAGTGTGTTTTTACTGTCTCACTGAGATCCTGCTAGCCAGGGCCCCAGTGCTCATAGTGAAAACACTACTTGTCAGTGTGTTTTGCCTGTCTCACTGGGATCCTGCTAGCCAGGAACCCAGTGCTCATAGTTTGTGACCTATGTGTGTGTTGTCTGTAGTGCTTACTGTGTCACAGAGGCTCTGCTAATCAGAACCTCAGTGTTTATGCTCTCTCTGCCTTTAAATTTGTCACTATAGGCTAGTGACCACTTTTACCAATTTCAATTGGCATACTGGAACACCCTTATAATTCCCTAGTATATGGTACCTAGCTACCCAGGGTATTGGGGTTCCAAGAGATTCCTATGGGCTGCAACATTTCTTTTGCCACCAATGGGGAGCTCAGACAAACCTTTACACAGGACTGCCACTGCAGCCTGAGTGAAATAAAGCACACGGTATGTCACAGCCATTTTCACTGCACTTAAGTAACTTATAAGTCACCTATATGTCTAACCTTCACTTGCTGAAGGTTAGGTGCAAAGTTACTAAGTGTGAGGGTACACTTGCACTAGAAAAGGTGCCCCCATATAGTTCATGGCCATTTCCCCAGACTTTGTGAGTGCGGGGACACCATTACACACGTGAACTACATATAGGTGAATACCTATATGTAGCTTCACAATGGTAACTTCGAACATGGCCATGTAACATGTGTAAGATCATGGAATTGTCCCCCCATGCCATATCTGGTATTGGGGAGACAATCCCCTGCATCCTCGGGGCTCCACTATGGACCCCGAGTACTGCCAAACCAGCTCTCTGGGGTTTTCTCTGCAGCTACCGCTTCTGCCACCCCACAGACAGGGTTCTGCCCTCCTGGGGTCTGGGCAGCTCAGTCCCAGGAAGGCAGAACAAATAATTTCTTCTGAGAGAGGGTTTTACACCCTCTCTCTTTGGAAATAGGTGTTAAAGGCTGGGGAGGGGGAGCCTCTCCCAGCCTCTGCAAATGCTTTGAAGGGCACAGATGGTGCCCTCCTTGCATAAGCCAGTCTACACCGGTTTAGGGAACCCCCAGTCCCTGTTCTGGCATGAAACTGGACAAAGGAAAGGGGAGTGGACACTCCCCTGTCCATCACCACCCAGGGGTGGTGCCCAGAGCTCCTCCAGTGTGTCTCAGACCTCTGCCATTTTGTTTCCAGAGGTGTGAGGGCACTCTGGAGTCCTCTGATTGGCCAGTGCCAGCAGGTGATGTCAGAGACCCCTCCTGATAGGTGCTTACTGTAGGAGGCTGGACTGACTTGTAGTGAGTACCAAGGGGTACTTGCACCTTGCACCAGGCCCAGTTATCCCTTATTAGTGTATAGGGTGTCTAGCAGCTTAGGCTGATAGATAATGGTAGCTTAGCAGAGCAGCTTAGGCTGAACTAGGAGACGTGTGAAGCTACTACAGTACCACTTAGTGTCATATGCACAATATCATAAGAAAACACAATACACAGTTATACTAAAAATAAAGGTACTTTATTTTTATGACAATATGCCAAAGTATCTTAGAGTGTACCCTCAGTGAGAGGATAGGAAATATACACAAGATATATATACACAATAGCAAAAATATGCAGTATAGTCTTAGAAAACAGTGCAAACAATGTATAGTTACAATAGGATGCAATGGGGAAACATAGGGATAGGGGCAACACAAACCATATACTCCAGAAGTGGAATGCGAACCACGAATGGACCCCAAACCTATGTGACCTTGTAGAGGGTCGCTGGGACTATTAGAAAATAGTGAGAGTTAGAAAAATAACCCTCCCCAAGACCCTGAAAAGTGAGTGCAAAGTGCACTAAAGTTCCCCTAAGGACAAAATAGTCGTGTTAGAGGGAGAATGCAAGGAAAACACAAATCAGCAATGCAACAACGATGGATTCCTGACTGAGGGTACCTGTGGAACAAGGGGACCAAGTCCAAAAGTCACAAGCAGCTCGGAGATGGGCAGATGCCCAAGAAATGCCAGCGGTTGGTGCAAAGAAGCTCTTACTAGGCTGAAGAACTGTGAATACTGCAGGAACGACAAGGGCTAGAGACTTCCCCTTTGGAGGATGGATCCCCCACGCCTTGGAGAGTCGTGAAGAAGTGTTTTCCCGCCGGATGGACGCCAACAAGCCTTGCTACACACAAATCGTGCGTTTGGCGTTTTTGGACGCTGCTGGGGCCCAGGAGGGACCAGGAGGTCGCAAATTGGACCTGCAGAGAGAGGGGACGTCGAGCAAGACAAAGAGCCCTCACTGAAGCAGGTAGCACCCGGAGAAGTGCCAGAAACAGGCACTACGAGGATGCGTGAAACGGTTCTCGCCGAAGTTGCACAAAGGAGTCCCACGTCGCCGGAGACCAACTTAGAAAGTCGTGCAATGCAGGTTAGAGTGCCGTGGACCCAGGCTTGGCTGTGCACGAAGGATTTCCGCCGGAAGTGCACAGGGGCCGGAGTAGCTTGCAAAGTCGCGGTTCCCAGCAATGCAGCCCAGCGAGGTGAGGCAAGGACTTACCTCCACCAAACTTGGGCTGAAGAGTCACTGGACTGTGGGAGTCACTTGGACGGTGTCGCTGGATTCGAGGGACCTCGCTCGTCGTGCTGAGAGGAGACCCAAGGGACCGGTAATGCAGCTTTTTGGTGCCTGAGGTTGCAGGGGGACGATTCCGTCGACCCACGGGAGATTTCTTCGGAGCTTCTGGTGCAGAGAGGAGGCAGACTACCCCCACAGCATGCACAAACAGGAAAACAGTCGAGAAGGCGGCAGGATCAGCGTTACAGAGTTGCAGTAGTCGTCTTTGCTACTATGTTGCAGGTTTGCAGGCTTCCAGTGCGGTCAGGGGTCGATTCCTTATCAGAAGGTGAAGAGGGAGATGCAGAGGAACTCGGCTGAGCTCATGCATTCGTTATCTAAAATTTCCCCAGAGACAGAGACCCTAAATAGCCAGAAAAGAGGGTTTGGCTACCTAGGAGAGAGGAAAGGCTACTAACACCTGAAGGAGCCTATCACAAGGAGTCTCTGACGTCACCTGGTGGCACTGGCCACTCAGAGCAGTCCAGTGTGCCAGCAGCACCTCTGTTTCCAAGATGGCAGAGGTCTGGAGCACACTGGAGGAGCTCTGGACACCTCCCAGGGGAGGTGCAGGTCAGGGGAGTGGTCACTCCCCTTTCCTTTGTCCAGTTTCGCGCCAGAGCAGGGGCTAAGGGGTCCCTGAACCGGTGTAGACTGGCTTATGCAGAATTGGGCACATCTGTGCCCAACAAAGCATTTCCAGAGGCTGGGGGAGGCTACTCCTCCCCTGCCTTCACACCATTTTCCAAAGGGAGAGGGTGTCACACCCTCTCTCAGAGGAAGTTCTTTGTTCTGCCATCCTGGGCCAGGCCTGGCTGGACCCCAGGAGGGCAGCTGCCTGTCTGAGGGGTTGGCAGCAGCAGCAGCTGCAGAGAAACCCCAGGAAGGGCAGTCTGGCAGTACCAGGGTCTGTGCTACAGACCACTGGGATCATGGAATTGTACCAACAATGCCAGGATGGCATAGAGGGGGCAATTCCATGATCATAGACATGTTACATGGCCATATTCGGAGTTACTATGGTGAAGCTACATATAGGTAGTGACCTATATGTAGTGCACGCGTGTAATGGTGTCCCCGCACTCACAAAGTTCAGTGAATTGGCTCTGAACAATGTGGGGGCACCTTGGCTAGTGCCAGGGTGCCCTCACACTAAGTAACTTTGCACCTAACCTTTACCAGGTAAAGGTTAGACATATAGGTGACTTATAAGTTACTTAAGTGCAGTGTAAAATGGCTGTGAAATAACGTGGACGTTATTTCACTCAGGCTGCAGTGGCAGGCCTGTGTAAGAATTGTCAGAGCTCCCTATGGGTGGCAAAAGAAATGCTGCAGCCCATAGGGATCTCCTGGAACCCCAATACCCTGGGTACCTCAGTACCATATACTAGGGAATTATAAGGGTGTTCCAGTAAGCCAATGTAAATTGGTAAAAATGGTCACTAGCCTGTCAGTGACAATTTGGAAAGAAATGAGAGAGCATAACCACTGAGGTTCTGATTAGCAGAGCCTCAGTGAGACAGTTAGTCACTACACAGGTAACACATTCAGGCACACTTATGAGCACTGGGGCCCTGGGTTACCAGGGTCCCAGTGACACATACAACTAAAACAACATATATACAGTGAAAAATGGGGGTAACATGCCAGGCAAGATGGTACTTTCCTACACAACCCCCCCCCAAACGAAGGACAATAAGACTAGCCATTACCTGATGAGTCTTCATTGTCTAAGTGGAAATATCTGGAGAGTCCATCTGCATTGGAGTGGCTACTCCCAGGTCTATGTTCCACTGTATAGTCCATTCCCTGTAGGGATATGGACCACCTCAACAATTTAGGATTTTCACCTTTCATTTGTTTTAGCCAAAGTAGAGGTTTGTGGTCTGTCTGAACAATGAAGTGAGTGCCAAACAGGTATGGCCTCAACTTCTTCAGAGCCCAGACCACAGCAAAGGCCTCCCTCTCAATGGCAGACCAACGCTTTTCTTTAGGGGTCAACCTTCTACTAATAAAAGCAACAGGTTGATCCTGGCCCTCAGAATTAAGTTGTGATAGGACTGCCCCTACTCCTAATTCAGATGCATCAGTTTGGACATAGAATTTTTTAGAGTAACAAGGGCTTTTCAGGACAGGTGCAGAGCACATGGCCTGCTTCAGCTCCTCAAAAGCTTTCTGACAGTTTGCTGTCCATAATACCTTTTTAGGCATTTTTTTGGATGTGAGGTCATTAAGAGGGGCTGCAATGGAGCCATAGTTCTTAATGAATCTCCTGTAATACCCAGTGAGGCCTAGGAAGGCTCTCACCGGAGTCTGAGTGGTAGCGGGAACCCAATCAATAATAGTTTGGATTTTCCCCTGAAGTGGTGCAATCTGTTCCCCACCAACAAGGTGTCCCAGATAAACCACCTTACCCTGCCCTATCTGGCACTTTGAAGCCTTGATAGTGAGGCCTGCCTTTTGCAGGGCCTCCAAAACTTTCCAAAGGTGGACCAGGTGATCATCCCAGCTGGAGCTAAAGACAGCTATATCGTCCAAATATGCTGCACTGAAAGCTTCCAGCCCTTGCAGGACTGTGTTCACCAACCTCTGAAAAGTGGCAGGTGCATTTTTCAAACCAAAAGGCATTACAGTAAACTGGTAATGTCCTCCAATGGTAGAAAATGCAGTCTTAGGTTTAGCATCTTCTGACATTTTGATCTGCCAATACCCTGCAGTCAAATCAAAAGTGCTTAGATACTTGGCAGATGCCAGTGTATCTATTAGCTCATCTGCCCTGGGTATAGGGTGAGCATCAGTTTTGGTTACCAAGTTGAGACCTCTATAGTCTACACAAAACCTCATTTCCTTCTTTCCATCTTTAGAATTGGGTTTTGGTACCAGTACCACAGGAGAAGCCCATGGACTGTCAGAGTGCTCAACCACTCCTAGTTCCAACATCTTCTGAACTTCTTGCTTTATGCAGTCCCTGACATGGTCAGGCTGCCTATAGATCTTACTTTTGACAGGTAAACTGTCTCCAGTATCTATAGTGTGCTCACACCAAGAAGTGGTGCCTGGCACAATGGAGAAGAGTTCTGAAAATTGTCCTAGGAGATTTATGCAATTATCTTTCTGCTCAGCAGTAAGACAATCAGCCAAAACTACACCTTCCACAAGAGCATCTTGTTCTGTGGAAGAGAAGAGATCAGGTAGAGGATCACTGTCTTCTTCCTGTCCCTCATCTGTTGCCATGAGCAGGGTGAGATCAGCCCTGTCATAGTAGGGTTTCAGGCGGTTGACATGGAGCACCCTAAGGGGACTCCTGGCAGTGCCTAAGTCAACCAAGTAGGTGACTTCACCCTTCTTTTCAACAATTGTGTGGGGTCCACTCCATTTATCTTGGAGTGCTCTTGGGGCCACAGGCTCCAAGACCCACACTTTCTGCCCTGGTTGGTACTGAACCAAAACAGCCTTCTGATCATGCCATTGCTTCTGGAGCTCTTGGCTGGCCTGAAGGTTTTTACTGGCCTTTTTCATGTACTCAGCCATCCTTGATCTGAGGCCAAGTACATAATCCACAATATCCTGCTTAGGAGCTTTTAAAGGTTGTTCCCAACCCTCCTTTACAAGTGTGAGTGGACCCCTAACAGGGTGTCCAAAAAGAAGTTCAAAGGGGCTGAAGCCCACTCCTTTCTGGGGTACCTCCCTGTAGGCAAAAAGGAGGCATGGTAGAAGGATATCCCATCTCCTGCGGAGTTTTTCAGGGAGTCCCATAATCATGCCTTTGAGAGTTTTATTAAATCTCTCCACCAGTCCATTTGTTTGTGGATGATAGGGTGTTGTGAACTTGTAAGTTACACCACACTCCTTCCACATGGCCTTTAAGTATGCAGACATGAAATTGCTTCCTCTGTCTGATACTACTTCCTTTGGGAAGCCCACCCTGGAAAATATTCCCAGGAGGGCCTTTGCCACTGCAGGAGCTGTAGTGGTCCTTAAAGGAATTGCTTCAGGATATCTTGTGGCATGGTCCACTACCACCAAGATAAACCTATTGCCTGAAGCAGTAGGAGGGTCAAGGGGGCCAACTATGTCAACCCCTACCCTTTCAAAGGGAACCCCAACCACAGGCAGTGGGATAAGGGGTGCCTTTGGGGTGCCACCTGTCTTGCCACTGGCTTGACAGGTTTCACAGGACTTACAAAATTCTTTTGTGTCCTCAGACATCCTAGGCCAATGAAACAGTGGTACCAATCTGTCCCAAGTTTTCATTTGACCCAGGTGCCCAGCTAAGGGAATGTCATGTGCCAGTGTTAGGATAGTTCAACTTTTTGGCCTGTGCCAGACATTTTTAGAGAGAGTTAAAGTGATAGACAAAGAGAAAAAAGTTTTCAGAACTTTTTGGAAAGACAGAAAAAAAACTTTTTAAACTTTTAAGAACTTTTTGAAAGTTTAGAAGTACTTTTCAGCACTTAGAAAAGAGTGAAAAGAGGAAATGCAAAACTTTTTGGCTATGTGTATATACACTGACCTTGTTTTGTATATTTTTCTCTTATGAAAAGTACAATGACAAGAGTGGTAAGTAGTCTCAAAGCACTTATCCCACCGCTGCACAACCAATGTAGGAGGCTGGACTGGCTTGTAGTGAGTACCAAGGGGTACTTGCACCTTGCACCAGGCCCAGTTATCCCTTATTAGTGTATAGGGTGTCTAGCAGCTTAGGCTGATAGATAATGGTAGCTTAGCAGAGCAGCTTAGGCTGAACTAGGAGACGTGTGAAGCTACTACAGTACCACTTAGTGTCATATGCACAATATCATAAGAAAACACAATACACAGTTATACTAAAAATAAAGGTACTTTATTTTTATGACAATATGCCAAAGTATCTTAGAGTGTACCCTCAGTGAGAGGATAGGAAATATACACAAGATATATATACACAATAGCAAAAATATGCAGTATAGTCTTAGAAAACAGTGCAAACAATGTATAGTTACAATAGGATGCAATGGGGAAACATAGGGATAGGGGCAACACAAACCATATACTCCAGAAGTGGAATGCGAACCACGAATGGACCCCAAACCTATGTGACCTTGTAGAGGGTCGCTGGGACTATTAGAAAATAGTGAGAGTTAGAAAAATAACCCTCCCCAAGACCCTGAAAAGTGAGTGCAAAGTGCACTAAAGTTCCCCTAAGGACAAAATAGTCGTGTTAGAGGGAGAATGCAAGGAAAACACAAATCAGCAATGCAACAACGATGGATTCCTGACTGAGGGTACCTGTGGAACAAGGGGACCAAGTCCAAAAGTCACAAGCAGCTCGGAGATGGGCAGATGCCCAAGAAATGCCAGCGGTTGGTGCAAAGAAGCTCTTACTATGCTGAAGAACTGTGAATACTGCAGGAACGACAAGGGCTAGAGACTTCCCCTTTGGAGGATGGATCCCCCACGCCTTGGAGAGTCGTGCAGAAGTGTTTTCCCGCCGGATGGACGCCAACAAGCCTTGCTACACGCAAATCGTGCGTTTGGCGTTTTTGGACGCTGCTGGGGCCCAGGAGGGACCAGGAGGTCGCAAATTGGACCTACAGAGAGAGGGGACGTCGAGCAAGACAAAGAGCCCTCACTGAAGCAGGTAGCACCTGGAGAAGTGCCAGAAACAGGCACTACGAGGATGCGTGAAACGGTGCTCGCCGAAGTTGCACAAAGGAGTCCCACGTCGCCGGAGACCAACTTAGAAAGTCGTGCAATGCAGGTTAGAGTGCCGTGGACCCAGGCTTGGCTGTGCACGAAGGATTTCCGCCGGAAGTGCACAGGGGCCGGAGTAGCTTGCAAAGTCGCGGTTCCCAGCAATGCAGCCCAGCGAGGTGAGGCAAGGACTTACCTCCACCAAACTTGGGCTGAAGAGTCACTGGACTGTGGGAGTCACTTGGACGGTGTCGCTGGATTCGAGGGACCTCGCTCGTCGTGCTGAGAGGAGACCCAAGGGACCGGTAATGCAGCTTTTTGGTGCCTGCGGTTGCAGGGGGACGATTCCGTCGACCCACGGGAGATTTCTTCGGAGCTTCTGGTGCAGAGAGGAGGCAGACTACCCCCACAGCATGCACAAACAGGAAAACAGTCGAGAAGGCGGCAGGATCAGCGTTACAGAGTTGCAGTAGTCGTCTTTGCTACTATGTTGCAGGTTTGCAGGCTTCCAGCGCGGTCAGCGGTCGATTCCTTATCAGAAGGTGAAGAGGGAGATGCAGAGGAACTCGGCTGAGCTCATGCATTCGTTATCTAAAATTTCCCCAGAGACAGAGACCCTAAATAGCCAGAAAAGAGGGTTTGGCTACCTAGGAGAGAGGAAAGGCTACTAACACCTGAAGGAGCCTATCACAAGGAGTCTCTGACGTCACCTGGTGGCACTGGCCACTCAGAGCAGTCCAGTGTGCCAGCAGCACCTCTGTTTCCAAGATGGCAGAGGTCTGGAGCACACTGGAGGAGCTCTGGACACCTCCCAGGGGAGGTGCAGGTCAGGGGAGTGGTCACTCCCCTTTCCTTTGTCCAGTTTCGCGCCAGAGCAGGGGCTAAGGGGTCCCTGAACCGGTGTAGACTGGCTTATGCAGAATTGGGCACATCTGTGCCCAACAAAGCATTTCCAGAGGCTGGGGGAGGCTACTCCTCCCCTGCCTTCACACCATTTTCCAAAGGGAGAGGGTGTCACACCCTCTCTCAGAGGAAGTTCTTTGTTCTGCCATCCTGGGCCAGGCCTGGCTGGACCCCAGGAGGGCAGCTGCCTGTCTGAGGGGTTGGCAGCAGCAGCAGCTGCAGAGAAACCCCAGGAAGGGCAGTCTGGCAGTACCAGGGTCTGTGCTACAGACCACTGGGATCATGGAATTGTACCAACAATGCCAGGATGGCATAGAGGGGGCAATTCCATGATCATAGACATGTTACATGGCCATATTCGGAGTTACTATGGTGAAGCTACATATAGGTAGTGACCTATATGTAGTGCACGCGTGTAATGGTGTCCCCGCACTCACAAAGTTCAGTGAATTGGCTCTGAACAATGTGGGGGCACCTTGGCTAGTGCCAGGGTGCCCTCACACTAAGTAACTTTGCACCTAACCTTTACCAGGTAAAGGTTAGACATATAGGTGACTTATAAGTTACTTAAGTGCAGTGTAAAATGGCTGTGAAATAACGTGGACGTTATTTCACTCAGGCTGCAGTGGCAGGCCTGTGTAAGAATTGTCAGAGCTCCCTATGGGTGGCAAAAGAAATGCTGCAGCCCATAGGGATCTCCTGGAACCCCAATACCATGGGTACCTCAGTACCATATACTAGGGAATTATAAGGGTGTTCCAGTAAGCCAATGTAAATTGGTAAAAATGGTCACTAGCCTGTCAGTGACAATTTGGAAAGAAATGAGAGAGTATAACCACTGAGGTTCTGATTAGCAGAGCCTCAGTGAGACAGTTAGTCACTACACAGGTAACACATTCAGGCACACTTATGAGCACTGGGGCCCTGGGTTACCAGGGTCCCAGTGACACATACAACTAAAACAACATATATACAGTGAAAAATGGGGGTAACATGCCAGGCAAGATGGTACTTTCCTACACTTACCTGACTAGGTGGCCAATCCTCCTCTGAGGACTATTTAGGGTCTCTCCAGTGGGCTTTTCCTCAGATAATGACTTGCAAGAATTCACCAGAGTTCCTCTGCACCTCTCTCTTTGACTTCTGCCAAGGATCAATCGCTGACTGCTCCAGAACGCCTGCAAAACTGCAAAGAAGTAGCAAGAAGACTACCAGCGACATTGTAGTGCCTAATCCTGCTGGCTTTCTTGACTGTTTCCTAGTGGTGCATGCTCTGGGGGCTGCCTGCCTTCACCCTGCACTGGAAGCCACGAAGAAATCTCCAGTGGGTCAACGGAATCTTCCCCCCGCTTCAGCAGGCACCAAACTTTAGCATCATCAGTACTCTGGGACCCCTCTCATCCTGACGAGCGTGGCCCCTGGAATACAAGCGGTGGACCCAAGGGACCCAGATTGTCCAGTGGTCCAACTGTCCAAATTTGGAGGAGGTAAGTCCATGCCTCCCCTCTCCAGACAGTAATCCTGTGCGCCATGTGAACTGCAGCTACAAGGGCTTCTGTGCATATTTCCAAGATACCCTGCATGCACAGCCAAGCCTAGGTCCCCAGCACTCTGTCCTGTGATGCTCAACTCCCTGAGTTGATCTCTGGTGTCGTGGAACCTCCTTTTGCAGAGTTGAGATGACCGCTGTGTTCAGTCTTCTTGAGCCTGTGTTCAATGACTTCTGCAGGTGCTTCCTGCTTGTGCGTGGGCTCTCTACATTGCTGAGGGCCCCCTCTGTTTCCTTTCCCAAGTGGTGACATCCTGGTCCCTCCTGGGCCCAGGCAGCACCCTTTTTCTCCAACCACGTCTCTTGCAGCTAGCAAAGCTTGTTTGTAGTATTTTGCCAAGGAAACAACTCTTCGTCCTCCAGCACTCCGTGGGACATCTTCTGCATGAAGGAGAACTTCCTACCACTTTTTGTTGTTGCAGAATCTTCAGCTTCTTCCATCCGGAGGCAGCCATTTTGCACCTTCATCCAGGGTTTAGTGGGCTCCTGCCACCCTTGGACACTTTCGTGACTCTTGGGCTTGGTCTCCTTCCTTTGCAGGTCCTCAGGTCCAGGAATCTGTCTTCAGTGCTTTGCACTCTGCTGTGGTCTTTGCAAAATCCCTTATCACGACTTTACTGTGTTTCTGGGGAAATAGTAGTACTTTACTCCTACATTCCAGGGTCTTGGGGTGGGGTATCTTGGACACCCATCATGGTTCGCATTTCACTTTCTTAGTATATGTTTATGTTGCCCCTAGGCCTATTGTATCCTATTGTATTCTACAGGTTTTGCACTACTTTCTGACTGTTTTACTTACCTGATTTGGTTTGTTGTGTATATTTTATGTATGTTACTTACCTCCTAAGGGAGTATATCCTCTGAGATATTTTTGGCACATTGTCACTAAAATAAAGTACCTTTATTTTTAGTAACTATGAGTATTGTCTTTCTTATGATAAAATACCTATACGATATAAGTGGTATTGCATGAGCTTTGCATGTCTCCTAGTTCAGCCTTGGCTGCTCTGCTAAAGCTACCTCTACCAGCCTAAGCTGCTAGACCACTACAACTCTACTAAAAAGTGATAGCTGGACCTGGCACAAGGTGTACGTACCATTGGTACCCACTACAAGCCAGGCCAGCCTCCTACATGGGGGCACTCTGGAGGGCTCTGAGTGGCCAGTGCCAGCAGGTGACGTCAAAGACCCCTCCTATTAAAGGTAGCCAATCCCCCTCTCAGGGCTATTTAGGGTCTCTCCTGTGGGTTCTCTTCAGATTCTGCTTGCAAGTTTCCTTCAGGAATCCTCTGCAACAACTTCACACTCTCTGAGCTCGGATCAACCGCAGCCTGCTCCAAGAAATGCTGTAACTGCAACAAAGTGTCTACAAGAGACACTTTTCTTCAGTAACCTCAGCTCCAAGTCAGCAACTGCAACAGTTTTCACAGTGTGCACACTCTTGGGTCTTCCTGTCTTCATCCTGCACCAGAAGAACCGAAGAAATCTCCGGCGGAATGACAGAGTCACTCCCCTGCTCCAAGTAGGCACTTTCCAAGGTGACGACCGGTACCCTGGGACTCCTCTCACAACGACAAGCATGCTCCTAAGGACACAGAGGGTGGACATCTTTGACATAGACTGTCCTGAGGTCCTGCTGACACAATTTGGAGGAGCTAAGACCTTGTCTTCCCCGAGAACGACAGTACCCCGTGTACTTTGTCTTCTTCACCTCCTGAGGCCTCTGTGCACTCTTTGCAAAATTCCTTCATGCATAGCCTGGCCCAGGTCCCCAGCACTCCATCCTGCAACGCTCAACTCACTGAGTTGTTCTCCAGCGGCATGGGATCTTCTTTTGTTGTGCTGCATCAACTGTGTTTTCCACCTCCTTTGAACCCGGATCCTGCGACTCCTGGGGTTGCTGGCTGGCATCCTGAGGGCTCTCTAAAGTGCTGAGAGCCCCTTCTTTCTCTTTACACAGAGTTGAGGCTCCAAGGTCCCTCCTGTGTCCATCCAGGGCCATTTTGATGCAAAACACACTTTTGTTGTAGTCAAGGCTTGTTGGCGACTTCCAACACGAAATCTCATCTGCAAGGATCTTCACGCTATGGGACATCTTTTGCATCATGCAGGAACCCACTGGCATCTTCCTAGGGTGCATTCCTGCAGTCTTCAACTAACCAGGGACTCTTCTTTTGTTCCCTCTTCTGGGTTGGCAGGGGCTCCTGTCCTTCCTGGAACTTCTTTCGACTTCTGGACTTGGTAACCTTCCTTTGCAGGTCTTCAGGTCCAATAATCCAGCAGTTGTTTTTTGCAGACTTAGTTTACTGCTGCAAAATCCCAAAAACGAGGTGTAGTGTGTCCTAAGGAAACTTGAAGTACTTTACTCCTACTTTTCTGGGCTCTGGGGTGGGGTAATTTACTTACCTTTACTGTATTCTTACTCTCCCAGCGATTCTGCACACAATACACTTGTCTAGGGGGGAATTCGTGATTCACATTCCACTTTCTAAGTATGTGGTGTGTGTTGCACCTAGACCTATTTTCTCCCATTGTATTCTTTAGGATTTCCTACTGTTTGCATTGTTCTATGACTATTTACTTGTCTAATTTTGGTGTCTAGTGTATATATTGTGTGTAATACTTACCTCCAGAAGGAGTATTGTCTCTAAGATATTTTTGGTACTGTGTCACTCAAATAAATACCTTTATTTTTGGTAACACTGAGTATTGTCTTTACTTGTGTATAAGTACTGTGTATAAGTGGTTTTGCATGTCTCCTAGTTCAGCCTAAGCTGCTCTGCTATAGCTACCTCTAGAGGGCTAAGCTGCTAGAACACTACTACATCTCACTAATAAGGGATAACTGGACCTGGTATAAGGTGTAAGTATCCAAGGTACACACTACAAACCAGGCCAGCCTCCTACAATCTTCTTCGCACATTTTCTACTTTTTCCAGCCGATAACTTTCCTTCGAAAGTTGGTAACATAATTAGTGTGTGGGGTCCTAATGAGAACTGTTCTCAACGTAAGAAGACCCTTAGATTTGCTGCTTGTGCTACATCAAAATCTTCATTATGTGGTAGAAATGCTTGTTTTGGTCTTCTAGGCACCCGAGGTGGTGTCTACCTGCCTGGAAGGACGTCTCTAATTACCCACCCATTCCTACCCTGCCTGCACCCGTCCCTTAGATGCCAAGAAGCCCCATGACATGTGTAACTCCACGTTCAGAATGGGTTGTTTCTTTAGTAAAAAAGTACACTTCATTGTCAGCCAATACATTGTTGTGCAGAACTACAAGTACCAGAGTGCAACATGCAGGTCTGCTGAGAATCAGAAGCTGCTGGCAGCATGGACATGGGGCATGGGGCCTGAAGGTAGCTGTCCACACCAACCTTTACCCCCATCACAGACTCCTGTTGCAGACCCCCTCTCCTCCTCACCCCGCAGCGCCCTCCCAGCAGCCTGTTTCACATGTCACAAAGTCTCCTCTCCTCCATATGTTTGTGTCTTCCCACTTTTCTATGCCAGTCCCTTTCACGCTGCCACACCTTGCTTGCTTCTAAACCAAGCAGATGTTTTGCTTTTCAATGATTGCCTGTTTCTTTTCCCCGTCTGCCTCTTTTCTGCCATGTTCTTTTACTTTCTTCCCACCAATGATCTTCTCTTTCCTTCTCCTGCTCCCAGGTTTCTCCTCTGCTGTAGTGGCACTGCATTTCACTGCAGAACACTGTTTCTTTGGTAAAAACATATGCATATTATATTGACTGCACTACAGACGAGGAAACTGAATTCTTAAATTTAAAACAAAAAACATTACAATGTCACAACGTTTTGACCATAACCATGTGCCAACCATTGTCACAAACGGAGCCTCTTGAGGTTCACGTCATTTTTGTTGATTTTCTGGAATGTAAAATTGATTCACTTGTTTAATGTTGCAGTTGCGCGCAAATCAGTGTTAACAAATGTCTGCTTTCTTCGCAACCTTGCAGCTCCCAGGGCCAAACTAAACTCCTCTTAGCAGTATCCCTCTCGCACCTGCTCTCACCCTTTGTAGGTTCCCCTGATCTTCTTCGCAAATGGAGTCCCTAACTTTGTCCTTCACATGCTCCGGGTGCAATATAAACACACAAAAGAGGTAATTTTTATTGAATTAATTATGTGCGTTTTTGTGGGATGAAAGGAAACCCTCAGCTTTATTTTTGAACTTTCGATGTCCGAGCAAAAGTCACTGCTGTTTGAGCCCTGTGTTTGTTAAATCTTTATTTTGTGCAACCTAGACGTGGTGAAACACAGTGAGTGTGCTAATGGGCATCAATAGTGATATTCAAAATAGTTGGTTAGATAGATTGGTGGGTTAAAGATCCTGCTGCTAATATTATGGAACTTGTTCAAACTTTGTGACTAGCACCAGGATGACTTCGGGTGAACACAGTGCTCTATAAATATAATATTTAAATACATGCATTTATCATGCCTCATTTCCATACAATAGGGACATGAATTTACTGTGTTCGATATCACTGAAATGGAGACATTTATTTGGTGTGGCTGTCACTACAATGGGGGCATTTATTTAACAAGCAACTACAATGGAAACTTCTTTTAGTGTCTGTAACTGCAATGTGGGAACTTATTGCGTCTTTCACCACAACATGGGCATTTAGTTAGTGTGCCACATTTCTTTGCAATGCTGGCATTTATTTTGCATGCCTCATTTAATTATAATTTTACATCCAATATGCAGGGCTACTGGAATTCTGTGACAGAGAGGACCAAATTATGCAGCAGGGTTGACCAATGTTGGTGGCAAGGAAAGTCAAGTTATGCATTTTTAACAACAATAGCTCTAACTCAAGCAAATGTGAGACCTATTGCATTGCCAATGTTTGTTAGTATATGTAAGTCACCCCCAGGGTAGGCCCTAAACAGCCTATAGAGCAGCATGCTTTGTATTTAAAAAGTTGGACATGTACTTTTAAGTTTTACACATCATAGTAGTGAAAAACTTACAAAGACGTTTTTCACTACTGTGAGGCCTACCTCTCCCATAGGATAACATTGGGTTACCTTATTACATTTAATACGTGATAGTTTTTGATAGGGAGCAGGTAGGGATATCATGTTGACCCTCAAAATAATTGTGATTTACAGCCTTTTTTAATGCTAATGGATTTAATGGATTTTAAGCAACAAAATCCTGAAAATGCACATAACTGGGTGTAGTTGGCAGTTGGCCTTTGTGTATTCCACCCAGACAATGAGACAAAGGGTAACTAGGTGTTGGCAGGAAGGGCCATTGTGAGAGGATGGGAGGAGTGGAGCAGTTTCCTCACCCAATTACATTTCGAAGGGGCTCCATCAAGCACACTCACAAAGAAACTTGCATGGTTCCCACTATCAAATAAGGAGACATTGGTGCACTATTACTGATTAAAAAAGGATTGTTAAATATATATATTGAATAGTGATTTGTTAACCATGGATAATATTACTCTAGTGGGTCCTGAGGAAATCCAAGGGCACTCCCCGGATGAAACACGTGTTGACCTTTTGTGGATGATTCGTTTTGGATTAAAGAATGCTATTGAATTAAGGATCACACTTGATATGAAAATTCATTGATGGGACTTGTTGATCGGACAGCAGAATCTCAATTTTGTGAATTAAACATTTTTGATTCTTGAAAAGGATTGTACTTCTTATTATATTATTGTCTGTCTATTATATTTGCGACATATCATGTACTAATTTATTTTTATTTACACGTGTGCCATTACTCATTACACAAAGAACTTGACACCAGTCTATTGTCACCCCAGACCCCTTTCAGCCTGGGCAGGGGAAGAAAGGAAATTCCAGAACCAGATGTGGTCAGAAGACTAGAATTTTGTCCCACTTCAAAACTGACACCAAGTCTGAATATTCAACCCCTGGACCAACTGTTCAGTACACTCCTAGACATGTAGAAACTACAGAAGGTCTGCCCTGCTGCCAGAGGACTGCCCTGCTTCTTGAAGCCTGCCCTGCTGTCTGAGAAAGCCCTTCTCCTGGGCTGAGTGACACCAAGGGGCATATTTATACTCTGTTTGCGCTGAATGTGCCTCAAAATTTTTGACGCACATTCGGCGCAAACACTGCCCCATATTTATACTTTGACGTCCGACGCAGCGGGCGTCAAAGTTCCACCATGTGCGCCATTTTTTAGAAGGGTGAACCAGCCTTGCATTAATTATATGCAAGGTAGGCGTTCCCTTCTAAAAAATGACTTTAAGGCATGTGCCCCATATTTATAATGTGACGTCATTTTGACGCACAGGAGGGGGCAGGCCTTAAAAAACGGCGCCCAGCCTGATGGGCGCTGTTTTTTAATGCCTGGGTCAGGGCAGGCGTTAACGGACCTGTGGGCTCAGAAGGAGCCCAGCGGTGCCCTCCCATGCCCCCAGGAACACCCCCTGCCACCCTTGCCCACCGCAGGAGGACACCAAAGGATGGAGGGACCCATCCCAGGGAAGTTAAGGTAAGTTCAGGTAAGTATATTTTTTCGATTTTTTTTTGTGGCATAGGGGGGCCTGATTTGTGCCCCCCTACATGCCACTATGCCCAATGACCATGCCCAGGAGACATACGTCCCCTGGGCATGGCCATTGGGCAAGGGGGCATTACTCCTGTCTTTGCTAAGACAGGAGTCATTTCAATGGGGTTTGGGCGTAAAAAAAAATGGCTCAAATCGGGTTGAGGCCAAAATTTTGCCTCCGACCTGACTTGCCCCATTTTTTGGCGCTGCCTGGTGTGAGTAGTTTTTTTTGACGCACACCGGTCCGCAGCGCCGGCTAACGTCATCCAATAAATAAGGCGCCCGCATGGTGCTTTGGAATGGCGTTAGCCGGTGTTAAAATTTTTGACGCACAACTGGTTGGCGCAGTTGTGCGTCAAAAAGTATAAATATGGGCCCAAGAGTCAGTTGGCTGGCCTCCAGTTCTGAGCTACTAGAACACAAAATCCAGAAGCTTCCCTGCAAGTGCCCAGCTGACATGCTGCACTGGGCCTGCCTAGAACCTACCTGAGTCCTTGATCCCCAAGAGGTGCCTCCCTAGGTCCTAGACCCTTGGGTGGAATCAGAGAGAGAACTCCCCCTTGGCAAACTGAAGGTTCCCCCAAATACATCATAAAGTGATCTGAAGCCCTTCAAAGCCTTACTGCACAGCTTCCAGCTTCATCAAAACAGATGGCAGGTGACGTGAAGCCCTGCAAAGCCTCACTGCACAGCTGAAAGTCTCATCGGAACCAATGTAGAGTGATGTGAAGCCCCAGAAAGCCACACCGCACAGGTGAATGCTTCATCGGAACCGACTCAGAGCAACAAAAAGCCGAGCTGGAAGCTTCATAAAAACTAATGCTGTTCTCAACTTATTCGATGAAGCATAATCTATTTTTATAAATTTGTTTGGGACATTTTTGTGTTGTGCCCTCACTTTATTACTGTTGGAGTGCTGCAAATATACTTTACACATTGCCTCTAGGTTAAGCCTGGCTGCTTTTGTGCCAAGCCACCAGATGGTTAAGCACAAGTTAGTTTGGTGACTTTAGCTGTTTACTCTGACAAGAATTGTGGTTGTTGTTTGAGAAGGGTTAACAGCCACCCCACCCAATCACCAAATTTCTTACACAGTTGCTATAGTACAGCAAGTGAGAATGCCATAAGTTGATTTTGTGTACCCTTTTATTTTACACACGAAGCGCAATCATATTGAAAACATGGTATGTTCAAAAATGTTATGATGCTGGGGACTGAACACAAACTAAAATACAAGTTTTATACATATGAGTAATTTTATAGGATATGGTATGAGAATAAATGATTTGAGGTATTTCCCGTGTTGTCTCAGATGCATGCCTGTGCTTTATTGTGTTTATTGTGTATTGGCTTCCCATAGAAAGGCAGGTATATGGATGGATGTCTGCTGATGTCAGCAGGCTTTCACACCTGCACTAATGCCACCCAAAGAATTACATAGATATGCATGGGCCTCTACGATTGAATGTATTGGTACTCTGCTGCATGTGTATTTCATGAAAAGTCAGCAATGGTAGAGGACACATTTCTGTCTCATATCTGCACGGTGCTATTCCTTCCAGCTGCACTGGATTAGGCCAATACTGCTGGAGGGGACCAGTAGGTGTGTCATGAAAAGGTCTACCGTCTAATACTTAATTTCTAATATCTACCTTCTAATACGAGATATGTCGCGATATGCATCTGCCACAGCCCCATGTTATGCCCTGAACATAGATTTTAGATCAGGGACAATGATTGTGTGCACTGCAATGAGGAACGTATTCTTGTGAATATGGCCTTAAAATCATATAGGTATTAAGATCACACGTTTAAATTAGCAGTTCTATCTACCTGATTATATGTGCCGTCATCATTGCATTCTGGAATGAACACTTGCTGGAACTCCTTGCGAGCTTGTTCCTGGGTATATTTTCTCTCTGCTACACATCTGGAAACTTCTAGAAAGAAGGAATGTAGCAAGATAGAAGAGGACGTAAAACTGTGTACAGTTCACCATTTCTTTTCATACTTGATTAGTTTTGATTCATGTTCCTATTTACAAAACTAAAGCACAACATCTAGCCAAATAACAATTCATTATAAAAATAACAAATCCTAAATAAAATCCTAAATAAAGAAAAGAAAGCATAGAAAAGTATATCGAGTTCTACATGTAGCAGCAGAAAGGAGTATACCTTAAATTAATATTATTTTAAGCTTTTATATAAATGTACCACTTCTTGGAAGCAATTTTCTTATTTTTAAATGTAAAACATTCCACAAATTTGGAAACATACCGGGAGATTCCATTATGTTCTCCGCTAGTGTTCAATCACAAATAACCGATGAGATACTAAGCATGGTAACGTCATAATGCACTTTATATAACTCGTTGAAAGCCGAATCTAGCTATAATAGATGTCATGTTATGGTATTAAAGTTGAATTTTTTTATGTCTCTGAGGAACGCTAAGAGGCTACATTCGGTAAGCAATTACATTTTTATTTCATCTGCTAGCAAAATTAGTGGCAATGCCAGAAGTTGGTTAAGTTCTTCCTAAACGTCTTTATTGACAACATTGGAAAGGCAATTTGCTCAGAGAAAGGCTTGATCAATAAAGTTTCATAGCCTTAGATATTAAATTTTTTAACTGATTCCTTTATAATTGATTTCATTCAATTTGCATTGATTTTATTCACTTCCCCCATAAAACTTTACCCAAAGCATAAATGTAGTTTTAAATACAAACAATTTAAATATCTATAAAAACCATAATATATATATAAACGAAATCCGTGTATAAAATAATTCCCTTTCACAATTCGTGGCTATTACATTCATCGTGTTTATAGTTTTTATAGACATTCTCTGTAGATTACTAACCTCGTCAATTAAAATATCTGCTTTCATGCAGCAGTGAGGCAATTTATTATGCCAAACCAGACTTCAAAATAAACAGAACCTTCTCAAAAACGCGCTAGCCCAAATTCTAGCCCATTTTTCATTTAAAATTAGCCTTAAATACATAAGGCGACGATCGATATAAAAAACACAAACAAGAAAGAAAGAAAACAAGAATTTACAATGCAATGGGTCTCGCATTTGCGAGAGTTTGAGCTATTGGCATTGTGAATGACTAAGGCCCTCATTTCAACTTTGGCAGGCGGAAACCGCCGCCCACCAAGTTGAAACCGCCGGGCGGCCACCAATGCAGCCACACTTCCGCGGGGTCTATTTTGAGATCCCCACTGGGCAGGCGGGCTGAAACCTGGTTTTCGCCTGCCGGCCCAGCTGGGTTTTCGGCCGCAACACGGGAGCCGGCTCCAAATGGAGCCGGCGGTGTTTTGGCTGTGCAACGGGTGCAGTTGCACCCGTCGCGCTTTTAACTGTCTGCTATGCAGACAGTGAAAAGCTCCATGGGGCCGTGGCAGGGGGCACTCAGGGGCCCCACGACTCCCCTTTCCGCCAGCCTTTTCATGGCGGTTCATACCGCCATGAAAAGGCTGGCGGGAGGGGGACTCGTAATCCCCTGGGCAGCGGTGCAAGCAGCGCTACCCTGGGGATTACAACCGCTGGGACAAAAGTGGCAGGAAACCGTCGTAATGCCCAAGTTTGTACCGCCAGCCTGTTAGCGATACAAACTCCAAAGCAGCCCTGGCGGTCTGACTGCCAGGGTTGTAATGAGGGCCTATATCTTTTACCCACGGGTTTTAGTTTGGAGTGTAGTAGATGTATGTGGCGTGGAGTGGAAATATGTGGGTTGTATTGAAATTGTTAGTTGTGGAATTCTGTGGGATGAAATTGTTCATGTGGTACTCCGAACCTGTTAGAGCATCATGGAAAAACTCTAAGTATCAGAAAAGCTAGAGGTTGTGAACACTGTAAACTCTCCTTACTTGGCACTCAGGTGAAAGTGTGTGAGCTCTTACATCTCAGTGAATGGTTCACATAACAAAAGAAAACAAACAAAAATGTGAGAAATAGGAAACAAATCATGCACGATGTCTATTGAGAGTACTCTCTGTGTGTTGGTGCCTAAAACCTCATGACTTAAAAAAAATCATAGTGTCAATCGTTGGTTTCTCTTGACTGCCATAAGGCTGCCAAACTGTACACAAAACATCAGGCATGTAATCATAGGGTGAATGGTTGTTTTACACTTACTGCCATCAAGCTACAAGACTGTAAACAAAGCTTTGGGTGTATAATTAATCGTTAAAACGAGCATTGCTCAATGTTGTCTGCATAATGTTAAAAAATGCAGCAAATATAATTGGGCAATGATACCAGTTCATCTCAGATGTTCAAAACTATGTATGTTCCTACTTCACTTAGGTTTGGGAAGTTGTTTTGATCTGCCGCGTGAGAGTTGGTTCTCTCTACTAATGTAATGTATGTCTCGCCTTATTGTGGAAATGCAGGTGCATGGAAAACATGCAGTTTATACAAGAATCCAAAATATTTGTTCCTATGAGGCCCCGTTTCACAAAAAAGTATAAAGAAATAGTGTTCACAGTGAAGCAATGGATCACAAACAGAAAAAGTGAATGAAAATATGTGCATATCCATTTAAACCAAGTTTAATAAACTATAATCATTTCGATCAATACAACTTTATTTAAAAAACTATCCCGGTCAAACGATAAAAGTAGCAAGCAACGGAGAGGATGAGGGCTGGATAGGATTGTCCAAGCTGCAACAATATAGAATGGGCAAGCACCAACAAACACATGGCAAGCTACTGTGCCAAAGAAGCCAACTTCTGCAAACCTCATACACAGCTCATTAACGTCCGCCCCTCAATTTGTAACCAAGTAGCAAATACTCTCACCAGGCATAAAAAATGTGTAAGTGCTGCTGATAAAACACTTCAAATAAATACATTTGCCTTCACACCTAAACATTAGTTGTACAGTATCCTAAGCCAATACAGACACATTGTTCCTCATTCATGACATCCTGGTCCCAGCCATGTGTCAGTGCGGTTCATCTGCCGGACCAATAATACTCTGATCGGTCATCGTCCCACATAGTTGCTACCTAGGTTTTCGCAAATGTCTGGTGGGTGAAGCTGAGTTCACTTGCTTCAGCTGACATTAACAAGGACTACAGACCACAGAATGCACTACATTGTTAGAAGAAAAGCAAAGGCTGAAAAAGTCACAGAGAAAGGATATGGACATTTCAGAAATGAATTAAATGCACTATAAAACTGAGTCGAAATGTGTGAATAAAGTTTTTGTGTGGTCCTTTTCAAAAAGAAATATCATTCTTAATTGTAAAGTAAATGCTGTTTTCCTGTAATAAACTCCACAACGAAACAATGCCCTCGATTTATCATTTATTTTCTGCTACTAGAAACAGGTGGTTTATCGGTGCCATTTATTTATTCTTTTCAGATTTTAATTTTACTTTATAGAGCTTTAAGCCCAAGTTCAGAGAACAATCCATCACAATAATAGTACAAATAAACAGCAGGAGCCAGGAAGCACAATGTAGGGATTCCTTTAGGATATAGGTCTGTGGTGTGGGAAGGACATCATTGATCATGATACAAGAAAGAACAAGCATTGGCAAAGGCAGTAGGTTGGTGTTGTGTCAGCCTTTCGACTTTGTCAATGCTTGTTTCCTTAGGCAAAATTGTGGTAACAATGTTATATAAAAAATATTGCATGCCAGGCCCTCAACAGAATTGAAATAAAGTACACCCCAGTAGTGGCCATCTTAACAAACTAGGATAGGGGAAGTGAAAGGCAAAGCTCATTTTACAAAGCTTAAGTTGAGTGCTTTTAAGTCACAAAAAAAACAACTTGTTTTAACATTTCCAAAGTTCCTATAAAAAGAAGGTTGATTTGCAATTGCTGTTATTACAAAAAACACACACAACTGGTACTTTAAACTCATTTCAAATTTTGCTAAAACAAAGTCACAGATAAAAACAAGAAAAAATACGCTAACGAGGGAGCAGCTGGCAGCGGAGGGAGGGGGGAAGAAATAGTACCTCAATCACGTCTCACGTCAGGAGCAGCGGGGGACACTAATCAAGTTAAATCAATTAGTGCTCCATGGATAGGACCGGAAATTATGCCAGGCCTGAAGTGGGCGAATTACGACACTGTAAAGAGTGTCACGCAAGCCAACAAATGGTGAGTAACAGGGGGGCTTCAAGCCCTTTTCTCACTACAACAGCTTCTTGCAAGCAATACACATGCCTTAGCGCATGCTATCGAAGGCTTGACCCTACAAATGGCGATCTTCCTTTCCAATAAATCCACACATTCAACTTGGAGAATGGTCTTTCTTCTGCGTAACGGACTTCGACTTAATGAACAAACTTATCTTCAGTAACAAATTATCTGGTAAAGACAATATCTAGCCGCAGAATCCTTACCTTAGTGTTTACCAGGCATCAGATTGGATCCAGATTTGTTTTTGGGAGCAGTACCCCTGCAAGCAGGTAGGTGTCTTCTTTCGGTTCCATGCATCATTGTTGATGTCGTACTCCCTGGAAGTGATCCCGCGGTCACCTATATAGGCACCACCTCGGCGTGTGGATGTCAGTTACTTTTCATGACTTTCCACACCAGGAGCATGGAGCCATGAAGTGCACTGACATTAGTAAACCCAAACTAGAGTCCTGAAAGGGATCATCCCTGACCCTAGAAATCTGCCCACGGAGGGGAGAGGAATGGGTGAGTAAGTGAGGAATTTATGGCTAAATCTTGTCTCTACCAGATAATTCCTTATTGAAGGTCAGTAATTTGTTCATCTGATAGAGACATATAGCCACAGATTCCTTATCTTAGAAAAGATACTTAAGCAATACCGTCCTCGGCGGTGGGCTGTGGACAAATTTACGGAACTAAGAAGTCCTGCAGGACTGAATGGACAAAGTGCATATCCGTGTGGACCTGACTGTCCAGGTAGTAGTGCTTGGTAAACGTGTGCATAGATGCCCATGTTGCTGCCTGGCAGATGTCCAGGACTGGCACTCCATGTGCTAACAAAGTGGTCACAGCTTTCCCTCTGGTTTAATGGGCCCTAATGCCCTCAGGAGGCTTCTTTTTAACCAAAGCATAGCAGATCTTTATACAGGGAATGACCAAGCATGAAATGGTTCTCTTCTGTACTGCCCAACCCTTCTTGGCTCCAATATACCCCAGGAAGAGTTGGTTGTCCACCCGAAATTCTTTTGTTCAGTCAAGGAACAATGATAACACTCTTTTTGGGTCGAGATGGTGGAGTAGCTCCTCTTCTTTGAAGGTATGTGGAGGAGAGTAAAAGGTGGGCACAGAGACTGACTGGACCACATTGAATGAAGTCAACATTTTCGGGAAGAAAGAGGCCCTAGTGCAAAGCACCAGTTTGTCTAGGAAAACAGACAGAAGGGGAGTCTTGGATGATAAAACCTGCTGCTCACTCACCCTCTGGGCAGATGGTATTGCCACAAGAAAAGCTGTCTTGATGGTAAGCAGCCGGAGATGACAATTGTGCAGAGGCTCGAAAGGAGCACACGTGAGGTAGGTGAGAAAAAAAGTAAGGGAGGAGGCTAAGGAGGAAACAAATGTACAAGTCCTTTCATGAACCTATTTACAATAGGGGACTTAAAGAGAGAAGGTTGGTCAGGCAGCTGCAGAAAGGCAGACAAAGCAAATAGATAACCATGCAAGAAGGAGGAGAGTAGACAGGTTCTGCTGGAGAACCCTTCCCTCCTGTTGTGAGAGAAGATCAGAGGATCACTGTTAATTTGCAGAAGCTCAGGATACCAGACTCTCTGTGCCTAGTCCAGAGCCACAAGGATGACTTGGGCCTGGTCATTCCTGATCTTCTTGAGAACTCTTGGAAGAAGTGCTATGGTTAGAAAGGCATACAGGAGGCCTGAGCTCCACTCAAGATGAAAAGCATCATCGCTTCCTTGGAAATTCCAATGCACAAAACTGCTGACATTGCACGTTCTCTTTGGAGGCAAACAGATCTAATCAACGCTCTCCCCACTGCTGGAATAGTCTTGCCCCACCTTCGGGTGGAGACACCACTCGTGATCCACTAGGCATCAATGGCTGAGTTTGTCCTCCATGGCGTTCAGAGAAACTGTCATGCGTAGAACACCAGGGGAACATCCTGCTGTTCCAACCATGGCCAGGAATGTAGAGCCCCCTGATAAAGGGTGCACAACCCCACCCACTCTGTTTGTTGCAGTACTACATGGCGGTGGTGTTGTTCATGACATGAACACCTGTACTATCCCTCCTTTGATGGAGGGTAATAAGGCTTTGAATGCCAGAAGAATCGCTTGGCACTCCAGCAACTTGATGTGGAGTCCGGATTCCGATGAGATCAGAGTCCTCTGATATCCATCTCTCCCAGATGGAAACCCCATCCCAGGAGTGAGACGTCTGTCACTACTGTAAGATCTGGTTGAGGAAGGGAGAGTAGTCTGCCTCTGACACAATCATGGTTCATTAACATTTACTGCAGATCTTTTGCATTTCCCTCTGACATCTGGACCAAGTCAGAGAAATTCCCCTGATGCTGCACCCACTGGAACTTCAGGTCCCTCTGCAGAGTCCCCATATGCCATCTGGTATGCATCACTAGAAAAATTCAGGAGGCCATGAGGCCCAGCAATCTCAGAGTCGTTCTTACTGAAATCCAGGATAGAGGCTGAAACATCGGTCTCATAGCCTGAATATCTTGGACTTGCTGCTCGGGAGAGTAAGCCCAAAAATGCACTGTGTCCAGAACTGCTCCAATGAAAGGGAGCATCTACGAAGGAGTCAGGTGTGACTTTGACACATTTATAGTGAACCCCAATGAATGCAGGAGGTCCACTGTAGTCTGGTGGTAGGAGCCGACAGACTTGGGTGAGCCTGTCTTCAACAGCCAGTCACTGAGATGGGGAAGACTGACACCCTAGTCTCTGCAGATGAGCTGCGAGCACCACCATCACCTTGGTGAATGCCTGAGGGGTGCTGGTAAAGCCAAAGGGGAGCACTGTTGTGGGTCTATTTTAGCTCCTTGCCTGGGCACAGTATTTGGCTTAGCTTAGGCTTGTGGCCTGTGCCCTTTCACCCAGATAATATGCTCTTTGTTAATTTATTCAATTGTATTAATTTTAGCACAGCTTGTTTTAGTTTATTTTCATAATCAGTTGCAATTCTGAGATACCGTCACTATCAGGGTTATGCCTAACACATTTTCATCGTGTTCCTTTGCCTGGGGCTGACAAGAACAAAATGTGAAGAACCCAGGATAATATTTTGGTATTGCTGCCACAAGAATATGCAAACAGTCTAACACTTAGTTACATAGCCGCATCAGGCTTATTTTACAAAAACAAAACAATGTTCCTTATATAAACACCTTTCAGGACAAAGGGTGTTAGAGGGGCTTCCAGACAGGATTTTCAATCTACCCTGCATGTCAGTTTGCAGCCGACCTCAGCCTTTGTGTCTCTGCGGAGCCTGATCTGGAGACTGGAGGCCCAGCCTTGTACTAAGCTAACGGGGTTGGGGTGTGCTTCTCATGGACACTGCACAGACATATTTAGCTTACACTGCCATGCTCTCACTAGAGGTTAGAGAATAGGCTTTAGGTAGGAATTATATATTCAGGTTTATTGCAATATGTTGGGTTGTTCATCTTTACATCTCTGATATTCACAATTTTGTTAATCCTCATTATCCTAATCATTGCAGCTCATGCATTTTATCGTAGGTTGCAGTCTTTTCAATAAATGTATTGAAAACTATCCTGCATCTTTTTCCTTGCCTGTGTGTGTGTGTGTAAGAGACTTGTATTTTAGAGAGAAAAAGGTAAGGCTTGTTCACCAAGATTTCCCTCAGGTGTCTTCAGAATTTCATGCGCTAGGCTGCCACAAATCGCCTTTACCATTTGGGTTTGGGTGAGGTGCTGTTAAGGAGCCGAGGGTTGGGTCAACAGCTACCAACTGGTGTAGGAGTGACTCAGTCACCTACAAGCAGAGGTGCTGCCACCCCACATCCAGCAGTCTCATTGAGATACGAGAGTCCTTATGACATGGCACCACCGACTATGGTTAAGGCACTAATTTTAGGGGTCTCCTGAGTATCTCTGCCTCACACACACTGAAGGTATCCTAAGTACCATTATACGGAGACGTCCATTGTCTTAGGGCAATCCTCCTCAGCTGAATAGGGAGCACCTATCTAGGCTGTCGGTTGTTCAATCCTGAACCTTAAAAGCATTCCCTCCCATCGGTGTTCCCAACTCTTATACCTATTGTTTAATATGGCAAACGCAATACATATTTGGGAGAACTGCAGACATCCATTCACTCAGTTTCTTTTAGCTAACAGTTTAACAGAAGAAGGCGGGGAAGTTACATTCATCATGGAGGCCCAAAACACATACAGATCAGAAATATTTTACTCTTGGGTCACCTTCCCTGAAACAGATGCACATGCACATACATTTCACTCATACAGAATAGCCAACATACCACAACAATACCGAGCTTATCAATATCTCTTTCTTATCAAGAACATCAAAACTTGTTCAATGGCACCCTTACACATGTAATACAATCTATGAGATTAGACCCTTTAAGTAACAATGGATTGACGTGGCCCACACTTGGCTCATACACACCACATACCAATGTGCAGGCTATCACAGTAGCTGAAGTACACACATTTTACAATGAGCTAGTAGCAATATATAGACATGTAATATAAGTCATAATGTGGACCATGAACACCGCCCCAGCAAGGGTTTCTACAGCTGTTCATCAATTGGCTGTTACGAGAATTAATCCACAAACAGCCCACTCAATAATGGTAAAATCACCCACGGAACAGGAGAAGATTCCATTCTGGATTGCACAAAAAACAAATCAGCTGGAAGCAGTCTTTCCCCATACGGGACTCCAAGACAAACAGAGAATTCTCACAATGTGCTTGTCATTTGGTATGGTTCCCTCAATAGAGGATTGTAACACTTGGGGTACAGTTTTCGTCACAATCTACAATACCACACATGGTACCTCGACACTTGCCAATTTAAAACAAATTCAAAATGAACATGAGACAGACCCGGCCCTGGACTTGGGGATGAAACTGATGCACAATGTATTTTTATCAAACTTTCTTTATTGAAATTTTGGTGGTACAAATAACATCAACACATTGACAGCTTATACACAGCAACCTTCGAATGTTCGCTACATTTAGGTACATAATATCAAACAATTAGCTTATTCAATGAGAAAATAAATTTGTGGCGAAGGTTCCCCGAATTCAGTCAGTATTGCGCAAAAGTAAGCAGGTACCACATTTATGATAAGGAACAACCTAGCACAAGAATAGTTATACAGAACATAACTAGAAAAACATGCAAACAACAGTAGCATGGATACGTTTGTGTTTATGATGCCCAAGCCAAAATAGGGGACAACTACAGGGGGTCTTCCAAGCAGGGTGGAGCCATTCTATATATAGGAATGGTG
Organism: Pleurodeles waltl; assembly: GCF_031143425.1. Classification (NCBI taxonomy): domain Eukaryota; kingdom Metazoa; phylum Chordata; class Amphibia; order Caudata; family Salamandridae; genus Pleurodeles; species Pleurodeles waltl. The sequence goes on along the minus strand of NC_090444.1, from coordinate 870,304,074 downwards.
AAGTGCCCAAATACGCGGATGGCCAGAGAAGAGTGGGAGATCTTTAAAAAGGAATTGCACCAAGGGATCCCAGGTATATTCGAAGCCTGTCTGTCAAAATATCTGCCATACATTCCACAGAGAGGAACTGCCAGAGCAGAGAGATCCACTGTGATATAGAGGGGGTCTTTGGCTTCTTCCAGGCTGATGCCACGGTCATCTTGGCAGCTCCTAAAACTAGCCACATTATGGAGCGATTCCCTAGTATTTGGTGTTTCAGAGCCAGGGAGTGGATATTTAACAGGACATGTTCTGGAGTATTGATGGTACGGTAACCCAAGATATCTTTGAGTTCTGATAGTATTTCCTACCAGTATGGGTGAATAGATGGGCAGTCCTACCAAACATGTAGGAAATCCCCCATAAACCACAACCCCTCCAACATCTATTGGATGTGTGCAGGAATTTCTTTTTAAGTTTTTCTGTGTAGAAGTAGCAGTCAGAGAGACGTTTGTAGTGTGCCTCTCTTAAACCCATGGAGCGATTATATTTTGAAATATCTTGGTAAAGCGATCTCCATTGTCTCCCCTCTATCGTGATCCCAAGTACGCGTTCCCAAAAAGTTATATGGTGCGGGGAGGGAGTGTGATGTGCGGACATCACTAGTTTGTAGAGGGTAGAGATATTTCCCTGTGTCAGTCCCCCCTGTCGTATGAACTTCTCAGTCGGGAGCAGCTCTCTAGTAGCCACCAGGGGCGTTTGTGCTTGTAAAACCCAATGCTTTAATTGAGTGTAATGAAAGTGTTCTGAGGGGGGTAATCCCAACAGTAATTCTCAAATGTCATGATATCGTTCCCATGAAATATGTCTGAGATAGTCAGGCAACCTCTCTCCCTCCACCTGTCGAAATGTCCCAGAAACTGCGTTGGGGGAAGGCTGCATTGCAGTGGATAGGGGTGTTTGGGGAGGAGAAAGTCATCACCTCAAGGCTTTTTGTCACTGCATCCCAAACTTTGAATGTGTGGTGGGTGTACTGAGGTAGGAATTCCTTGGTCAGTCTTTGCTAGGCTTCCAAAGGATGTGCCAGATTGTTCAACCCACCACTGCGCGGTCCATGTGGAGATATAGTTTATCAAAGGTTGTCAGGGATCATTCAGAAATGATTCAAAGTTATGTTGCTCTGTAATACATTAGAAGGTCTGGCAGTGTCTTTTGGCAGTGTACAAAATTAGGAAGATAGTTGGGCCCTACCCTCCTGCCATACGAGCTTTGTAATCAATGAACAGGTTTATGTGAAAAAATCTTTATGTACCTTGATTATGAGGCACTGGAACAGGTATAAAATAAGGGGGAGTACGTCATCTAAGCATCATTTATACGTGCCACACAAGTGAGGTTTAGGGGAGTCTCACATTTGAAGTCTGTTCGCAGGCATTGAAGGGGGGGATTTGCCTTATATAGATTGGTTACTTTAGGGGTAATTTGTATACCTAAATAGGTAATTTCCTTCTTGCCCCATTGGAAGGGAGTCTCAGAGGCTACTTCTTCCATCTCAGGCGGGGGGGACTGTTAAATTGAGCATATAGAATTTTTCAAGGTTGACCCGGAATCCTGATACTGATTTGTAAGTGGAAAGTTCTTTCTGGAGGGGAGGAAGTGTGGCTCGGGTGGGGGAGGTAACGAATAACAAAATATCATCTGCAAACAGTGAAATCTTATGTTCATCGAAGCCGAACTGAATGCCCTGAATCTCCGATTTGGCACAGAGTCTGGCTGCCAGAGGCTCGATACTGAGAGCAAAAAGTAATGGGGAAAGGGGGCATCCCTGTCTCATCCCTCGTCACATCAAACAGTTTGGAGGCTGAGCCATTGAGTAGTATCCGCAAGAGGGGACACATTCAGTTGCTCATTATTAAAGCTATAAATTGGTAGCTAAATCCAAACTGTTGCAGGGTTTCCATTAGAAATGGCCACTCTACATGATCAAATGCCTTTTCGGCATTGAGCGCTAAAAGGATCAGCGGTACCTTCTTCTTGTTCACCTTCTCCCTCAGATGGATGATTTGTCTTAAATTGTCATGTATTTGGCGATCTTTAATGAATCCTGACTGGTCAGGGTGAATCAGTTCAGGCAATATTTCTTCTAATCTTTTGTCCAAGATTTTATAGTAGAGTTTTGCATCTAAATTAAGAAGAGTAATAGGCCGGTAGGAAGTGCATGATTGAGTGTTCTTCTCTGGTTTAGGAATGACCATCAGCAAGACTTCTCCCATAGTAGGAGAGACAGCATGTGCTTCCACTACCTGATTAAAGAGATTGGTTAGGTGAGGGGTCAGGTCTGAACCAAAGGTTTTGTGAAAGTGAGCATTGAGGCCATCTGGACCAGGGAATTTATGTAACGTGTCACTTGACGCCTGCACCTCTTCCTTTCTGATGAGAGTGGTTAGGTTTTCAATGATCTCTGGGGACACAAGTAGAAGGTCTATCCAGTTCAAGTAAGCCATTTGCCTGATTGTATCTGGAAGCTCCGATGTATATAGGAGTTTGTAAAAGTTCCAAAATATTCAGTGTATCTCCCTCCCTGAGTAATCTATTACACCTGAGTTCTCTCAGATCTGGCCTATATATTCTTTCACCTGTTTTAACCATAGTTGCCTTACTATCATTGAGCCTCTTCTATTCTCTTTTTCGTAAGAGGTTTCTTCAGAAGCAGGAAGTATATTTCTGCCCTATTAGTGTGTATAGATTGAAGTTTGCCTTTCAAGGATGTCATCTTCCTCTGAGAGGGTCAGGTATGGGGAATCTTTATGGACCTTTTCTGCTGATAACAGTTTGCCTTCCAAATTCTGTCTTTCTTTAATCTTTTGTTGATGCAGTGTGGACGCTAAGGAGATGCACGTGCCCATTATGACTGCTTTAACTGTGTCCTAGGTCATGAAATGTGAGGTGTCTGTGTGCTTGTTGTGGTGGAAATAGTCTCTGATTGCTTCCCAAAGTTCATCCCCGAGTGAACGGTCGAATGTAAGGATGTTGGTGAGGTACCATCTGCAAAATCCAGAATGTCTTGTGGGCCATTCAAACACTACCTCAGAGAGGAGCATTGTCAGAGATGTTGATGGGGTGAATGGTTGCCGACGTAACCTCATGTCGTAGGGGTGGCCCAGGAAAACATAGTCAATACTGGAGTAGGACCTATGAGAGTGTGAGAAGAAGGTGTAATCCTTCTTCAGTGTTCTCCCTAATTCAAAGAGGCCCAGTTGGTTAAGGGCTGATTTGACGGTCTTCATGATAGTACTGTCTGTGCTCTGTTGGGGTGGGTTGTGACCTGGGTAGTATCGCATAACAAGTTAAAATCCCCTAGGAGGAGCATGTCCCATTCTTCAAAACCTTCCAGGATGAGTAGGAGTAATTGGAGAAATTGGGATTGGCCATTGTTAGGGGCATATAATGTAGATACTGTGCATAGTTTCCCCCTGTTGTTGCCTATGGTTAGTAGGTATATTTCCTCCTTGTCATACTTTGTACCCTGTAGTTGAAAGTGGGTTGAGAAGTGAAATAGCAGGACCACTCCATTGTTTTTGTGGTAACTCAGGCAGTGTACATGAGTGGATATTGTTTATGGCACAACCAGTGACCTTCCCTTCATTTAAGATTGGTTTCCTGCAGGGCAATAATGTCAAAGTGATGGTCCATAAAGTATTTCCAAAGTTGCTCCCGCTTATTGGGGGAGTTCAGTCCCTTGACATTCCACGTCAAAACATTCAGCATCATGTGGCTAGAGTAGTTCAAGTCGTTGATGACCCCCCTCCAGACACTAAAAGGGCAGCCGAATGTACAAACACAGGGTCCCATTCCCCTCCCTTCCCCCGTCCCCCATCCACCCCCAGACTTCCCTGTTTTGTCATCTATGCTCAAGTCTGCATAAAGAAAAACATAAGAAAATTTGTAAAAACAGTAACTATTGCAGAACATAAGTGCTGCAGTTGTGATCTATACCATCTTGAGGTTACCATGAAGGGCAGTGGACACATACCCATGGTGATACCTCGCAGAGAGCTTCATTTTGACTTGTGTGCAGTGTCATCTGCCATGGGTTGAAATGGTGATAGACAGTACATTAAGAGGTAGCAAGTCGGGGGACATTGTTGTCAGTTGCAGGCGCGGTCAGTCCACCTTTAGTGACTGCTCTGGACTTCCTACAGGTCCCCAGGTCGAGCAAGGGGTGAGTCAAAATACTCATAGTCATAGCTAAAGATCCAAAGAGGGACCTTTTCCTCGCAGGTCTCAGCAGGAGTGTTATTTTCAGTTCTTTATTTCCTGGGGATCTTCCTCCCTTTTTTCTCCTGTTGCCAGGTGTTTGTGGTGGGTGAGGTCGTCAACCTTTTTTGCAAAGGTTTGGTGTTCTCAGTGGCTACAAAGGATCTCCTCTTGTCTATCCCCAGCAGTAGAGCTGCTTCCACAAGTGATGCTGTTTGTTATTTAGCCCAAGGGCTATGCCAAAGGGGTAGGTCTATCTGTACCTAACAATTCAGGATCTCAAAGCGTCCATGACCCGTTGAAATTGTAATCTGCACGCTAATGTTGCCAGGGCTTTGTCTTTGTACAGAGAGCATTCCGCGACTTTGAAGGAAATGGTATCTCGTCTCCTCGCCATCTAGAGGATCAGCTCCTTCGCTTTAAACAAACTCACTTTGGCTATGATGTCTCTGGGCCTCTTCCCATCTCCAGGGGTTCACACACCTACTCTGTGCACATGTTGCAATTGAACGTCAGGATGTCCTTCTCCTAGGATGTTGGAAAAGAGACCGGTTATAAACGCCTCGAGGTCTGGGCCCTCGCTGCCCTCCTCTAAACCACTCACCCGGATATTCTGTCTAGGTTAGCATTTTTCCAAGTCCTCACACTTGAGGAGTGTAAGTTGAAGTTGTGCTTGTAATTGAGTGAGATTGTCATCCATAGGAGCTAAGTGGCCTTCTATTTCTTGTACTTTTCTCTCTAAATCAACGGTGCGTGAGTCCATATCAGTCTGAAAGGAGGTCAGACGCGAGTTGACTTCAGATTTGAAGGACTCAAAAGTGGCTTTAATGTCTGCTTTAAGTTCTTCTCTCAGTTCATTCTTAAAATCACATAGAGAAGCGAGGAGGTTTGTCAGCGCCATTCTCTCTGTCTCAGACTGCGATGGTCTCTCTGGCCTGGGTTCGGTGGGCAAAAAGTAGTTTGAGACCCTGTTGGATGGTAGCGTCTTGTGTGACGTAGATGCAAGTGGCACCATATTGTCGTCACAGTACATTGGCTGGGTGGGTCAACCCATCCTCCTACCCAGGAAGAGGGGCCCCAACTCCAACAATCTCCTTTAGGGCCAGGTGAAAGTCACCACTTCTGTTGTAGTGTAGTATTGTGGGTGTGGTGTGCCACTGGTGTCTGCCTCTTTACTGACCACAGTATATCACGAGTAGACGTCTTTGTGAGTTGCTAGGTCTCCATCTTGTGTGTTACAAGTCTGCTGTTAGCATCTCTTCTCCGCTGAGGTCTATGTAGGTCTGGCCAATTAACTCGGTAGGCTCAAGCTTTAGTGATGCATCGATTACTCTTCAGTTGGGGTTCACATAGGCTGCACCGCCCTCCTCACCCCTTTGCCTCAGTCCCGAGGTCTATACTGCCTCACCTCACTCGTGGACTTGCTACGGGGATCCCAGCAAAGGTAAGTGTGGCATGCTGAGTGTCTATGAAGGCATGTGTCAGGCTTCTATGGAGCAAAACAGCTTGGTTATATTTACTGGCCTCAGAAAATCTCAGAGTTTTGATGCTTTCTCCTCCTGAGCACCATAGCGTTCGTCTTGCTCCGGGTGCCTGGATAACTTCAATCTGGTATGTCCCCGGTCCGGAGGTCACAGAATTTCAAAAGGGCAACTCCGCTTTTTTTGGTCCGGCCCAAGGCCATAAGCCTGCACTCCCTCGCATGTAGGAGTGCCCGTCATGCAGAGCTGTCAGGGCAGGAGCACGGCGGCTGCCACTATGATTCTTCCTATGCCTCCTCCACTGGCCGATCCGTCTCCAGCTGTTGTTGTTGAAGAACAGGAGGCGGGCAGTGACTCTGCTAGACAGCGTGGCAGAGTTCACGATATGTCTCCAGAATCTTATAGATCATATGGATGTGATAGCAACTAATGACTCTCTTGTAGTCAAGACAATGGACATACGCATCTTCCCACCTGACAGGTTTATGAATTCAATATCCAAATTGAGAGGGACATAGAGCGCACCATTGAAGTAATCTTCTGGGAAACATTAAACTGCGATATGCTATTGGCAGTAAAAGATTGGCCACCTCAGTTTGCCCACAAGCTCCCACACGGGGAAGATGCAATTTTTCCTTCTTTCTCGGTCCTGGTTTCAGATGTTGTAAAGGATGCCTATGCTACTGATTGAGCTCTGGGGCAGGCTCCCACACTGTACCGCAATCATGTATGTTGGGATAAAGATTCTACCTACCATGTAGTACCCATTAGGTTCTCACCACAGCCTCAACCCCAATATACTACTAAACATGAGGCTAAAGCTCCAGTAAGAGATTCTCACACAACTTGAGTACCAGGGAGTAATTGAGCCCTGTGTCTCTGCAATTGATAAGTCAATATTCCCCAGTGCAAAACCAGACCATTCATACAGTGTCTTAAACTACAGACACTTCAGAAGTCACACACACCCTTATGCAATACAAAATGCACACAGCACAGCACTAATTAACAACATAGCGCACAAATAATATAAAACAACCTTGGATATTAAAATGTTTTTTTGCCAAAATCTGGCACCTAAAAGTCAGGATCTAAGTGCTTTTAGCTCATTAAGCTCTCAGTGGCACTGTTGTTACTTGCTGCAAGGGTAAAAGAAGAGGCCATGGTTGTTTTCAGCTCGAGTAACATCAATACTACAGGCATTGTCCTATGTGGATGACATCTATCTCACAGATGACAACCTCAACAGATATCTGGACAGGATGGTTGGGATTGGGTTAGGATTCGCTGCCCAGGGCTACAAATTAAATGTTAAGAAAACTAAAATTGCTTTCCTCAGTATCCTATTTCTGGGATACGAGCTATCAGATGAAGGCGGAGCCCGGCCCAGCACTTTCTAGAAAAATGGGCTCAACTTCTATCTCCAAATACTATTAAGACACTACAGTCATTGCTACATTTTGTTAACTTTGGTAGAACATACATACCTGATAATGCACAACACATAAAACCACTTTATGGTTTAATCAGTCCAGATTTTTCAAGCAAACACTGGACAGCAGAACATACATGCATTCTTAGAGAACTGCGAGTAGGGCATGCTAGAAGTGAAACACTTACACATGTGACAACAAAACAAACTTGGTAATTAGAATAATTGCTAGTGCCAGTGGGTTCACGTATGTCACATTCAATGAGGGTGACATCGCACCCATAGCATACAAATCTCATTTGTACTCAAATGCAGAGCAACTTTTTGCACCCACAAAAAATACTGACTGCTGTACTGAGAGCTGTCATCAAGGAGAAGTCATTTGCCCAAGGGAAACACAATATTGTCATTATCCCGGTACCAACCCTTGAGGCAGTCACCAAAGAAATATTTCCTGAATGCAAAAGCATTACATCCACGTTGGATTCAATGTCTGCCACTGATGTTGATTACATCTTTGACACAAAACTTCGGACAAACTAATTCCTCCAGTACAAACAGCAGTACCCCTCACCTACTAATATAGTACCACTTGACCAATACCGAACTATCATTTACACTGATGCTTCAGCACAACCAGCCGTAAGTATTTAACATCATTACTCAACTGCTTGCACAGTCCTATGCGGGCTGATGAGGGATGGTACCTTCCTCCCTCAAAACACCTACATGTGGACCCATGGGGACTGCACTGCACAATTGGCAGAGCTTAAGGCTCTTGTTATGGCACTGGACATACATATAGATCCAGACTCACCAGCACTAATAGTGTGTGATTTGTACCAGTGTCCAGTCCTATAACAATTACCTGAATCACTGGCACCTGAACTGCTTCGGAGATTCCAAAGGAAACACCATCAAGCACAAAAACTTGTGAGTAAGGGTAGCTGATCTTCAGGACAGACTACCAAACATTCATGTAGTACATACATTGGGCCACCAATGTGTAGGAGTACACGTTGTAGGAAACACTTTGGCTGAATGAAGGTACCAAATCTGCAGTAGCTTTGGCTTCTGTTGCCACAATAACTCGTTCTTATACAAGGTTGGATAATGAGATGTTGGCTTCGGGGAAAGCTTCGGCTGATGGCAAGGCTTTACCAAAAGCACACCCGGCAAAATATTCCTACCATCTAAGCATCCAAAACAACACATTCATAGCAATTCCAGGGGTGGTAGATTGTGTCAGCCCCAACCAACACTAGAGATTAGATCCCATCAAAGCAGCATATGAGGGTGTTGATTCTGTTTACGTAGGTGTGATGGCTACAATATTTCTATTACAAAAACACTTTTGGTGGCCAAGTCTATATGAACAGATGAAGCAATATGTCCCTTGTTATGACATTTGCCAACAAATTACAGAGTCCACCATAAAATGCCCACTGCAGACACCTCTACTAATTTACAACAGACCCTTAAAATGTGTATACTTGGACCATTGTGGTCACTTACAACCTGACGGTGCATACAAATACATTTAAGTCACAGTTTCTTCCTGTTCTAGATTCCTTTATTAAAGATTTGCAACTCTTAATTGGCACAAATGCAGTTGCAGCATTACACTTGGACCACATCCTGCTTTTGCCTCTTGGGCATTCAGGGACACCATGGGGATGATGGGTATTCAGCTCCATTACTCCTCACCCTATCATCCAGAGGGAGATAGCGTTATGGAAAGGAGGAACTTAAAGCAGTCCTTAACAGCAAGAGTATTAGGTTCAGGCTGTGATTGGCGTCATCACCTATATGAGGTCCAGAAAGCACTAAATAATCTGCCCAGGAGGTCCTTGGGAGGTCGCACCCCATATAAGATCCTATGTATGTCCCAGATCTTGATGGCCCTGGTGCGGTGGCAGCAGAAACAACATTTAACATAAATGAATGTGTTGCTCTTTTACAGGAGCTACAACAATTCAGTGATGAGAATTAATTTGCCTGTGCCACCACCGTGGGAATAAGGGATTTGCCAACAACATCTACAGACTGGATTACTAAAGTCAGTGATCTAGTTTGTGAAAAGATCACTGTGAAAAAGGTGTTTAGCCCTACTACAGAGCACTTGTTCCAGTCCTGGGAATTCCTAGTACCAGAACTGTCATCCTACCAGTGCTGCCTGGTTCCAAAGAGAACAGATATGTTTCAATTGATATCATCAAATGGCACCATTTGGCTGATCCTGCACAGTAGCCCAAGAGGTCCTTTGGGTAGTACCCTTGCACTACTCAACAGGATATACCTCTATAAGCTATAAACAATGCTTCTGCAAGTACAATGCTACAATTACTTCCTCAAGCATGGTAAGGGTGGAGAATTAACTTTTGCTGGTTCCTGTTAACATATCATCAACAAGAAATGTCTGAGATGTGGAACTTTATTATTCCAATTCAACACAGACAAATGACATCATCTACTATGAACCACCCCAAAAAATAGGTCCGCCCACCAGCTCTGCACCAACTCCTGTGTTTGCACAGACTGAGGTGGTCATTTTGATATTGGCGGGATACCCCGCAGACAACCATGCTGATGGTCGACGGAAGACCGCCAGTGACGGTGGTAGGCATCCTGCCAAATAATGATGCCAGGAGCCTCACCACCATTGAAGCGGTGAGTGCCGCCAGATGCCATGCTGGAGGTCGGTGGCAGGGGTGGATGCTGCTCCACCCTCACCGCCACATCAGACAGACACTGGCACGCATATAATGATGCATTTATAGGCATGGCGGTGTATGGAGAAGCGTCGATGCCGGCGGAGCAGCATCCTGGGAGCCCATTCCCTCCCAGAGCAGTGCCACGGAACAGGTAAGTGCTGCCTGAGAGGGAAGGGGGGGGGTGTTGGGTGAGAGCGTGCATGGGGGTGTGCGTGTGTGTTGGTGAGGAGGGATGTGTGTCTGCGTGTATGTATGTCTATGTATGCATGCATGTGTATTTGTGGGGTGGGGGTTGGTGGGGGCCTAAATGAAGGTGGGGGAGGGGGATGGTGAGGAAGGTTGGGTAGGGCCTACAGGGAGATCAGGGGGAGGAGGGGTAGAGTGGAGGATTTTGCAGTTCGGAGGGTGGGTGTCCAGGGGCTTGAGGGGGTATTTAGGGGTTTTGGCAGTGGAGGGGGCTTGCATGTCACATACTGGTGACAGGAATGAGTATTCCTGTCACCAGTATGCTTTCTGCCAGGGATTACCTGGTGGGGTATCCCGCCAGGAAATCCCTTGTGGAAATGGGATCATTATCCAACCAGCCGTCTAGGCTTGACCGCCGGGTAGAAAGTGGCTACCGTCAGGCCGGCGGTCAATTCCGGCCTGGCAGTGGGTAGTAGTGAACTGGCTGCTTCACTACTGTCATCTTTATATGGTGGTCATGCACCGCCATGCCGTCGGTGGTAATTACCGCCACCGCTGGCGGTGCGGGCTTTACCGCCATGTTCAAAATGAGGGCCTGAGTCTGGTTATCTCATCAACATTGAGACTTTTCTTCTATCTCTTCTGCTTCTGAAACTGAAATTGTATCAAAAACACGTAAGCTGTTAACGTGACTTAAAAACAATTGCTTAATTTATCCATGGTACTATCTATAAATACTGTTTAGGTTGCTTGCCTCTCTGCTTTGGATTGGTTTTGTTATTTTCTTCTCTCTCTTGATAAATAGTCATTATGTTCCTGGACAATCTGCCATTGAGCCGGTGGATGAGTTTTGACACCTTATCTATCTTCTCCTAAGGTCCGAAGAGACTTGTCACTTGTGAACATTTCATCAGTTCTAATTCCAGACGGGATTGTTTTGGATAAAGTACCATTTCATATATATATACGGTCCTTTTTTGAGGTAATTCAAATTTCATATGTGTTTAAAATTTCATTGAGTGATGTTGCGACGCCTGGTATTGTTTCCGATAACTGGGATGTTAAAACAGTTGATTCCATGCTTTCTGAGCTTGAATATTATACTTATTTGAAAGTGAAGATGTCTATATGAGCACAGCGAATTATGGGGAAATTTTCTTTTATCACCATTTCGGACATTACTTTCTGCACAGAGCTAGTACTCCAAGATTAGTTTATAATTACACACAAAAGGAACATTGTTCAACTCCACCTATTGGGAGTCCCAAAACATATCTAGACAAGTTTGTGTATTTTACTGAGGATGACACTAGAAAGCTGAGTCATATTATTTCAAATTGACACCTTCTAGAGTGAGGAAAATATTGCTAACCGACACAAAATTGATCTATTCAGACTCCTTTGTTTCCCAGCTTGCTGTTGAAGGATATAAGTACTGGAAAAAAAACTATTGAGTTGAAGAGTGCATGGGGGAACAAAAGATCGGCAGATATAGTGTAGGAAAGCTTTGTTTAGGGCATGCCTTATTCCTCCATATTTATATTTTTAAATGACACCATCCAACAAAAATCCTGTCTAGGGTTAGCAAAAGTAAAAGAGCTAACAGCCATATTTACACCCCCCCTGCTCCTCTCTAACAAGACCATTTGTGCGCCATATTTACAGTTCGTGCACTATGGCACACAATAGAACAATATCATCATAATTTATGATGCTATTGTGGAACTTTTCCTGGACTACAGCCATATATTGTGGCACTAATACTGCAAAGTAAAGGGAGGCCCATTGAAAGTAATGGGTGAGTCATTTTAAAAAGGATGCTAAAAATGGCGCAGCAAACTGTACATTTCACTGCGCCATTTTTAGAGGCCTCCCAGCGTGGACACGCCCCCTTGCATACATTATGCCTGGTGCAGGCATAATGTGGTGCAAGGGGTTCCAAATTGCTGCAATGCATGCATCACACCTCTTTGTAAATATGGCAAAGGAGAATGGCCTTCTTAACTCCACATAAGAATAACAAAAATTACATTACTCTGTCACTAAGAGGCGCTACGGCCTTGTAAATCTGGCCTTAAATGAGCCCAGTATCCCCACACCACCTAAATTTCACCACTGGCAAACATTTTTGAATGTTACTTGCTGGACCTGGCAGCTCTTGGTGTGGTGTCCCTGTACTGTGTTTGCTTCTGACCCCCTGTTTTTTGGACCTTGTGCTGTAATTCACTTTTGCTGGTTTTGATATTCTGGCTACTTTACCACTGCTTATCAGTGCTAAGGTACAAGTGCTCTCTATCTAAAAGATATTGGCAATTGGGATTCCTTGATTGGCACCTTTGATTTACTGGTAAGGCCCTAGTAAAGTGCACTATGTGTGCCCAGAGCCCGTTAATCAAATGCTACTAGTGGGCCTGCAGCAATGATTGTGCTACCTGCATTAGTAGCCCTGTAAACATGACTCAGACCTGCCACTGCAGTGTCTGTGTGTGCCATTTTGCACTGCCAGTTCAACCTGGCAAGTTTACCCACTTGCCAGGCCCAAACCTTCCCTTTTACTATATGTAAGCCACCCGTAAGGTAAGACCTAGGTAGCCCCATGATCAGGGTGCAGTGTATTTAAAAGGTAGGGCATCTACTGGTGTGTTTTGCATGTCCTGATAGTGAAATACTGCCACATTTGTTTTTCACTATTGCAAGGCCTATCTATAAGGTTAACATGGGGACTGTCTGTAAATATCTTTTAAGTGAAGTTTCCCATTGGGAGCAGATGGAGATGGGGAATTTAGTGTCCCTGAACTCACAGTTTATAAATACATCCTTTGGTAGAGTTGTTTTTTAGATTGTCTGTTTGAAAATGCCACTTTTAGAAAGTGGGCATTTATTTGCTTAACCATTCTGTGCCTCTGCCTGCCTGTGGCATCCACGTCTGGGTCAGACTGACAGTTGAGCTGTTTGCGAATTCCCTCTAGACAGTGACACAAAGGGAGCTGAGAACTGTCCTGCATATCCTGATTAGCCTCATGGGCTAGAGCGGGGTGATAGGAGCTGACACTTACACCTAAAAGGACTATGCCTTTCCTCACACAGTGCAATCTCCAACCTCCTGGTGTGTGATTGGGCCAGACCTGGGCAAGGCAGGATCTTGTGAAGAACAGAGACTTTCCTTTGAAGTTTCCCACTTCAAAGGCAGAAATGAGTATAAGTTGTGGACCTAAAACCCCAGAGTTTTAGATTACTTCTGGAACAAGACGAAGCTCTGCCAAGGAGAAGAGCTTGATGCTTGAGGAGGACCTGCCACTCTGACTGTTGCTTTGCTGTGTTGGCCTGCTGATGCTGCTTCTGCCTTGAAGAGGGGAAGAACTGGACTTTGCTTTCAGAAAACCTGCTAGTGAAGTTTCTCCAAGGGCTTGGACTGAGCTTGTCCCATTCATCTGCTAGCACCTGGGCTCTCTAGCTGAGACCTCTACCCTGTTAAGTGGTACCACATCCAGTCCCTGGGCTCTTGAAAGGAGAAGATGGTGAACCAAAGATGGAAACCCACGTGCCGGAGCCAAGCAGCAGAAAAATTGATGCAGTGCCTGCTCCTCGACTGAAAAATCGACACATCACCCGTAAAATCGACACCGCCAGCTCAGCATGGATTCACCGCTGCTGTGCATCTGGATTTTCCATGCATCGTCCCTGGGTGTCAAAACCTGCAACACTACAGCACCGCCCTGTGCTGCTTGTCTGGGAATTGGCACATTTCTTTCCTGCTAGGAAAGAACCGACTCATTGCTTGCCTGGCGGACAAAGAAGCAACGCACGTCCACACTTGCGAGTAAGAAATCAACACATTGGTTGCTTTGCTAATGCACACTCGCCTGTGCAGATCTATTTTTGATGCATAACAGGTACTTTGTGCTAAAACAATGCATCCATTGATTTCTATAGATTAAGATTCTTTACTTTAGACATTCATATATTTGCTTGTGTATGTTGTATATTTGTCGTTTTGGTCTTGTTTGATTTAGATAAATATTGGCTATTTTTCTAAACTGGTGTGGAGTCCTTTTGTGGTGTTTTCACTGTATTATTGTGTATGTTTGTACAAATACTTTACACTATGGCTCTGAGATAAGCCAGACTGATTGCGCCGAGCTACCAAGGGGGTGAGCAATGTTTAGCTGAGCTGTGTATCTTTCTTACTCAGACTAGATTGAGGATCCCCACTTGGACAGTGTGTAAACTGACTGCCAACTAGAGACCACATTTCTATAATCACTGAAGAACATTTGACTGTTTGGGTTCAGAATGGTACCTTTAATTCTTCATTTTCGAGTCCAGGCGGGTGGTTAATGTGGCCAATAGACAGTGGGTGTCAGGCACATTTTGTTAATTCCTCTGGAATTTCAGAGCAAGCCAGCCAGGCCCTCGCTATGCCTCGGCTCAACATTCCGGTATCCTTACTACATACAGTGTGGGTAAACTGTGCCAACAATGGTTACGTTCTTCCACATTAGCAGCTGTCAAAGAACACCTTGGTCTTCTTTCAGAGGAAGTTGATTTACAATCAAAACGTCTTGTTAGGACCCAGGAAGCCATGCTCAAAACATTTCTGTATGCCACATATAATGAGATCGGGAAACTTTCCCAGATGGAAGCTGCTGCACGGTTAAGGCAGATTGATAAGGAAAACATGGAAAATGCTTTAGCTGTTGTCAATAATGTCACGAACACTTTGTCGAACATAATTTACACCTTAAATAATATAGTGTCATCTGAATTTGATATTATTCAGAATGACATGCCCTTTTTACAGCATGAACAAAGTCAGCTGTATTCCATCATGCAGTTAAGTTGGACACTGCAGGTTCTCAAATGAGGCTGCTTGCCTTGGAAGCACGTTAACTGTACTCAGTTGTTTTCTGCTTTTAATTTGTCCAGACAAAAACAGATAATGGCTAAAAAAGAAGCTAGTTACATCATGCTTAACATTGAGAAGATGGAAAAATTGCCTTTTTCTGTGGCAGAAAACCCCTTGCCAGTATGGTTAATACATGGAGTAATAAATCCACCTATTTCCACATTTCGTTTCACAAAATGCTTAAAGCATTTAGCAGTGGGCAGGTATGAGCGAATAGGAGACAGTCACATTCATGAAGTGTAAGAGCTGCCTTTTGATTACAGTGCGTGAATGGCGAAACAGAGGTCTTTCTTAGTGGAAGGGAAAGTGAGACTACTGTTAATCATTCTATGATCTGTAAGCAAGTGTCCTTGCATTGGCTTTTGCAACACGGTGGTCGCAAATTTAACTTGCTATCTGAAGGGTACTCCAGTCTCTTTGATTCGTCCTGTATTTCAGATACTTTCTAATGGAAGTTATGTGGTCCTGAATGATAAACGCTGCTGTGGAATGAAGCCAGAAATTGCTTATGTGATTTTAGTTACTCACATGGTAACTTGTTGTGGCCATGGTTTATTCCGCCCTACACAAGAGATAAAAGTGACAGACTTGTGGCTCCATATTGCTATTTCTAACATAGATTTTGACAAGCTGAGCAGACTAAAGATGCTATTGTGACAAAAACATGTGGCTCTAAAATCAGCCAAGGAGACCTACGATCTCCGGATAGCAAGGTCATCATTACAGGGCCTCATTACGATATTGGTGGAGGGGTTTACTCTGCCACAAACATGACGAATATCCCTACCGCCGTATTACAAGTTCCATAGGATATAATGGAATTTGCAATACGGCAGGTGGGATATCCGTCATGGTTGTTGCAGGGTAATCCCCTCTGGCAAACTCGTAATGAGGCCTAAGTCCCTGATAATATACCAACGTCATCAAACATTTTGGAAAATTGGTGACCAGAATTTTCAATGCATCACATACTGTGGCGATTGTGCACTTTTTTAAGTCTGCCGGCTCTAGATTTGTCAGCACCTTCTAGACTGTGTTTGGAGTCATACCTTTAGCCATACATTCACTCTTTTCGAGTATCTTTGGTGGATTCCCTATTACTTTTGCATTAACTGGCAGAGTTTTGCTGCTGCTATTTTTGATACATAGTGGCTGTCCTATCTCAGCAAGGCAGAGAATGGAGCTACCACCAACCCAGCTGTATTGTGATTGCATGGTGCAGTATTTCAGAGCTTTCTTGCTTGAGGAGCTGGAGTTAGATCAGTCATTGACATTCCAGGGGTGTGGAATTTATTAAAATATCTACTTGTCCAGGGGACAGGTTGCTTCTCAAATCTACTTGTCCTGTAAAAAGATCTACTTGTCCCTTTGGTGCCATGTAGTGTGGCGACAAATTATGGCAGCAATCTCATTATGTAAGAACTCTGATAATAGCCTCTCTGATTATGCCAGGGCTACTACCATAGTAGGGCTTGAATACTTGCAATTTCAATCCCTACTGTAGCAATTTCCTTATTTTGCCACCTTTCTGCAGATCTCCATACTGGGGCTGGAGGAAGCAGTAAGCAATAGTTCCAGGGCTGGAATGCCTTTGAGTCTGCAAACCTACTAACCTGCATGTTTTAAAGATTTTCACCAGCTTCTCTCTAATATTTTCCCATAATAAGAAAGGTTGGACATTTACTCCTGACAATGGCAGAATTAGAACTTCTTCCAGGGTTGGGAAGAAAGTGGCTGGAGGGAAAATGAACTTGCAAATGCTCAATAGATTTTCACATGAGCAAATCTACACATGCGTATTTACCCATGCTAAAATACAGTTCACAAATATTTTATAGGGGTACGACATATACCATGGGTGCACTTTTGTGACTTTCTTTAAGAATTTGGGGCCACATGTAGGTAGGTTCAGATTTGCGACTCGCAAATCCGAATGTAGGATGGTGTCCCTGACACCATCTGTGATTCGCAAGGGCTTCGCAAATGCCCACCTAATGAATAATCATGAAGTGGGTCGCAATTTGCAACCCCCTTGCGAATAGCGGACCTCACAGGGATGGTGGCTTGCTGGAGACAGCAGACCACCATGTCTGTGACTGCTTTTCAATAAAGCAGTTTCTTTTTTTTTTTGTAATGCAGCACGTTTTCCTTAAAGGAAAACGAGATGCATTACAAAAACGAAAAATGAAACTTTTTCGTTTAATTTTTTCAGCTGGACCACTGCCTGCTCTGAAAAAATGTTTACAGTGACATTCACAATGGGGAAGGGGTCCCATGGGGACCCCTTCCCTTTTGCGAAAGTGTTAGCACCCATTTGAAATGGGTGCAAACTGCAAATGGTTTGCGCCCACTTTCGCGGTCACAAAACAATCCTACATTGCACTTCAAGTCGCAGTTAGGAAGGGAACACCCCTTCCTAATTGCGACAACCCGTTTTGCGATTCAGTAACCAGGTTACCGAATCGCAAAACTGGGTTTGTGCATCGCAATGTGCTTTTTGCACCTCGCAAACAGCGAAAGTCGTTGTTTGCGACATGCAAAAAGCTACCTACATGTGGGTCTTGGTCCCTAATTAGGTCTGATGTTAACAAAGACATTTTGTTTTTATCAAACTTCTATTTCTCTCTCTTTCGGCTGGCTTTACTGTGAGTGATCGCATTCTGCTCTTCCACAAGGAGCATATTGGCACACAAAGTAGTTTTGTTCAGTGTCAGGAACTACAGTGGCAATCAGTGAAGTAACGAAACTGGAGGGTGCCCCTTTGCAAAGAACATGGAGGAGCCCCCTCTCTAGACTCACTCAGGGCAGGTGCTGTGCTGAAGGGGCCCCCTGGAGGGCGGCTGCGGGGCCTTTGTTATGCCACTGGTGGAAACGTGTGCTTTTAGAGTTCAAAAACTTTTTTGGGGGGGTTTGCCAGTGTTTGTTACAATGTTGAGGGCCTGGTAGCTCCCACAACAATAAAGTGTTACAAAAGCCATGTCAAAACAAGACACGCATTGATGAAACTAAAAGACTTATAAAAATATGTCAGATCAGTTGGCTTTGTCAGTGTTTGTTTATTTTCATGCTTCCCATATTCGTGTTGAAAATGGTTACACTGATTTCCCATTAGAAATATTTTTGGGAAATACTAGCATGCATCAACACATTTTACTAAATGACACTTCATTTGCATCTAATCAGAGAGCATTCAGGGAGCATTATACTTAGCCTCATAGCCTAAACTTTTCAAACATGTGTATACACATTTATTTATTTTTTGTACTGGAACCAACGTCAGTAGTGAAGTGTGACCTTAAAACATTTATTTACAGCACTCACCCTAATAATGAAGGCTTTGAAATAATGAACCATAAATACAACTTCGAACAGCCTTATCTTATGGAAACACATTACCTCAACTGCAGAGAGTTCCACTCTCTGTAAACAAGCAGCCAAAGGGTTTGTGCTGCAGAGGGTTGGGCCTACTTGTCCCAAGGACAAAGTAAACATAAAAACTTGTTGCCCTTGACCCCAAACAAGATGTCCCGGGCGTCGGGCGATAGGAATTCCACTTCCCTGCATTCCGACCAGTCCTAACGTGTGTACTGCCGGTTTTCCGTTGCACTTGGTGCCTCTTCGAATGTGCACCTATAGTGTGTCTTGCCATGCAGACTATGCCTTCTGTGGACAAGGATATGTTTATGTTCTTGATGAGGGTTCATTCACTGACATGCCCCTTGAGACTGAGGTTGATTTGTGAGGCATCCTATGAGCCACCGCTTGTGGATATACTGGCTCCAAAGGACAGTGCTACCTTCACAGTTTACTCGGCGCCTGAAGTTTCTGAACACTTCTGCTATGTGGATCCCCCTGTCAATACTTTGATCAACTTGTCACCTGCTGAAGTGGAGTCCTTTTTGCTCTCAATCTGCCTTGATGACATCAGAGATTTTCTGCAAGTCCATAATTACTGTTAAAAATTGACCATTGGCTTTTTCAAAGTATAAAATGTGACACCAAATCGCCTTTTAATTCGGCCTGTCTTTTGGCCTGCTTTGCTTGTCGACTTAGACATTTTGGGCCATATGTAGGAAACGATTTGCGACTCGCAAACGGCAAAAATTGCCGTTTGCGAGTCGCAAATGTGAGTTTCCTATGCAGAAATGCATTTTGCGAGTCGGGACCGACTCGCAAAATGCATTTCCGACTCGCAAATAGGAAGGGGTGTTCCCTTCCTATTTGCGAGTCTGAGTGGGATGCAATACCATTTGAGACCGCGTACGCGGTCGCAAATCGTATCGCAGTTACCAACCACTTGAAGTGGATGGTAACCCACTCGCAAATTGGAAGGGGTCCCCATGGGACCCCTTCCAGTTTGCGAATGGACCCCAAGCATTTTTTTCAGGGCAGGTAGTGGTCCAAGGGACCACTGCCTGCCCTGAAAAAACCCAGAAACTAAAGGTTTCGTTTTTTTTTTTAAGTGCAGCTCGTTTTCCTTTAAGGAAAACGGGCTACACTTAAAAAAAACTAAACTGCTTTATTTAAAGCAGTCACGAACACGGAGGTCTGCTGACTACAGCAGGCCTCCATGTTTGCGAGTGCCTTGACTCGCTATGGGGCCGCAATTTGCGACCCACCTCATGAATATTCATGAGGTGGGTCATTGCGACCCCAGAGCGAGTCGCAGTCGGTGTCTGAGACACCGTACTGCATAACATTTTGCGAGTTGCAAATAGCGAGTCGCTATGACTCGCTATTTGCAAGTCGCAAAATGTTTCGTTTCTACATCTGGCCCTTTATCTCTTATATATGATTTTATATAAGCTTTCAGGTTTTTAGTTTGAGCATTTTTAGGCCTTGGACTTTGCACCCTTGTTTTGGCAGTAGGGGAGGGTGTGTGGGTCCATTGTATCTCCTTGCCTGGGCACAGTATTTGGCATAGCTTAGGCTTGCAGCATGTGCCGGCCTTTCAACCAGACAATATGTTTTTATTTATTCGGTTTTATTCATTTTAGCATAGCTTGTTTTAGTGGTAATGTTTTATTTTCATTATCAGATGCAATTCTGCTGAAGTGTCACTATCAGTGTTATGCATGACATATTTTCATTGTGTTCTTTTGCCCCAGGTTGAGAAGAACAGAATGTGAAGAACACAGGATAATATTTTGGTATTGCCGGCACAAGACTGTGCAAACAGTCTAACACTTAGGTGCATATCCGCATCAGGCTTATTTTGCAAGAACAAAACAATGTTCCTTATATAAACACCTTGTAGAACAAAGGGTGTTAGAGGGGGTTCCAGCCAGGATTTTCCATCTATACTGCATGTCAGTTTGCAGCCTACCTCAGCCTTTGTGTCTCTATGGAGCATGATCGGGAGTCTGGAGGCCCGACCTTGTCCTAAGGTAATCGCTGTGGGGTGTGCTTCTCATTGACACTGCACAGACAGATTCTGCTTACACCGACATGCTCTCACTAGAGGTTAGAGAATAGGCTTTAGGAAGGAATTATATATTCAGGTTTATTGCAATATGTTGGCGTTGTTCATCTTTACATCTATGATATTCACAACCATGATTTTGTTAATCCTCATTATCCTAATTATTACAGCCCATGCATTTTATCGCAGGTTGCAGTATTTTCAGTAAATGAATTGAAAACTATCCTGCATCTTTTTTCTTGCCTGTGCGTGTGTAAGAGACTTGTATTTTAGAGGGAAAAGGGTATGGCTTGTTCACCACGATTTTCCTGAGGTGTCTTCAAAGTTCCTTGCCCTAGGATGCCACAAATCAACTTTACGGTTTGGATATGGGTGAGGTGAAGCTAGAGAGCTGGGAGAGTTGGGTCAACAGCTGGCAACTGGTATAGGAGTGACTCAGTCACCTACACGCAGAGGTGCTTCCGCCCCAAACCACCAGTCTCATTGAGATATGAGAGTCCTCATAATAGCACGTGAGCTGAAAGTGCTTGCGGACTACCTTCTAACATCAATGGTCAGGCAGGATGGGAATATGGAAAAACACGTCCTGCAAGTCCTGCAAGTCCAACAGTCTCCTTGGTCTCGGGCAGACAAGACCTGGGCCAAAGTGAGCAGCCTGAATTTCTCCTTTTTGAGGAAGACATTGAAGGTTCAAAGGTCTAGGATAGGCTGAAGACCCTTGTTCTTTTCTGGTATCAGAAAGTGGCAGGAATAGCAACCACTGCCTACCTCTGATATTGGAACTTTCTCTACGGCTCCCTTGGCTAAGAGAGATGTGACTTCCTTGTGGAGCAACAATAGATGATCCTTCGTCAGCCAATCAGGTGGTGGTGGAATAGCGGGAAGGGAAGATTCGAAGAAGGGGGAGTAGCCCCCTCAATGAACTGCAAGACCCACCTGTCCAATGTTACGGACTGCCAGTGGTGGAGTGGATGTTGTATTCTCCCACTAACTGAACACCCGTGATCTTTTAGGGTCAGTTTAGGAGGGCTCAGAGGCTGCCAGGGGATTGGTGGTTATGACAGACCACTGGCTACCTGACCCACAGAGTCGATATATACCGTGCCAGCACCCACGCACAGCTTGGGGAGCTTGTGCAGGACAGTGGCTTTCATAGGGTTGGTGCAGTGACATGCCCCTTCCAATGCCACAAAAGGGGTGATAGGCAAACTGGGGACCTGGGGCCACTGAGAGGCCCAAGGACTTGGCCATAACCCACGGGTCCTTAGAGTGCTCCTGCACCGAGTCTGCCTTTTCTCCGAAGCGATGGGTACCATCAAAGGGCATGTCCTTAAGGTTTGCCTGGACATCCCTCGAAAAGCCAGATGTTCTCAACCAGACATGATGAAACTGTTCCACCTAGTGAGTCGATCACATCCAAACTACACCTAATGATGAACTTGGCTGCATCTCTCTTGTCCTTAAGCACTTGGGAAGGAACAGCCTGGGTCTCCTCTCGGAACTGTGGAAGCAGTTGTGCAACCGTGTCCCACACTATAGGACGGCAATGCCAGAGTTGAGGAAGTAAACATTATCTTGCCTAAGGTATCCAGCCTCTTGGATTCCCTGTCTGGGGGAGGGGCAGGGAACATGCCGTGGAAGGTTGAGGCTTGGACTACCATGTTCTCAGGGGTTGGTTGCTGGGTGAGAAAACTTAGGTCCCCAGGTGCAGGGAGATGGCAGCGGGCAATTGTCCTATACACAGGAGCCCCTGTGCTGGGCTTGGACCAGGTTTCCAGCAGGACATCAGAAAGTGCTCCATTAAAAGGGAGCAGGGGTTCCGAAGAGGAAGCTTCTGGCTGAAGCACTTCTGTCAAGATGTTAGTTTTGACTGCCACTGAGGGTAGTGAAAGGTTGAGGACCTCCGCTGCCCTCTTCACCACCATTGCATAAAATACTCCCTCCTTGACAGCCACAGTAGGGGGAGAAAGCAACCAACCCAGTATCTGGAGAGGTATCAAGTCCACTGGCATCTCCCAGTTCTTCACACCAGTGCATAGATTACTCCTGTCCCACTAACTAGTATTTCAAAGGGTCCAATGACGCCTCCTATTCTTCTCCTCTGCCTCAGAAAATGGCTCAGGCAGCAACCTAGGACACAAGGGTAGGCCAAGGAAGCAGTACTTATGTTAAAGAAGAACACCATCTACAGTGTTTCTCTATGCTCCTCAGTCTAGTGCTTGGTTGATGTAAACACCTCTTTATAGAGAAAGAGTGAGGCACTTACTGCAAGACACACTGAGATGCAGGGCAAGATTATGTGTAGAGAACTGAGTCAATCTTAGTAATGCAAATATGTTGATTGACTAATAATATATGTGTACGCCTGCAAGGTCTGGCTTCAAAGTGAACTGAGTTTCTTGGATCCACCATTCTGGCTCATGTAGAGTAATCGCTTGATCAACAAAATGCCCTTCAATCTGTATACATTTAAGGATACTAGAATTGGTGTAAGATGGGGATAAGTTGTGTCTGGCCATGTCATCCTTATGAAAGCTGATGTGTGGCTGTAAAGGGAAACTATTGTTCCCAAACTATTTCAGTTTGCAAGATCCAGTAAGACCTAGGCCAGGATGCCTTTTGACCTCATTGGACTAATGTAACCACAGAGGGTCCTGTGTTTGATCTCATGTCAGAGTTTCAAATGCCAGCAGGTCCGCTCAGCCTTTTGACCTTCTGAGTCTGATTAAATGAGTACCACTGAGGTAGGTACCAATAAACATCTGATTACGCATGTGCTTTACACATGTACTTCTTGTAACCTGACAAATGTGATACCGAAATGCTTTTAAGTATGGAGCTTATGTTACCTAACACTCCATCTATAAAATTTAGCTGTTTGAGGATGGGGGAAATCTACCCCAGCCAATAAGGAAAGTTCACAGAAAAAAACGTTAAAAATACACTATTCAACATAGTTATCACCATTCAAAAGTGGTACCTGGCATTCAACTGAGATGGCACATTTACAAGCTTGGCAGCTATTCAGCATGGCTAAAAGTTAGTGGTGTAAAGGAGAGTGCAGTGGAGTGTCTTAAAGTACAGTGTTGTGGAGTAGAATGGGGTGTTATGGAAAAAGAGAATCATTGAGTGGTGCAGAGTAGAGATGAGAAGCGTGGAGTGAAGTGAAGTGTCATGGAGTATCTTAGAGTGGAGTGGCATAGCGTTATGGAGTGTTGTCGAAGGAGCATAGGGTCTTAGAGTGCAAGGGAAGGGCATATAGTGTTGTAGAGTTGAGTGGTGTAGAGTGGAGTCAACTGTCAGAGTGGAGTGCAGTGTTGTACAGTGGATTGGCACAGAGTTTTGTGGGGTGGTGTAGAGCAGAGTAGACTGGCGTAGATTGTCATCAAGTGGCGTAGTATTGAGTGGAGTAGAGCAGAATGGCATATAGGCCCTCATTACAACATTGGCAGTAAAAGCCGCTTACTGCCGCGCAGAAGACCACCAACACACCGCTGCAGCAGCAGAATTCCGCCACGGTCATTATGACCCACTGCTCGGAATCCACCAAAATTGAGACACCCACACAAGTCCGCTACACCAAAGGTCAGTGAGAAACAGCCGAAAACAAAATCTCCACCGTCATGCCAACAGAAATACGGCCACACTATCATGACCCACGAATCCACGCGGCGGTCTTTCAACCGCGGTATTCCATTGGCGGTACACACCGCTGCGCTCAAAATACACACACATTTACAAAACACTGCCACATTGGACAATTCAAAATACACACACCTGATACACATACACATACCACTCCCACACACCCATTACAATATAAAACACACAGCCATATCACCCACAAACCCCTATGACCAAAATACCGAAAGAAGGCCAGAGAGAGACACTACAAACTACTACCAAGCATCCACAGGCACACAATACCATCACCCACACTACTTCCACGCACCTCACACAACACACCACTAAAGATCACCCCACTTATCACTACACAGACCACCGCACACATCACCCACACCACCCCATGGCACGGCAAAGACACCCCAGGTTCTCTGAGGAGGAGCTCAGGGTCATGGTGGAGGAAATCGTCCGGGTAGAGCCACAGCTATTTGGATCACAGGTGCAGCACACCTCCATAGCTAGGAAGATGGAGCTATGGCGAAGAATAGTGGACAGGGTTAACGCAGTGGGACAGCACCCAAGAAATAGGGATGACATCAGGAAGAGGTGGAATGACCTACGGGGGAAGGTGCGTTCCGTGGTCTCAAGACACCACCTTGCGGTTCAGCGGACTGGCGGCGGACCCCCACCTCCTCCCCCACAACTAACAACATGGGAGGAGCAAGTCTTGGCGATTCTGCATCCTGAGGGCCTCACAGGAGTAGATGGAGTAATGGACTCTGGTAAGGCAATGCGTTACTACTATATCCCCCACCCTACCTGAAGGCCATCACATACCCCCACCCTCGACCTCACCCCCATCACTCCAACTCCTCACAAATGTCACAATATCACAAACCACACATCCCAATACCAAGCCCTGCATGCAACCACAAAGCATGGACACCCATCACCAAAGCATGGCCACTGCACATACCCATACACCCCCCTAAACCACCATCACACAAGGTCCCACACAGGAATGCAAGCACTGGGGTACACGGTCACCCACCCATTGCACACCATGGCACACACAGATGCAATAAACATCCTTTTATACTCCTGCAGGACCCCTACCCAACGTCACCGGACAAGAGGGTCCACACATGTCCACACCACCAACAGAAGAGGCCCACAGTGATGACAGCAGCTCTGTCCAACTGGATCTAGATGACCAGCCCAGCCCATCTGGGACCTCGGGACAGTCGGTTCCCCTCACACAGTCACAGGCCACCACAGAGCTTCCCCCCTCTGGAAACACCAGCACAGCACCCACCCAGCGGGCCCATACCGCTGTCCCCAGGACACGTAAAGCAGCAGTGTGTCCACCACTACAGGAAACCCAGGCTAACTCACCACCCCAACAACAGGGACCTGGGGGCAGTGGGCACACGGTCCAGGGGACAGAGGCCCAGGAACACAGGGGAACTGGGAGGGCTGCTGTGCGACAGGGGGAGGACAGGCCCAGGGAACCCACTCTCCAAGAGGCCCTCTCCAACATCATGGGAGCCTACCACCATTCCCAGGAGACAATGGCGACGGTACTGGCCAAGTTTCAGGAGACCCAGCCAGGAGGAACAGTATTTGGGGTTCAGGGAGGAACTCAGATCCATCAATTCCACCCTGGGCCCCATCGTAGGGGTGCTGAAGGAAGTCCTCAACACCAGGAGGGACACTGTGACACAACAAGGGGCCCCTGACACTATCCTGGATGATGAACAGCCCACCACCTCCGCCGGCGCTAGTGCACAGGAGGCACCGCCACAGGACCACCACACCAGCACCCCACCCCCTGCAGAGGGAGAACCACCCCGCAAACGGTCCCTGAGATCCAGGACAAAGACAGAGAACGATGCCAAGACCCCCGCCAAGAAATGAGACCACCCTGATTGTCATCCTTCTGTCCCACCTTGTCACCCTGTCCATCTTCAAACTGCCCCAGCTCCACTTCCTATTCCCATTTGGGCAATGCACCTGTGAGACTAATAGACTGGACTCTGCCATGGACATTCCTCCACCATCAACCCTCACCATTTTACAGCACCCTCCAATATTGAGCACTTAAATAAACACCCTTAAAGCACAAAACAATCTGGAGTCTGTCTGTGATTTCGAAATAGTGTATTAGCAATTACAGTGTCAAAATGCTGTTTCAATTGTAATGTCAACATACCTATGTCACACAGCTCTAGTCCATGAGGAAACAAAGCAGATGTCACACAGTGGGACCCACATCTGTGAAATCGTAAGGGAAAGTGACAACTCAGTGACTATACACTGGGTGAAAACGACAGACAGTAGAGAGGTAGTAGTGTTTAAGTACATGTAGTAGGCAGGTTTGTATTCTTACCTGTGTCTCACTGAAAGTATTGCAGGATCACCGAGTTCCTGTTGTCGATGTCCTCTTCTTCTGCTTCCTCGTCTTCACTGTCCACAGGCTCCACAGCTGCCACAACACCTCCATCTGGACCATCCTCCTGCAGAAAAGGCACCTGTCGTCGCAAAGCTAAGTTATGAAGCATACAGCAGGCCACGATGATCTGGCACACCTTCTTTGGTGAGTAGAATAGGGATCCACCTGTCATATGGAGGCACCTGAACCTGGCATTCAGGAGGCCGAAGGTCCGCTCTATAATCCTCCGAGTTCGCCCATGGGCCTCATTGTAGCATTCCTCTGCCCTTGTCCTGGGATTCCTCACTGGGGTCAGTAGCCATGACAGGTTGGGGTAACCAGAATCACCTGCAAATGGCGAGGGACAACTGTTAGACACACACTTCCCTATAGGGATATCCCCAGACCCAGATAACCATTCCTACTGACTTGCTTCCAGGTGCTCACCTAATAGCCACACACGGTGCCTCTGGAATTGACCCATCACATAAGGGATGCTGCTATTCCTCAGGATGTAAGCGTTATGCACTGAGCCAGGGAATTTGGCATTCACATGGGAGATGTACTGGTCTGCCAAACACACCATCTGCACATTCATCGAATGATAACTCTTCCGGTTTCTGTACACCTTTTCTCTCCTGCGGGGGGATACCAAAGCCACATGTGTCCCATCAATGGCACCTATGATGTTGGGGATATGTCCCAGGGCATAGAAATCACCTTTCACTGTAGGCAAATCCTCCACCTGAGGGAAAACGATGTAGCTCTGCATGTGTTTCAGCAGGGCAGACAACACTCTGGACAACACGTTGGAAAACATAGGCTGAGACATCCCTGATGCTATGGCCACTGTTGTTTGAAAAGACCCACTTGCCAGGAAATGGAGTACTGACAGCACCTGCACTAGAGGGGGGATTCCTGTGGGATGGCGGATAGCTGACATCAGGTCTGGCTCCAACTGGGCACACAGTTCCAGGATTGTGGCCCGATCAAGCCTGTAGGTGATGATCACATGTCTTTCCTCCATTGTCGACAGGTCCACCAGCGGTCTATACACCGGAGGATGCCGCCATCTCCTCACATCTCCCAGCGGACGGTGCCTATGAAGGACAACAGCGAGCACAGAGTCAACCAACTCAGAGGTACGTACCCACAGCTTACACAGAACACGATTTATAATCCAAAATTTGCATGTATGAGTGTTGAGGCAAGGCCTAGGTATGTGTGACACAGTTAAAAATTAAGCCATTTGGGCCCCTGAAATGGCAGCTGCCTGACCTGTAAAGTGGGACAATGGGTTGTGAGGTAACTGCGCTGGCATTGTACACCGTCGCGGTAGGCGGTCGAAGACTGCGGTGCAATTCTGCATTGGTTAACATTGGACCCTATGGGTCCCAGGAGCCAATGACGATGTACGCCGGCGGTGATGGTACGCACCGCCGCGGACGTGACCGCCATTTTCTATCTGTTCAATCACTCGATACCTGATCTTCGACAGGAGAAGACCTACACTGCAAGTGTTGCTGTGACCTCAGTCTGGAAGAGATAATGGCTCGTGCGTCTGAGGAAAGGGCCCCTGCCTTCAAATCGGAGGAGTTGGACAAACTAGTGGATGGGGTCCTCTCCCAGTACACGCTACTCTACGGTCCTCCAGACAAACAGGTAAGTGCACTGGGAGCATGCTGTATTGGCTATGCCTATGTGGAGTGGGGTGGATGAAAGATGGGGGGTAGATTGAGGCATGCATGAAACGACGGTGAGTGCATGTGCCACATGGCAAGGGTAGGGATGGGGGCCAATGACTGTGATGGTGCAGTTGGTAATAACTTTTCTTTTTCCCCTGTACAATTCATGTAGGTCAGCACCCACCAGAAGGAGGACATCTGGCGCGCCATCGCCAAGGACGTCCGGACCCTGGGGGTATATCGGAGACGGAGCACCCACTGCCGTAAGAGATGGAAGGACATTCGCCGCTGGAGCAAGAAGACGGCGGAGGCCCAGCTGGGGATGGCCTCCCAACGTGTGAGGGGTGCCCGTCGCACCATGACCCCCCTGATGTTCAGGATCCTGGCGGTGGCGTACCCGGAGTTGGATGGGCGCTTGAGGGCATCACAGCAGCCACAAGGGGGTGAGTACACTCTCAGTCAGCTGATTCAGCGCACAGTGGAGGTGTCTGGGTGGGGGAGGTGGGCTGTGGGTTTCCCTAGGCCAGGGCGAGTGTGCTAGTTAGGTCCCCTTCTTCTGGCAAACCCTGTGGCACCCCACCCCACCTGTGTACAGTGCCAACTACACCTAGTCAGGCTCCTGTGACATCCATGTGTGCAGATGTCGGCCATAGCCTTGTAGGCCATGTTCCAGGGATTGAACAGTGGACCCCAAGTGCGCGGCGTAGTGCAGGGGGCTTCTGTGTCTGTCGTGTCCACCAACTGTAGCGGTAATGCATGCACTCAACATGTGTTTCTTCTGTCGTCGTCCCCTTTTTGTGGTCTCCCTGTTCTTGTGTGCATTAGCATCATCAGGCGGAAGAGAAGTGGAACCGGAGCAGGAGGGAGCTGCATCCCACATGGCCCTGGAGGGCGAGACTATGGACACGGAACTCACCAGTGGAAGAGGGGAAGAGGAGCTCCACAGCAGGGACAGGAGCTGACACCAGTGATACAGACTCGTCCTCTGATGGGAGCTCCCTTGTGGTGGCCGACACATCTGTGCCCCCCACATCTACAAGTACAGCCGCCACCCCCCCTACCAGCACCGTCCTCCCAGCAGTCCCTCAGCCTTTGCCCTGTGCCCGCTCACCTAGGAGGGTGGGCAACACCTTCGCCCCAGGCACCTCAGGCCCTGCCCCAGTCACCCCTGCTGCCCTCAGTGAGGAGGCCATTGACCTCCTCAGGTCCCTCACTGTTGGGCAGTCTACCATTTTGAATGCCATCCAGGGTGTAGAGAGGCAGTTGCAACAAACAAATGCATTCCTGGAGGGCATTAATTCTGGTCAGGCAGCCCTTCAGCGAGGTTTTCAGACTCTGGCCTCAGCACTGATGGCAGCATTTGTCCCAGTCTCTAGCCTCCCCCCTCCAACTTCCTCCACCCAGACCCACACCCCTGTACCTCAGCCTACCCCAAGCACACCATCAGACAAGCATGCACACACCTCAACACACAAGGGAAGCTCTGGTAAACATAAGCACCACACATCCCACAGGCACTCACGCAAGCATCACACACATGCAGACACACCAACATCCACTGCCTCCACTGTGTCCCCCTCCTCCTCATCTCCCTCCTCCCTCCCAGTCTTGTCTCTACTCACACCTGCATGCACTACATCTACAGCCACTACTTCCATCACCAGCACACACACCACTACACCCCGCTCACGTGCAGTCACCACCCCCACTACCATTCACACGTCCCCTGTGTCCTCTCCCAGTGTGTCTGTGACGCCACCTCCCAAGATACACAAACGCAGGCACACACCCACCCAACAGCCATCCACCTCACGACAGCCTCCAGCGCATGCACCTTCACCCAAAGTCACCAAACGTACACCTCCTACAACCACAACCTCTTCCTCAACTCCCAAACCCCCTCCAGCTACCCGTCCCAGTGTTCCCAATAAACATTTCCTTTCCACCCTTGACCTCTTTCCCTCACCCCCCCACCCCATCAGTCTCCTAGGGCCAGACACTCCAGGTCCCAACCTAGCACCTCAGCCACAACATCTCCGGGACCAGTGGTACCAGTAGTCACAGGATTCTGAGTGTACCAGGCAGCAAAAGGCAGCCAGTGTGGCAAGGAGCCACAGCACGGACAGTCCCCCGCCTGTCAAGCATCAAAAGTTGGCCAGTGCCCAGCGGGAGAGGGGGAAGACTCCAGCCACCAAAGCCGCTCACAGGGGTACAGGTGGGAGTGTGGAGTCAGCTGCAACACTTTCCAAGGTGGGGAAAGGGCACAAGAAACCCAGCAAGTCTGGAAAGAGCATCACGGCAGAGAAGACCGCCATCATCCCCGCTGCCCGGGAGGCCACCGCCATCATCCCCGCTGCCCAGGAGGCCACCGCCATCATCCCCGCTGCCCCAGGAGGCCACCACCATCATCCCCGCTGCCCAGGAGGCCACCGCCATCAGCTCTGCTGGCCAGGAGGCCACCGCCATCAGCCCCGCTGGGCCAGACAAGACCGCCAGCACCAGCCCCGCTGGGCCACACAGCATCACCAGCACCAGCCCCGCTGACCCAGACAGGACGCCAGCAGCTGAGTCACTGCCAAGGACCTCGCCGCAACAAGCACCGCTGAATAGGACACTGCCGACACAAGCACCGCTGCCAAGGACACCGCCGCCACAAGCACCGCTGAACAGGACACCTCCGCCACAAGCACCGCTGAACAGGACACCGCCGCCACAAGCACCGCTGCCAAGGACACCCCTGCCACAAGCACCGCTGAACAGGACACCGCCGCCACAAGCACCGCTGAACAGGACACCGCCGCCACAAGCGCCGCTGCCTAGGACACCCCCGCCACAAGCACCGCTGAACAGGACACCGTGGCACAAGCACCGCTGAACAGGACACTGCCACCACAAGCACCGCCGGCCCATGAGCGCCAAGGGCACTGACGCTACTGAGTCCGCCACGAGCAGGATGAAGCACTCTGGGCACAAAGCCCCCTCCAGAACCAGTGGAGAGATACATCCACTACCTCTGTCCTTGGCAGGATGAAGCACTCTGGGCACAAAGCCCCCTCCAGAACCAGTGGAGAAAGGCATCCACTACCTCTGTCCTTGGCAGGATGAAGCACTCTGGGCACAAAGCCCCCTCCAGAACCAGTGGAGACTGTTATCCACTTGTGAGACTGTGGCTTTGCACTCCCCAGGATTGAACAGTGGGCAAACCACCCACTGTAGAGACTTGAGAGACTGTGGCTTTGCACTCCCCAGGTTTGAACAATGGGCAAACCACCCACTGTAGCGACTTGAGAGACTGTGGCTTTGCACTCCCCAGGATTGAACAGTGGGCAACCCACCCACTGTAGAGACTTGAGAGACTGTGGCTTTGCACTCCCCAGGATTGAACAGTGGGCATGGGGCCCCCTCGTGGATTTGGCGTTGTGCACTCAACCGGCTGAGGTGCCCCCCTTTCCCTTCCCCCTGAGGTGCCAGTTTTATTGCTATCTGATGCCCCTGCAGTGTTCTCTCCGTCATGTTCAGGTATTGATTGTGGGCCTCGTCTATGCCGTGTGGGCCCAGTGTTCCACGGACTTCAATAGAGCAATACCTGGACTACTATTCTTGGTGTATATATTTCTTTATAGTGTATATATATTTTTGCGTACTGGATTTTTATATATTACAATGGTTACACTCATTTCCTTTTGTCTTTGCATTCTTCCGCGGGGTTTGGGGGGTGTAAATGTAATGTATCAACATGTATTAGTGTGTGTGTTGTAGTGGGTGAGGGTGGGGTCGGGGTGTTGCGCGTTGCGCGTGTGTGTCCCTGTTTTTTCCCTCCCCCTCCCCTGTGTCGTAGGTGCAGTACTCACCATGGTCTTTGCCGCCGGCGTTCGTGCTCCTGGTAGAGGAGCAAGAAGATAAGTGAAGGGAAAATGTGAAGCTTTGGTTCCATGGCGTCCTGGTTCCTCGTGGGGTGTGTAGAGGTGAGAGTTTACCCTTCGAAGTCCTGTTTCCGCCGTGTTTTTGTTCGTGGTGAATCTGCCCCGGAAAAGGTGGCGGATTGGTAGGCTGTGATACTGTGGGCAGTACATTGTCCTCCACCTGTCTGTTGGCGGTGACCGCCATGCTGTTTGTTTGTACCGCAGTGGCAGTCGGAGTGTTAAAGTGGCTGTCTTTGTTGGCGGTTTCCGCCAGAGTAGCAATTAAATTTTTTTTTCTGCTGGCCTGTTGGCGGTCTTACCGCCGCTTTAACACCGTCCGCCAGGGTTGTAATGACCACCATAGTCTGTAGAGTGGAGTAGAGTGTCATAGAGTGCAGTGGCATGGCGTGTCAGAGTGAAGGGTCATAGAGTAGCATGGAGTGGGGTGGCAAAGAGTGGAGTGCTGAAGTGGCATCTAGTAGAGTAGTGGAATGGAGTGGAGTAGTGTGTTGTATAACAGAATGGAGTAAAGTGGTATGGAGTGGCATAGATGGAGGTGTTTAGAGTGAAGTAGTGTTGTAGAGTGGCATAGAGTGGAGCAGTGTTTAAAGGGGTAACATATAATAGAGTAGAGTAGAGTATTGTAGAGTCGAGTAGAGTGGCCTAGAATTAAGTAGCTTAAAGTACAGTGAAGCAGAGTGGATTGGCATTGAGTGCATTGGCTTAGAGTACCTTGGTTTTGAGTAAAGTGGTATAGAATGCATTGGCATAGAGGGCAGTGGAGCAGAGTGGCATAGGTTAGTTGTGCAGAGTAGAGTAGTGGTGAGTAGAGAAGACTGGAGTGGTACAGAGTAGATTGCACTGGCATAGGGTGGAATGGTATAGAGTGCAGTGACTGTCAGAGTAAGAGTAAAGTGAAGTGGTGGAGTGGTGAAGGAAAGAGTGTAGAGGTGTAGTGTAGATTGGTGTAGAGTGCAGTAGTGTAGAGTTGCATAGAGTGCAGTGGCATAGACCACAATGGTGGAGGGTGGCATACTGTGCAGTGGCATAGAATGCAGTAGTGTAAAGTGTTGCAGAGTAGAGTATAGTGGCATACAGTGCAGTGGTGCAGAGTAGTTGGAATAGAGTGCAGTGGTGTAAAATGCATTGATTTTGAGTAAAGTGGTGTGGAGCACATTGGGCAGAGTGCAGTGGTTAAGGTTAGACTATGTTTAGTGCATTAACAAAGAGTACAGTGGTGTACAGTGATGCAGCATAAAGTAGAGTGGCATAGAGTACATCGGTGTAAAATAGATTGTTTGACTGACATGGTGTAGAGTGGAATTCTGAAGGGTAGAGTAGAGTTGTGCAGGGTAGAGTGGAATGGCATATATCTGTGGCACAGAGTTCACTGGTGTAGAGTGGAGTGGTGCAGAGTAGACTGGAGTGATGTACAGTGCACTGATGCAGAGTGTAGTAGCATAGAATGTTGCAGAGTAGTATATAGTGGTGTACAATGTGGTGGCGTGAAGTGTATTGGTTTTGAGAAAAGTGGTGTAGAGTGCATGGGTATAGAATGTAGTGTGGTAGAGTGCAGTGGCATAGGGTGGAATAGTCCAGAGTGCAATACAGTGGCACAGAATGCAATGGCATAGAGTAAAGTGGAGTTGTGCAGGGTATAGTGCAGCAGCACAGAGTGGCATGGAGAAGGGTGGTGCAGAGTAGACTCCAGTGGAGTAGAGTGCAGTGGCATAGAGTAGACAACAACTGCTACACCACCTTCCCCGTATCTGCACCACCACCTTCCCCAGACCAACAGAAGGACCTTTCACCTGGTGATACTGCCAGTTCTCCTGCAACACAGGCCCACCAGCCCTCACAGGAACTCCTGTCACGTCCACACGGAAGACCTTGAATGCCCCAGAACTGCTATCTGCTACACCATCACCACCCTCGTCCCCGATGTGATCTTCATGACCAAGACCTCGTTGCGCCCCTCCTCAAACCCAGATATCACCACCGCAACGCCGAACGGCTACATGATGATAAACAGAGATCACACAAACAAACACGGGGAGGCGTTGCATTCATCCACAAGGAAGCTATCCAATGTACCGCCACTGAAGATGACCCTACACCCATCATGGAACACCTAAACTTTCAACCTTGAGCCGACACTAAGATGACCATTAGAGGCACCCTCGCTTACTAACTTCCCGGACCCTGGCCCACCTTCTGCAATGCCATCTCCCACTTCGTCACCCGGAGCCATTGACTCCAAAAACTGCATCCTACAAGGCAACCTCAACTTCCACCTCGACAACCCCAACAACATCTACACCACCACTCTCCTGAAAAGCATGAGCAACATCGGCCGCAACCAACTGGTCACTGACCCCACGCACAGAGCAGGACATACACTGGACCTGATCTTTCCATCCAGCAACTGAGTCAGATACACCCACACTACTGATCTCACCTGGACAGACCACACTATCATCCACTTCACCATCACAAGCGCCCCTCACAACACCACCATGCCTCTCAGCTCCTCTAACTGCAGTTGGAGCAAAGTGACTGAGACCCAGTGGACACAGGCCCTAAGCACCAATCAGGCTGAACCCTTGTCAGACCTAGAACAGGTTGTCCAGAACTTCTCTACCTGGATCACCAAATGCGCCAACACAGGGCCAGATTTAAAACTTGGCAGACAGGTTACTCCATCACAATGGTGACAGGTGTCGCGTCCACCAAAATCTAAATCCCATTGTATCCATTGGCAGACAGGACATCCGTTTCTGCTGTGACGGAGTAACCTGTCCGCCAAGTTCTAAATGAGGCCCAGAGTCACCCATATGAAGCATGCCAAAACCAACAAAACCACAAGACAAGCCAGCAGGAATACTCCAGAACTTATAGCAATCAAGCACAACTGAAACCAACTAGAGAAACAATGGAGTGTCATAGAACGCCCGCTACTGGAAGGAGACTGCTGGATTAGGGGCAGCAGCACCACCGTTTGTAGGTGAAGGCGTCAATCCCACACCGTCTTGGCAGCTGTCGGCCCAACCCTTTTGGCTAGCTAGCAGCACCTCACCCAAACCTGAAAGAAAGGGTGATTTGTGGCAGCCTGAAGCATGACACATTGTGGCTTCTCAGGGGAAGTTGTGGTCAACAAGTGTCACCTCCTTTTCTTGTAAGCAAAATGTCTCAGACACACACATAATCCAAAGAAAGAGATGCAGGATTTTCAATACCTTTATTGAAATGACTGCAATTTACAAGAAAATATATGAGCTGCAAATATTAGGGCAATGAGACATAAGAGGACTAGAATGGCGGTGAACAGCGAGAAGAAAATAAACAGTCCCAATATATTGGAATACCATATATATATGTGAATTCTACCTAACCCCTAACTCCTAAGCAAGAGCATAGAGGTGATAGCCCAATCTGTCCATACTTAGTCCATGAGAGGAGCACCCACCTCCGTTACCTGGAAGATAGGGGTATGCCTGCCATCTCCTGAATGGCTGAAGAGACAGGGCTGAGGTCAGCAATGAAATGGCATGCAGCATGGATGGAATCCTGGCCAGAATTACCTCTCAGTTGTCCCTTGGCCTGTACAGTGTTTTTATAGGAAACATTTATGGTTCACGAAAAGGTCTGACTTGGGCCTGTGCCTAAGTGTCGGACTGTTTACATATGTTTGTTGGTGGCAATTACTAGCTAGATTATCATGTAGTATTCTTGTCAGTCTTGGACAGAGGTACATCGTGAAACGTTGGGCACAGAATAATAATTACAATGCTTTAGCAGAATCACAGAGTTACAGCTAATTAGAAAAAAAAAACATTCCAGCGGAAAGCAGGCTAAATAAAAATGAATAAAACTGTATATATGATATCAGAGCACATATGTAGGTGAAAGGGAACAGGCCACAGGCCTAAGCTAAGCTAAAACATCTGTGCCCAAGAAGATTGTAAAATGAACCCATGACGCCCTCCCCATTGTCGGGACAAGAGTGCAATTCTTTGCTCTGCGTTAGAGTACAAGTGTGATTTGTATGCTATGGGTACCATGTCATCCTCACTAAATGTGACATAAGTGAACCCGATGGTACCAGGAATTATTCTGATGAGCAAATATGTTTTGTTGTCATGTGTGTGTAAGTGATGTGCTTCTGGCATGTCTTCTTGTAAACCTCTGAGTGTGCGTGTATGTTCTGGTATCCAGTGTTTGTGTGAGAAATCTGGACAAATTAAATCATACAGTGGTTCTATGCATTGTGCATAGTCAGGAATGTACCTTCTGCCAAAATCAAAGAAACCCATTAATGACTGCAACTTCTTAATAGTGTTTGGAGGTTGAAGTTGAGTGCATTAGAAAGTGCTGGCCTAGACTTTTTCCTTCATCAGATAATTTGTATCCTACAAATAGGACACTAAGAATGGCAATTTTTGTTTTCGAATTCTAAAATGATGCAATCGACCTGGACCAAATGTGCATTGAGCTCGTCATTTGTAAGGTAAACATCATCAACATAAGACGACCTCTCATGATCAATATTATGTAATATTGATACGCAGGCAGAAAATACCTCAGGTCTCTTTTTATACTCTTGGGGCAAATTACAAAAATGCCTCTGAGAGCCTCATGCCCTAAAGGCGCTTAGATCCAAGCTTTCAGGCACTAGATTTCGGCAGAAGAAAAACATTGGATATCTCTAAGGTCGTTTTGCATTTTTTCTGTGCTATAATGTTAATAAGTGCTATGCTATGGGCATTTTGGATTGCAAATATGTGTGTATGACTGTTTAAATGTCTGTAATCTAAGACTATTAAATATGAATGGTCATGTTTTGCTACGTGGAATAAAGGGTTATTCATTGCAGAAACGCAGGGTTTGATTACTCCCTGGTACACAAGTTGTGTGAGAATCTCTCTAACGGCTGCTTTAGCTTCACGTTTAATTGGATATTGAGGCTGGCTCTGTGGAGTAGGTCTAACTGGTATTACATGGTAGGAGGAATCCCTATTCCTCCCTACATGATTGTGATACAGTGTAGGAGCCTGTGCCAAAGCCTAATCAGCAGCATAGGCTTCCTTTACTATGTCTGAAACTAGGACTGCGAAAGAAGGCACAATTACATCTTCCCTTTGAGGGAGCATGCAGACAAAATAAGGTGGTCATCTTGCTCTGCCAATAAAATATCATAATTTAGAGTTAATCTTCTCCAAAAGATTACTTTAATAGAGTGGTTTATGTTTCCCTCAATATGTATGTTTAATCTGTATACCCTGTCTGGGGGGGAAACATGCCTGTCCGCTGTTTCGACTTCAATCAATAGTTGGTATCACATTAAGAATATCTCTAAGATTGTGGTGACATATTGTGACCTCTACCATGCTGTCTAGCAGAGTCACTGCCCACGTCCTATTCTTCAACAACGTTTTCAGAATGAGTGGCTTCTTTGATTAAAATTGCTGGCACCTTTTTTTTTTTTATTAGGGCTATTGCATTGGAAGTTTCTCTTCCTTTTTGGTGAAAGACTCTAAAGAGTGATGTGAGTTCTTTTTCTGCTTAACGTACTCAATTTGGTGTCATGACCATCCTCCCCTGTCACTTCATTTATCTGGTGTGTCCTGGAAGTAACAAGATTGGTGACTGTCAGTATATTGATATCTACATGGTATTGACAAAGTATCCCTATTTCTAAG
Source organism: Pleurodeles waltl (assembly GCF_031143425.1). Lineage (NCBI taxonomy): Eukaryota > Metazoa > Chordata > Amphibia > Caudata > Salamandridae > Pleurodeles > Pleurodeles waltl. Next base: position 870,266,356 of record NC_090444.1, on the reverse strand, counting down.
GTTTTATCTTTTTTCTGAGTACTCTGGTGGTGGAGATTCTCCTCTTTGTGTTCTTCTATCTTTATTTATTTATTTATTTATTTTTCCAAGCGTTTTTAGAGCTCTCTTGTGTTTGCTTAGTACCTTACTAGTGGAAGTACTCTGTAGTTGAAGTTTAGTAGGTCTGGCCATATCCCGACCTACACTAGTATAAGTTTTGGAAATATTCCTTGGCAGCTCGTGCTCCTGGTCCCGCTGAGGAACCTCCTGGAGCCGCTGCCGAATTGCCAGTGCTGCTGCTTCCCCTTTAATATTGCTTAAATTTATTGACAACGTAAGGCCTAAGCTAAGCTAAAATATGTGTGCCGAAGCAGAGTGTAAAATGAACCCACAACAGGCGCACCACCAAAAACACTTCCGACTGAACTGCCTTCAATTTAGCCCTCAATAACTACTACCAACGAATCGAGGACACCAAAAAAGCAGACCTCACGAATCACATTGAAACAAGCTTCAACAACATTAAGGAACTCTTTAACTTGGTCAAAGAATTCTCCTGCCCAGCAGCCACAAAGAACACAATCTGCCCCTCCCAAGAACTCTATGACAACCTATGGGACTACTTCCACAGCAAGATAGCCACCACTTAAAATAACTTCCAGTCCCATGTAGGGGGCTGGGTCTTTATATAGTGTATGGAAATGATGTGCACTGCGCAGAGTCCAAGCAACCCCACTTTGGTATTCAGAGGTGAAAAGCAGAACACTAATTCTCTGTTTTTGCGGTAGTGTGGGTGAGCAGTTAGGCTTATCTTGGAGATTTGTTAAGCATTTGTTGTACTCACAGTATCAATAAATGTGGATACACACTAGCAAGAATAACTTGAGACCAATTTAAAAAATGCTTCACATTTCTATATAATTTTTAATGCCAACATCATCAATATACAGTAAGTACTTTTTTAGTTATGTTTTTTCAAAGTTACACACTATAGGGATGAATAGGAAAATCTTTAAAAATGTAAATAAAATCAAGGAATGCTTTCACAAGTAGCACTTTCTATTTTTAGGTTGAGGTCATTGAGATGGGCCAACCAAAGAAGTTCAGGCGGTTACGGTTCAAGCAGGATCAGGGCCTGAAATTCTTGGGGCTGGTACACAACGGAGAGGGGGACCATCTGGAAACACACTGCACAGGTGGACTTAAAGGTAAGCCCAGTGGGTCCATGTAGGAAGTTGGCTCTGTATGTGCTATTTCAAAGTAAGGAATAGCATGCACAGAGTCCAAGGGTTCCCCTTAGAGGTAAAATAGTGGTAAAAATAGATAATACTAATGCTCTATTTTGTGGTAGTGTGGTCGAGCAGTAGGCTTATCCAAGGAGTAGTGTTAAGCATTTGTTGTACATACACATAGACAATAAATGAGGTACACACACTCAGAGACAAATCCAGCCAATAGGTTTTGTATAGAAAAATATCTTTTCTTAGTTTATTTTAAGAACCACAGGTTCAAATTCTACATGTAATATCTCATTCGAAAGGTATTGCAGGTAAGTACTTTAGGAACTTTAAATCATAAAAATTGCATGTATACTTTTCAAGTTATTGACAAATAGCTGTTTTAAAAGTGGACACTTAGTGCAATTTTCACAGTTCCTGGGGGAGGTAAGTTTTTGTTAGTTTTACCAGGTAAGTAAGACACTTACAGGGTTCAGTTCTTGGTCCAAGGTAGCCCACCGTTGGGGGTTCAGAGCAACCCCAAAGTCACCACACCAGCAGCTCAGGGCCGGTCAGGTGCAGAGTTCAAAGTGGTGCCCAAAACACATAGGCTAGAATGGAGAGAAGGGGGTGCCCCGGTTCCGGTCTGCTTGCAGGTAAGTACCCGCGTCTTCGGAGGGCAGACCAGGGGGGTTTTGTAGGGCACCGGGGGGGGACACAAGCCCACACAGAAATTTCACCCTCAGCAGCGCGGGGGCGGCCGGGTGCAGTGTAGAAACAAGCGTCGGGTTTGTAATGGAAGTCAATGGGAGATCTAGGGATCTCTTCAGCGCTGCAGGCAGGCAAGGGGGGGGTTCCTCGGGGAAACCTCCACTTGGTCGAGGGAGAGGGACTCCTGGGGGTCACTCCTCCAGTGAAAGTTCGGTCCTGCTGGTCCTGGGGGCTGCGGGTGCAGGGTCTCTCCCAGGTGTCGGGACTTAGGATTCAAAGAGTCGCGGTCAGGGGAAGCCTCGGGATTCCCTCTGCAGGCGGCGCTGTGGGGGCTCAGGGGGGGACAGGTTTTTGTACTCACAGTCTTAGAGTAGTCCTGGGGTCCCTCCTGAGGTGTTGGATCGCCACCAGCCGAGTCGGGGTCGCCGGGTGCAGTGTTGCAAGTCTCACGCTTCTTGCGGGGAGCTTGCAGGGTTCTTTAAAGCTGCTGGAAACAAAGTTGCAGCTTTTCTTGGAGCAGGTCCGCTGTCCTCGGGAGTTTCTTGTCTTTTCGAAGCAGGGGCAGTCCTCAGAGGATGTCGAGGTCGCTGGTCCCTTTGGAAGGCGTCGCTGGAGCAGGATCTTTGGAAGGCAGGAGACAGGCCGGTGAGTTTCTGGAGCCAAGGCAGTTGTCGTCTTCTGGTCTTCCGCTGCAGGGGTTTTCAGCTAGGCAGTCCTTCTTCTTGTAGTTGCAGGAATCTAATTTTCTAGGGTTCAGGGTAGCCCTTAAATACTAAATTTAAGGGCGTGTTTAGGTCTGGGGGGTTAGTAGCCAATGGCTACTAGCCCTGAGGGTGGGTACACCCTCTTTGTGCCTCCTCCCAAGGGGAGGGGGTCACAATCCTAACCCTATTGGGGGAATCCTCCATCTGCAAGATGGAGGATTTCTAAAAGTTAGAGTCACTTCAGCTCAGGACACCTTAGGGGCTGTCCTGACTGGCCAGTGACTCCTCCTTGTTTTTCTCATTATTTTCTCCGGCCTTGCCGCCAAAAGTGGGGCCTGGCCGGAGGGGGCGGGCAACTCCACTAGCTGGAGTGTCCTGCTGGGTTGGCACAAAGGAGGTGAGCCTTTGAGGCTCACCGCCAGGTGTGACAATTCCTGCCTGGGGGAGGTGTTAGCATCTCCACCCAGTGCAGGCTTTGTTACTGGCCTCAGAGTGACAAAGGCACTCTCCCCATGGGGCCAGCAACATGTCTCGGTTTGTGGCAGGCTGCTAAAACTAGTCAGCCTACACAGATAGTCGGTTAAGTTTCAGGGGGCACCTCTAAGGTGCCCTCTGGGGTGTATTTTACAATAAAATGTACACTGACATCAGTGTGCATTTATTGTGCTGAGAAGTTTGATACCAAACTTCCCAGCTTTCAGTGTAGCCATTATGGTGCTGTGGAGTTCGTGTTTGACAGACTCCCAGACCATATACTCTTATGGCTACCCTGCACTTACAATGTCTAAGGTCTTGTTTAGACACTGTAGGGGTACCATGCTCATGCACTGGTACCCTCACCTATGGTATAGTGCACCCTGCCTTAGGGCTGTAAGGCCTGCTAGAGGGGTGTCTTACCTATACTGCATAGGCAGTGAGAGGCTGGCATGGCACCCTGAGGGGAGTGCCATGTCGACTTACTCGTTTTGTCCTCACTAGCACACACAAGCTGGCAAGCAGTGTGTCTGTGCTGAGTGAGAGGTCTCCAGGGTGGCATAAGACATGCTGCAGCCCTTAGAGACCTTCCTTGGCATCAGGGCCCTTGGTACTAGAAGTACCAGTTACAAGGGACTTATCTGGATGCCAGGGTCTGCCAATTGTGGATACAAAAGTACAGGTTAGGGAAAGAACACTGGTGCTGGGGCCTGGTTAGCAGGCCTCAGCACACTTTCAATTGTAAACATAGCATCAGCAAAGGCAAAAAGTCAGGGGGCAACCATGCCAAGGAGGCATTTCCTTACACAACCCCCCCCAAACGAAAGAGGATGAGACTAACCTTTCCCAAGAGAGTCTTCATTTTCTAAGTGGAAGAACCTGGAAAGGCCATCTGCATTGGCATGGGCAGTCCCAGGTCTGTGTTCCACTATAAAGTCCATTCCCTGTAGGGAGATGGACCACCTCAACAGTTTAGGATTTTCACCTTTCATTTGCATCAGCCATTTGAGAGGTCTGTGGTCAGTTTGAACTAGGAAGTGAGTCCCAAAGAGGTATGGTCTCAGCTTCTTCAGGGACCAAACCACAGCAAAGGCCTCCCTCTCAATGGCACTCCAACGCTGCTCCCTGGGGAGTAACCTCCTGCTAATGAAAGCAACAGGCTGGTCAAGGCCATCATCATTTGTTTGGGACAAAACTGCCCCTATCCCATGTTCAGAGGCATCAGTCTGCACAATGAACTGCTTAGAATAATCTGGAGCTTTTAGAACTGGTGCTGAGCACATTGCCTGTTTCAGGGTGTCAAATGCCTGTTGGCATTCCACAGTCCAGTTCACTTTCTTGGGCATTTTCTTGGAGGTGAGTTCAGTGAGGGCTGTCACAATGGATCCATATCCCTTCACAAACCTCCTGTAATACCCAGTCAAGCCAAGGAATGCCCTGACTTGAGTCTGGGTTTTTGGAGCTACCCAGTCCAGAATAGTCTGGATCTTGGGTTGGAGTGGCTGAACTTGGCCTCCACCTACAAGGTGTCCCAAGTAAACCACAGTTCCCTGCCCTATCTGGCATTTGGATGCCTTGATAGAGAGGCCTGCAGATTGCAGAGCCTTCAAAACCTTCTTCAGGTGGACCAGGTGATCCTGCCAGGTGGAGCTAAAGACAGCAATATCATCAAGATAAGCTGTGCTAAAGGACTCCAAGCCAGCAAGGACTTGATTCACCAACCTTTGGAAGGTGGCAGGGGCATTCTTTAAACCAAAGGGCATAACAGTAAACTGATAATGCCCATCAGGTGTGGAGAATGCTGTTTTCTCTTTTGCTCCAGGTGCCATTTTTATTTGCCAGTACCCTGCTGTCAAGTCAAAGGTACTTAAGAATTTGGCAGCACCTAATTTGTCTATGAGCTCATCAGCTCTTGGAATTGGATGAGCATCTGTCTTGGTGACAGAATTGAGCCCTCTGTAGTCCACACAAAACCTCATCTCTTTCTTTCCATCTTTGGTGTGAGGTTTGGGGACTAAGACCACTGGGCTAGCCCAGGGGCTGTCAGAGCGCTCAATTACTCCCAATTCCAGCATCTTGTGGACTTCCACCTTGATGCTTTCCTTAACATGGTCAGATTGTCTAAAGATTTTGTTCTTGACAGGCATGCTGTCTCCTGTGTCCACATCATGGGTACACAGGTGTGTCTGACCAGGGGTTAAGGAGAAGAGTTCAGGAAACTGTTGTAGGACTTTCCTACAATCAGCTTGCTGTTGGCCAGAGAGGGTGTCTGAGTAGATCACTCCATCTACTGTACCATCTTTTGGGTCTGATGACAGAAGATCAGGGAGAGGTTCACTCTCTGCCTCCTGATCCTCATCTGTTACCATCAACAGATTGACATCAGCCCTGTCGTGGAAGAGCTTAAGGCGGTTTACATGGATCACCCTCTTGGGGCTCCTGCTTGTGCCAAGGTCCACCAAGTAGGTGACCTGACTCTTCCTCTCTAGTACTGGGTAAGGGCCACTCCATTTGTCCTGGAGTGCCCTGGGAGCCACAGGCTCCAGGACCCAGACTTTCTGCCCTGGTTGGAACTCAACCAGTGCAGCCTTTTGGTCATACCAAAACTTCTGGAGCTGTTGGCTGGCCTCAAGGTTTTTGGTTGCCTTTTCCATGTACTCTGCCATTCTAGAGCGAAGGCCAAGTACATAGTCCACTATGTCCTGTTTAGGCTCATGGAGAGGTCTCTCCCAGCCTTCTTTAACAAGGGCAAGTGGTCCCCTTACAGGATGACCAAACAGAAGTTCAAAGGGTGAGAATCCTACTCCCTTCTGTGGCACCTCTCTGTAAGCGAAAAGCAGACATGGCAAGAGGACATCCCATCTCCTTTTGAGTTTTTCTGGGAGCCCCATGATCATGCCTTTTAATGTCTTGTTGAATCTCTCAACCAAGCCATTAGTTTGTGGATGGTATGGTGTAGTGAATTTATAAGTCACTCCACACTCATTCCACATGTGCTTTAGGTATGCTGACATGAAGTTGGTACCTCTGTCAGACACCACCTCCTTAGGGAAACCCACTCTGGTAAAGATACCAATGAGGGCCTTGGCTACTGCAGGGGCAGTAGTCGACCTAAGGGGAATAGCTTCAGGATACCTGGTAGCATGATCCACTACTACCAGGATATACATATTTCCTGAGGCTGTGGGAGGTTCTAGTGGACCAACTATGTCCACACCCACTCTTTCAAAGGGAACCCCCACCACTGGAAGTGGAATGAGGGGGGCCTTTGGATGTCCACCTGTCTTACCACTGGCTTGACAGGTGGGGCAGGAGAGGCAAAACTCCTTAACCATGTTGGACATATTGGGCCAGTAGAAGTGGTTGACTAACCTCTCCCACGTCTTGGTTTGTCCCAAATGTCCAGCAAGGGGAATGTCATGGGCCAATGTTAGGATGAACTCTCTGAACAGCTGAGGCACTACCACTCTCCTAGTGGCACCAGGTTTGGGGTCTCTGGCCTCAGTGTACAGGAGTCCATCTTCCCAATAGACCCTATGGGTTCCAGTTTTCTTGCCCTTGGACTCTTCAGCAGCTTGCTGCCTAAGGCCTTCAAGAGAGGGACAGGTTTCTTGTCCCTTACACAGCTCCTCCCTTGAGGGTCCCCCTGGGCCTAAGAGCTCAACCTGATAAGGTTCAAGCTCCAAAGGCTCAGTTCCCTCAGAGGGCAGAACTTCTTCCTGAGAAGAGAGGTTCCCTTTCTTTTGCTGTGTTGCAGTTGGTTTCCCAACTGACTTTCCTGTTCTCTTGGTAGGCTGGGCCATTCTTCCAGACTCCAGCTCTACTTGTTCACCCTGTGCCTTGCATTGTGCTCTTGTTTTCACACACACCAGTTCAGGGATACCCAGCATTGCTGCATGGGTTTTTAGTTCTACCTCAGCCCATGCTGAGGACTCCAGGTCATTTCCAAGCAGACAGTCCACTGGGATATTTGAGGAGACCACCACCTGTTTCAGGCCATTGACCCCTCCCCATTCTAAAGTAACCATTGCCATGGGATGTACTTTTTTCTGATTGTCAGCGTTGGTGACTGTGTAAGTTTTTCCAGTCAGGTATTGGCCAGGGGAAACCAGTTTCTCTGTCACCATGGTGACACTGGCACCTGTATCCCTCAGGCCCTCTATTCTAGTCCCATTAATTAAGAGTTGCTGTCTGTATTTTTGCATGTTAGGCGGCCAGACAGCTAGTGTGGCTAAATCCACCCCACCCTCAGAAACTAGAGTAGCTTCAGTGTGGACCCTGATTTGCTCTGGGCACACTGTTGATCCCACTTGGAGACTAGCCATACCAGTGTTACCTGGATGGGAGTTTGGAGTGGAACCTTTCTTGGGACAGGCCTTGTCTCCAGTTTGGTGTCCATGCTGTTTACAGCTATGACACCAGGCCTTTTTGGGATCAAAGTTTTTACCCTTGTACCCATTGTTTTGTGAAGAGGCTCTGGGCCCACCCTCCTGTGCAGGTTTTTGGGGGCCTGTAGAAGACTCTTTACTATTTTTAGTTTTGGTTGTCTCATCACCCTTCCCCTGGGGAGTCTTTGTGACCCCTTTCTTTTGGTCACCCCCTGTTGAAGTCTTGGACACCCTTGTCTTGACCCAATGGTCCGCCTTCTTTCCCAATTCTTGGGGAGAAATTGGTCCTAGGTCTACCAGATGCTGATGCAGTTTATCATTGAAACAATTACTTAACAGGTGTTCTTTCACAAATAAATTGTACAGCCCATCATAATTACTTACACCACTGCCTTGAATCCAACCATCTAGTGTTTTCACTGAGTAGTCAACAAAGTCAACCCAGGTCTGGCTCGAGGATTTTTGAGCCCCCCTGAACCTAATCCTGTACTCCTCAGTGGAGAATCCAAAGCCCTCAATCAGGGTACCCTTCATGAGGTCATAAGATTCTGCATCTTTTCCAGAGAGTGTGAGGAGTCTATCCCTACACTTTCCAGTGAACATTTCCCAAAGGAGAGCACCCCAGTGAGATCTGTTCACTTTTCTGGTTACACAAGCCCTCTCAAAAGCTGTGAACCACTTGGTGATGTCATCACCATCTTCAAATTTTGTCACAATCCCTTTGGGGATTTTTAACATGTCAGGAGAATCTCTGACCCTATTTATATTGCTGCCACCATTGATGGGTCCTAGGCCCATCTCTTGTCTTTCCCTTTCTATGGCTAGGAGCTGTCTCTCTAAAGCCAATCTTTTGGCCATCCTGGCTAACAGGAGGTCATCTTCACTGAGAGCATCCTCAGTGATTTCAGAAATGTGGGACCCTCCTGTGAGGGACTCACTATTTCTGACTAACACAGTTGGAGACAGGACTTGAGGGGTCCTGTTCTCCCTATTTAGGACTGGAGGAGGGACATTGGCCTCCAAGTCACTAATTTCTTCCTCTGTGATGTCATCATCAGAGGGGTTGGCTTTTTCAAACTCTGCCAACAGCTCCTGGAGCTGAATTTTGGTAGGTCTGGAGCCAATGGTTATTTTTTTTATATTACAGAGAGACCTAAGCTCCCTCATCTTAAGATGGAGGTAAGGTGTGGTGTCGAGTTCCACCACATTCATCTCTGTATCAGACATTATTTTGCTAAAAGTTGGAAGACTTTTTAAAGAATCTAAAACTGTTTCTAGAATCTAATTTCAAACCTTTAACAAACTTTTAAACTCTAAAAGACAATGCTAAACAGGGACTTAACACACAAGGCCCTAGCAGGATTTTTAAGAATTTAGAAAAATTTCAAATTGCAAAAATGAATTTCTAATGACAATTTTGGAATTTGTCGTGTGATCAGGTATTGGCTGAGTAGTCCAGCAAATGCAAAGTCTTGTACCCCACCGCTGATCCACCAATGTAGGAAGTTGGCTCTGTATGTGCTATTTCAAAGTAAGGAATAGCATGCACAGAGTCCAAGGGTTCCCCTTAGAGGTAAAATAGTGGTAAAAATAGATAATACTAATGCTCTATTTTGTGGTAGTGTGGTCGAGCAGTAGGCTTATCCAAGGAGTAGTGTTAAGCATTTGTTGTACATACACATAGACAATAAATGAGGTACACACACTCAGAGACAAATCCAGCCAATAGGTTTTGTATAGAAAAATATCTTTTCTTAGTTTATTTTAAGAACCACAGGTTCAAATTCTACATGTAATATCTCATTCGAAAGGTATTGCAGGTAAGTACTTTAGGAACTTTAAATCATAAAAATTGCATGTATACTTTTCAAGTTATTGACAAATAGCTGTTTTAAAAGTGGACACAGTGCAATTTTCACAGTTCCTGGGGGAGGTAAGTTTTTGTTAGTTTTACCAGGTAAGTAAGACACTTACAGGGTTCAGTTCTTGGTCCAAGGTAGCCCACCGTTGGGGGTTCAGAGCAACCCCAAAGTCACCACACCAGCAGCTCAGGGCCGGTCAGGTGCAGAGTTCAAAGTGGTGCCCAAAACACATAGGCTAGAATGGAGAGAAGGGGGTGCCCCGGTTCCGGTCTGCTTGCAGGTAAGTACCCGCGTCTTCGGAGGGCAGACCAGGGGGGTTTTGTAGGGCACCGGGGGGGGACACAAGCCCACACAGAAATTTCACCCTCAGCAGCGCGGGGGCGGCCGGGTGCAGTGTAGAAACAAGCGTCGGGTTTGTAATGGAAGTCAATGGGAGATCTAGGGATCTCTTCAGCGCTGCAGGCAGGCAAGGGGGGGGTTCCTCTGGGAAACCTCCACTTGGTCGAGGGAGAGGGACTCCTGGGGGTCACTCCTCCAGTGAAAGTTCGGTCCTGCTGGTCCTGGGGGCTGCGGGTGCAGGGTCTCTCCCAGGTGTCGGGACTTAGGATTCAAAGAGTCGCGGTCAGGGGAAGCCTCGGGATTCCCTCTGCAGGCGGCGCTGTGGGGGCTCAGGGGGGGACAGGTTTTTGTACTCACAGTCTTAGAGTAGTCCTGGGGTCCCTCCTGAGGTGTTGGATCGCCACCAGCCGAGTCGGGGTCGCCGGGTGCAGTGTTGCAAGTCTCACGCTTCTTGCGGGGAGCTTGCAGGGTTCTTTAAAGCTGCTGGAAACAAAGTTGCAGCTTTTCTTGGAGCAGGTCCGCTGTCCTCGGGAGTTTCTTGTCTTTTCGAAGCAGGGGCAGTCCTCAGAGGATGTCGAGGTCGCTGGTCCCTTTGGAAGGCGTCACTGGAGCAGGATCTTTGGAAGGCAGGAGACAGGCCGGTGAGTTTCTGGAGCCAAGGCAGTTGTCGTCTTCTGGTCTTCCGCTGCAGGGGTTTTCAGCTAGGCAGTCCTTCTTCTTGTAGTTGCAGGAATCTAATTTTCTAGGGTTCAGGGTAGCCCTTAAATACTAAATTTAAGGGCGTGTTTAGGTCTGGGGGGTTAGTAGCCAATGGCTACTAGCCCTGAGGGTGGGTACACCCTCTTTGTGCCTCCTCCCAAGGGGAGGGGGTCACAATCCTAACCCTATTGGGGGAATCCTCCATCTGCAAGATGGAGGATTTCTAAAAGTTAGAGTCACTTCAGCTCAGGACACCTTAGGGGCTGTCCTGACTGGCCAGTGACTCCTCCTTGTTTTTCTCATTATTTTCTCCGGCCTTGCCGCCAAAAGTGGGGCCTGGCCGGAGGGGGCGGGCAACTCCACTAGCTGGAGTGTCCTGCTGGGTTGGCACAAAGGAGGTGAGCCTTTGAAGCTCACCGCCAGGTGTGACAATTCCTGCCTGGGGGAGGTGTTAGCATCTCCACCCAGTGCAGGCTTTGTTACTGGCCTCAGAGTGACAAAGGCACTCTCCCCATGGGGCCAGCAACATGTCTCGGTTTGTGGCAGGCTGCTAAAACTAGTCAGCCTACACAGATAGTCGGTTAAGTTTCAGGGGGCACCTCTAAGGTGCCCTCTGGGGTGTATTTTACAATAAAATGTACACTGACATCAGTGTGCATTTATTGTGCTGAGAAGTTTGATACCAAACTTCCCAGCTTTCAGTGTAGCCATTATGGTGCTGTGGAGTTCGTGTTTGACAGACTCCCAGACCATATACTCTTATGGCTACCCTGCACTTACAATGTCTAAGGTCTTGTTTAGACACTGTAGGGGTACCATGCTCATGCACTGGTACCCTCACCTATGGTATAGTGCACCCTGCCTTAGGGCTGTAAGGCCTGCTAGAGGGGTGTCTTACCTATACTGCATAGGCAGTGAGAGGCTGGCATGGCACCCTGAGGGGAGTGCCATGTCGACTTACTCGTTTTGTCCTCACTAGCACACACAAGCTGGCAAGCAGTGTGTCTGTGCTGAGTGAGAGGTCTCCAGGGTGGCATAAGACATGCTGCAGCCCTTAGAGACCTTCCTTGGCATCAGGGCCCTTGGTACTAGAAGTACCAGTTACAAGGGACTTATCTGGATGCCAGGGTCTGCCAATTGTGGATACAAAAGTACAGGTTAGGGAAAGAACACTGGTGCTGGGGCCTGGTTAGCAGGCCTCAGCACACTTTCAATTATAAACATAGCATCAGCAAAGGCAAAAAGTCAGGGGGCAACCATGCCAAGGAGGCATTTCCTTACAGTCCACGTGGAGGGTGGAGGTCGCAGGAGGCTAGGGACCCCTACAGTACAGCCGGTGTGTCGATACAGGGGCCAATGAGGCAGAGTGCAGCGCAAATAGATCAGCCAGGAGTCGTGCATCTTGAAGTCCTTGGAGCCAGGTGCAGGTCATTTGTAGGGTAGATTGTAGGTCAGCAGGGCCACTCTGTGGGGTAGTTCTTAGGTGTCCTGAAGTCCCTTACCTGGTGCTTGCTTCTAGGCTTTTGAGAGTCTGGAGTGAACTTTCCTTTAAGGTGTCTGATGCTGGTGTTCAGTACCCCGGGCAATGGTATGTCCCAGTCCCTGAAAGTACCAGTGCCACCAAACTTGGCACACTGGTAGGTTTTGTGCTTCGGGTCCACTGTGCGGATTTTGGTGAGGATGCTTGGTCCGATTTGTTGGTCAGTGGCCAGTCAGTGAACTGGACTTCACTGGTTCCTTGCCTGCATGGTACAGGATAGTGATACCTTCATTATGAGAGATGTTCCTGGTGATTTTAAGAAGGCTGGAGGTGCTCTGGGGTTCTGTAGAGTCCTTAAGGTTTCCAGGTGACACCTCAGTGGCGATTGACAAGTCCTTGGAGCAGGAGGCAGGGTTTGGCACCCTTTTCCTTGTACAGCAGGACTTCTGTTCTCATGCATTAGGTCTTCTTTTTTCCTGGTCTTCTTGTGTCTGTCAAATCTGATCTGTTGGTCTAAGGATGCCGACTGTATAGAGCATGTAGGGGGGATTAGGGGGAGTGCGTGTTAGTGACCAATGGGCCACTTACCTTAAGGTGGCTACACCCACTAAGAGACCACTTCCTGGGGGAATGGTTCACATCCCTCACCCTTATTGTCTATTTTCCTGCCACCCAAGATGGAGAAAAATGAAATGGAGTGGTCACCACACCTTCCACACCTGAGGAATTGTGAAAGCTGAGGTTGGCCACTCCTTCTATCCTTGCTAGTTTTCCCACCTAAAGTGGGGGCAAAACCATTGGGTGGCCATCTGCTGCAAGCAGCAGAGGCGGAGATCAGATTTCAAAGGTAGTAAAGTCTTTGAAGCTGACTACTGGTGCAGGGTGCCTGCCTGGGGGAGGTGTGAAACCTCCACCCAGGAAAGGCTTTGTGTTCTGGTTCCTGAGAGAAAAAGGCTCCCACCCAGGAGTCCAGAATCATGGCTGGTGGTGGCAGGTTGGTTAGGACCAGTCGGCAACTATGCCAGGGCTGTTAGGTTTTGCAGGGGGCACCTCTAAGGTGCCCTCTTGGTACATGTTATAATAAATTCAAAACTGGCAGCATTGTGGGTTATTATTTTGAGTTGTTTGATACCAAACAACCCAGTGTTCAGAAAGGCTATCATGTAGATGGGGTACTCATAATGACCAGTGTAAAGCACATCCATTTGCTCTGGTTCCCCTGTACACTTACTATGTCTGAGAGTTTAGAAAAGACACAGTAGGCACATATTTGCCTAAGCACACATATGTCCTCATATGCATTATACTGCACCCTGCCTTAGGGCAGTAAGGCCTGCCAGAGGGGTGACTTACCTATATTGCATGCAGTGTTAGTGGACATGACATTCTTAGTGAGTGCCTGTAGGAGGCTGGACTGGCTTGTAGTGAGTACCAAGGGGTACTTGCACCTTGCACCAGGCCCAGTTATCCCTTATTAGTGTATAGGGTGTCTAGCAGCTTAGGCTGATAGATAATGGTAGCTTAGCAGAGCAGCTTAGGCTGAACTAGGAGACGTGTGAAGCTACTACAGTACCACAAGTGTCACTTGCACAATATCATAAGAAAACACAATACACAGTTATACTAAAAATAAAGGTACTTTATTTTTATGACAATATGCCAAAGTATCTCAGAGTGTATCCTCAGTGAGAGGATAGGAAATATACACAAGATATATATACACAATAGCAAAAATATGCAGTATAGTCTTAGAAAACAGTGCAAACAATGTATAGTTACAATAGGATGCAATGGGGAAACATAGGGATAGGGGCAACACAAACCATATACTCCAAAAGTGGAATGCGAACCACGAATGGACCCCAAACCTATGTGACCTTGTAGAGGGTCGCTGGGACTATTAGAAAATAGTGAGAGTTAGAAAAATAACCCTCCCCAAGACCCTGAAAAGTGAGTGCAAAGTGCACTAAAGTTCCCCTAAGGACAAAGAAGTCGTGTTAGAGGAAAAATGCAGGAAAGACATAAACCAACAATGCAACAACTGTGGATTTCCAATCTAGGGTACCTGTGGAACAAGGGGACCAAGTCCAAAAGTCACAAGCAAGTCGGAGATGGGCAGATGCCCAGGAAATGCCAGCTGCGGTGCAAAGAAGCTTCTACTGGACAGAAGAAGCTGCGGTTTCTGCAGGAACGAAAAGGGCTAGAGACTTCCCCTTTGGTGGACGGATCCCTCTCGCCGTGGAGAGTCATGCAGAAGTGTTTTCCCGCCGAAAGAACGCCAACAAGCCTTGCTAGCTGGAAATTGTGCGGTTAGCGTGTTTGGACGCTGCTGTGGCCCTGGAGGGACCAGGAGGTCGCAAATTGGACCAGGAGAGAGAGGGGACGTCGAGCAAGACAAGGAGCCCTCTCAGCAGCTGGTAGCACCCAGAGAAGTGCCAGAAACAGGCACTACGAGGATGCGTGAAACGGTGCTCACCCGAAGTCGCACAAAGAAGTCCCACGTCGCCGGAGAACAACTTAGGAGGTCGTACAATGCAGGTTAGAGTGCCGTGGACCCAGGCTGGACTGTGCACAAAGGATTTCCGTCGGAAGTGCACGGAGGCCGGAGTAGCTGCAAAAGTCACGGTTCCCAGCAATGCAGTCTAGCGAGGTGAGGCAAGGACTTACCTCCACCAAACTTGGACTGAAGAGTCACTGGACCGCCACTTGGACACAGTTGCTGGATTCGAGGGACCTCGCTCGTCGTGCTGAGAGGAGACCCAAGGGACCGGTAATGCAGCTTTTTGGTGCCTGCGGTTGCAGGGGGAAGATTCCGTCGACCCACGGGAGATTTCTTCGGAGCTTCTAGTGCAGAGAGGAGACAGACTACCCCCACAGCATGCACCACCAGGAAAACAGTCGAGAAGGCGGCAGGATCAGCGTTACAGAGTTGCAGTAGTCGTCTTTGCTACTATGTTGCAGTTTTGCAGGCTTCCAGCGCGGTCAGCAGTCGATTCCTTGGCAGAAGGTGAAGAGAGAGATGCAGAGGAACTCGGCTGAGCTCTTGCATTCGTTATCTAAAGTTTCCCCAGAGACAGAGACCCTAAATAGCCAGAAAAGAGGGTTTGGCTACCTAGGAGAGAGGATAGGCTAGCAACACCTGAAGGAGCCTATCACAAGGAGTCTCTGACGTCACCTGGTGGCACTGGCCACTCAGAGCAGTCCAGTGTGCCAGCAGCACCTCTGTTTCCAAGATGGCCGAGGTCTGGAGCACACTGGAGGAGCTCTGGACACCTCCCAGGGGAGGTGCAGGTCAGGGGAGTGGTCACTCCCCTTTCCTTTGTCCAGTTTCGCGCCAGAGCAGGGCTAAGGGGTCCCCTGAACCGGTGTAGACTGGCTTATGCAGAATTGGGCACATCTGTGCCCAAGAAAGCATTTCCAGAGGCTGGGGGAGGCTACTCCTCCTCTGCCTTCACACCATTTTCCAAAGGGAGAGGGTGTCACACCCTCTCTCAGAGGAAGTTCTTTGTTCTGCCATCCTGGGCCAGGCCTGGCTGGACCCCAGGAGGGCAGATGCCTGTCTGAGGGGTTGGCAGCAGCAGCAGCTGCAGTGACACCCCAGGAAGGGCAGTTTGGCAGTACCAGGGTCTGTGCTACAGACCACTGGGATCATGGGATTGTGCCAACTATGCCAGGATGGCATAGAGGGGGTAATTCCATGATCTTAGACATGTTACATGGCCATATTCGGAGTTACCATTGTGAAGCTACATATAGGTAGTGACCTATATGTAGTGCACGCGTGTAATGGTGTCCCCGCACTCACAAAGTTCAGGGAATTGGCTCTGAACAATGTGGGGGCACCTTGGCTAGTGCCAGGGTGCCCTCACACTAAGTAACTTTGCACCTAACCTTTACCAGGTAAAGGTTAGACATATAGGTGACTTATAAGTTACTTAAGTGCAGTGTAAAATGGCTGTGAAATGCAGTGGCAGGCCTGTGTAAGAATTGTCAGAGCTCCCTATGGGTGGCAAAAGAAATGCTGCAGCCCATAGGGATCTCCTGGAACCCCAATACCCTGGGTACCTCAGTACCATATACTAGGGAATTATAAGGGTGTTCCAGTAAGCCAATGTAAATTGGTAAAATTGGTCACTAGCCTGTTAGTGACAATTTGAAAGAAATGAGAGAGCATAACCACTGAGGTTCTGGTTAGCAGAGCCTCAGTGAGACAGTTAGGCACCACACAGGGAGCACATACATATAGGCCACAAACTTATGAGAACTGGGGTCCTGGCTAGCAGGGTCCCAGTGACACATAACAAACATACTGAAAACATAGGGTTTTCACTATGAGCACTGGGCCCTGGCTAGCAGGATCCCAGTGAGACAGTGAAAACACCCTGACATACACTCACAAACAGGCCAAATGTGGGGGTAACAAGGCTAGAAAGAGGCTACTTTCTCACAGTGCCATGTTGAGTTTGCAATTTTTGGATATACCTTGTCTTGCATTTGCAATGGCAGCCTGCATGAGACTGGTGTGAGGCCTCTCAGAATGGCACATTTGGTGCTGCAGCTCTGGGGGGGCATTTTCAGTATCATGCCATGGGGCACCATTTACTAAGGACTTACAAAGGTGACTGAAGTGCCAAACAGTTTTGGGGAAAGAGATCTGACCCTGGGAACCTTATAAGCAGGAGCTGAGGGTATTTACAGTTTGAAACCACATCATTCTCTAGGCAAAAGGTGGGAGCTACCATGTCAAAAAAGGCTCTTTCTCACATCCCATCCTACTGAGATCTACTTTAACAACCTCAACCCAACCCCGAACACCAACCAATCGACCTGCTCACCACACAGACCACCGCAGCCAACATGCCCTACATCCACTCTGGGTACCCACCTGCGACTGCCCCCAGCTCTTCTTCGTCCTGTGAACTAATGAAATCTGTGCAGAACTCAGCAATACCCTCAATGCCTTCCTTACCACAGCAGCCCTACCCAACAAATGGAAACACGCGGAGGTCAGACCCTCCAGAAGAAACCCTCTGCTGACCCATAGTGAGCTAAAAAATTGCCACCCCATCTCATTTCTCCCATGCCCTGCCGAAGTCCTTGAGAAGGCCATCAACCACCAGCCCACAGAACACCTGTTTGACACCTCCCAATCCGTCTTCTGTGCTAACCACAGCATGGAAACTGTCTTAAACGCAGCGACAGATGACATCAGATCCCTCCTCGACTGCAGGGAGACAGCAGCCCTGATCCTCCTCAGGGGCTTTCAAAACCATATCCCACCACACCCTCATCAACAGACTCAACAACATAGGCATCCAGGCTTCCGCACAGGATGAACACAGAGAATCCGCCTACCATCCTTTACCTCTGAACCAAAGAGTATCATCTGTGGCTTACCCCAAGGATCTTCCCTCAGTCCCATTCTGTTCAGCACCTACATGGCTCTCCTAGCTGACATTGTCGAATTCCACAGACTCAACATCACTTCCAACGCAGATGCCACACAACTCATCTTCTTACTCACCGAAGACACAGCCTACATCAGAACAAACTTACACCATGACCAGTGACGCCGACTAGATGAGAACCAAACACTTTAAGCTCAACTCGAACAACATGGAAGTGCTGATCTTCAGAAGGAACACCTCCATATGGGACAACAGCTGATGTCCATCTGAGCTCAGCCCCACACCCACTCCAACAGACCATACCCAAAACCTCAGTGCCATCCTTGACAGCAAGTGCACCATGAAACGACAAATCAACGCTGTTGCCTCCTCCTGTCTCCACACCCCCTGCATGCTCCGGAGAATCTTCAAATGGCTCCCCATTGACACCAGGAAGACCGCCACCCAGGGCCTTGTTATGAGCTGGCAAGAATGCAACAACACACTCTACTACGGCATCTCCACTCAGCTCCTTAATAGTCTCCAGACCATACAGAACACAGTGGCAGAGGCCAGGCTCATCCTAGACCTTTCGAAACTGGCCCACATCACTCCCCACCTCAAGAATCTCCACTGCCTCCGCATCCAGTAGAGATGCCAATTCAAGATCCTTACATACGCCTACAAAGCATTACACAACCAGGGATTGGCCTACCTCAACCATCATGTGAACTTCCACAAACCCACCAGACATCTGCGCTCCATCTCCCTGGACCTTGCGTACATCCTTCACATTTGCCACAGTCACAGTGGTGGTCATTCCTTCTACACCGCCACCAAAACCTGGAACAAATTGTTCCTCCACCTTCGAACAGCTCCCTCCCTGGCCAACTTCATGAAGAGACTCAAGACCTGGATCTTCAACTGAGACATTAAACTTTAGCACCTGGATGCCCTCAGTGGTGATAGAGTGTGCTCTATACATATTGATTGATTGAGCAGAGTTCAGTCGCAGAGAGTGTTACAGAGTAGTCTGTAGTGGAGTGCAGTGGTGTACAGTAGAGTGGCACAGAGTGCATTGGATAGAGAGCAGTGGAGTAGAGTAGTGCAGAGTAGAGTGGTGTAGAGACAGCAGTGGTGTAGAGTACAGTGGTGCAGAGTAGAACATAGTGACATTGAGTGCAGTGACACAGAGTACAGTGGTGTGGGGTGAAGTCGTGTAGAGTGTTTCAGAGTAGAATATAGGGGCTGATTCTAACCCGGGTCGGCGGGAGCACCGCCGACAGGCCGGCGGTGCCCCGCAGGGCATTCTGACCGCGGCGCTTTGGCCGCGGTCAGAAAGGGTAAACCGGCGGTCTCCCGCCGGTTTACCGCTGCCCTCAGAATCCCCCATGGCGGCGCAGCTTGCTGCGCCGCCATGGGGGATTGTGACCCCCCCTACCGCCATCCTGTTCATGGCGGGAAAGCCGCCATGAACAGGATGGCGGTAGGGGGGGTCGCGGGGCCCCTGGGGGCCCCTGCCGTACCCATGCCAATGGCATGGGCACGGCAGGGGCCCCCGTAGGAGGGCCCCGCAAGGTATTTCAGTGTCTGCCTTGCAGACACTGAAATACGCGACGGGTGCTACTGCACCCGTCGCACCTTCCCACTCCGCCGGCTCGATTACGAGCCGGCATCCTCGTGGGAAGGGAGTTTTTCCCTGGGCTGGCGGGCGGTCTTTTGGAGACCGCCCGCCAGCCCAGGGAAAAACTCATAATACCCTCCGCGGTCTTCTGACCGCGGAGCGGTATTATGGGGGCGGAATTCTGGCGGGCGGCCTCCGCCGCCCGCCAGAATTAGAATCACCCCCATAGTGTCATAAAGTGCAGTGGTGCAGAGAAGTCTGGCATAGAGGGAAGTGGCGTAAAAAGCATTGTTTTTAAGTAAAGTGGTGAAGAGTGGATTGGCATTGAGTACAGTGGTTAGAATATAGTTCAGTAGCATAGAGTAGAGCAGTATAGAATAGTGTAGAGTGACAACAAGTGGAGTGGTGCAGCATAGTTTGCAGTGGCACAGAGTGGAGTGAGTGGTGCAGAGTAGAATGTTTCAGAATAGAGTGAAGTGGCGAAGCATGGAATGGTGCAGGCTAGAATGCTGTGGTGCAGAGAGCAGTGGCATAGAGTGCAGCGTTGCATAGTAGATTAGATTGACATAGAGTGGATGGAATAGAGTACACTGGTGCAGAATGGAGTGGTATTGAGTAGAGTGCATTGGCATAGAGTGCAAGGTTGCAGAGTAGAGTGGCATAAATTGGGGGGCATAGAGTGGAGTAGTGTAGAGTGCAGTGGCCAAGAGTGCAGTGTGCCTAGTAGAGTAGAGTGGGGTAAAACGCATAGGCATAGAGTGGTGTAGAGTAGGACAGACTGAAGTGGTGTAGTGTGGAATGGTGCAGAGTAGAGTGCTGGGAAGCAGTGCGCAGTGGCATAGATTGGAGTATCCGAGTGTGTGTGGTACACAGTAGAGTGCAGTGACATGGAGTGGTGCAGAGTAGAGTAGAGTGGGATAAAGTGGAGTATGCATGGTGTGGTTGCACACTGCCATTACAGACAACACATCTTCAATTGAAATGACCATTACATTTGCACAGACATACAGTTATACTGATAAAAGTGTACAGTGCACAAACTATAATGTGTGGAAATGTCATCATCCCGTGTATTGATTTGTTTTGATGGTATTGAAATATTTGTATCCTCCCCACTTCACAATTACCCCCACCAACCAGCGTAATTGTCACATAAATACTTTCACTTGAAGTCAGAGAAATTAAAGTTAACACCAAGCTCCCTCGGAAGAAGGAGCCTGATATTTGACTTCTGTCTCTCAATGCACAGCAAATGTGACAGGATAAGAACACGATTTAAATGCCTGTTTACAGAAAGTGAGCACTCAGAAGGATACTTTAAATAAGGTTTGGGAAAGGGAAGGGACAAACTCAAGCTGGACAATCTAAAACTAATAAAGCCAGCAAATAGCAAGAAAATGTGAGTTACAAACCAAAAGGCCCATGGGATACAATGGGTGGAATTCATTTCCAGGGAAGCTTTCTGAATGTCCCCAAGATGTTGTTAGAAAACCAGTCAGCTTCACTTCTGGTAGACTTTGACCTAAAAGGGATCATCTTCTATCTATGCATGTGTTTTACTAATGTCACAAGATCTATGAAAACATTCTTAAGGAGCAAATGTGCAGTGCTCAAAAAGAAGGTCAGGTAAGTTTCATGACTATCTATCTCTTATATCCATTATGAAGAACATAGTCAGTGGTGAATATCTGTTTCTTATTTTGCATGCGACGATGCTCAGTTGAATGAAATGCTTTTAATTCTTTTCACGATGTAACCCAAATGTTTTGGGTTCATTGGAAATGACGCATGAGGAAGGACTGAAAATATCATTATAAATGGCAGATGGATCCATATTTGCAGGACCACATGGGTGGTTGTCGAACCAGATGTCTTTCAGATTTTCCAAAGATGATGTTGTGCAGAAGCACTAAGGACTGCTCAGTATAAGAAGCTATTTGAATGTTTGATATGCAAAGATAACCACATTTCAGTTTCTTGCTTCAAAATGGCTTCACTTTTCGCTTTAGATTATGGAAGACGTAACATTCTGCCTCATTTTATTGAAAGCTTTTCGATTTTACAAAGTAATTAGGCCTGAATGATATTTGAATTATGCTGGAGTAATTTCAATAATTTTGCTTTAATCTTTGGCACAGAATTGGCAATAGTTACGCGATTACTCCTCCTCGCCAATTAAGTAATTTTGGGGGAAAAACTCTATTGTGAGAATACATTTAGAGACTGTGAGCGGCTGCTTGTGATCTCAATTTGTGTTCTGCTGCATTTTGCACTGTTTCTTAGTGCAAAATGATTACTCATGTCCATTCAGGATGTGTGAGTGCATGTTATCCTCAGAAAATAGCACTTAGGGGGTCATTACGATCTCAGCTGGGAAACCCACCGAGATCGGCGCTGACAGTCAACAGAAGACCGCCAACATGCAGAGCCCCCCTACAGCCACATTACGAACATCCAGCTGGGCCAGCGGGCGGAAGCAGTGTTTCTGCTAGTCAGCCCAGCTGATGCAGGGTCTGAACATTGACGCCGGCTCCAAATGGAGCCGGTGGCAATGTAGCAGTGCGGCAGGTGCAGCAGTACCCGTCGCCACTTCACTGCCCGTAAATTGGGCAGTGAAAAGCTCGACGGGGCTATGCATGGGGGCCCCGAGTCACTCATTCTGCCAGCCTTTCCCTGGCGATATAAACCGCCAGGGAAAGGCTGGTGGAATCTGACTCATCTGACTCATTATCCGGCGGGCCCAGTCGGATCAGAAACGCCGCCACAGCTGGGCTGCATTTCAAACGTGGCAGTTCAGCAACATTTATTATGTGGTGGTCCGGACCACCATGCCGTTGGTGGCAATTACCACCAAAGCCGGCATGGCGGTCCAGACCGCCATGTACATAATGAGGGTTTTAGTGCCGGTTGTAAGTTGGTGAAAAATCCTACTCCAAGAGCACATTTAGCGAACTTAAGCATCTGCTTGTGAAAACTATTAGTGTACTGTTGTATTCAGCGCTATTTCTTTGCACAAAATGCATTGTTGTATCCGTTCTGGATGTGAGGAGCATTTTTACAAGGAATAGTGCTAAACACAGAATTACTCTTCTCATGTAAATCAAGCGCAATCTCGCAGGATTCATAGGTAATTTCGCATGATTGTGCTACATGGAATTACACATCCTACGCCTAACCCTAAAAGTAATGTATTGTCTTGGTTTTAGCATGAAACTAATATACCTGGCCACATCTCACCTGTACATAAAAGTCAGGTTTATTTTGAGCAGTGTAATTAGTCAAATACATGGAAGCTACAAGGGAGGTCAATTGGCAATCTCTTCGTTATGCTTCCTATTAGTAGCAATGGCGTAATTTATCACTGTCTCACACGGGGTGCATTAACATCAATTTATCACCAACATATTTTTACTTTTTTCAGAACAATTCCTACATAGACAACACCCATGAACTTCAAACATTCCCGGATATTCTAGTTAATTGTATTTAGATACAGAAAATAACTCAGTCTGGCTCAGGCTGTTAGGCCAATTAATGTGTATAGGTGGTTAGGGTAAGAACTCACAGATTTATTGGTTTGTCAATTGACAATAATGAAGAAAACACTTATCAAAAGTATGGATTATAGCCATTTAAAGAATGTCTCTTTCTAGTTTTGTATTAAAAACATGAAGGAAACAAATTAAGTGCTCCAATATGGAGATTCCAGGTCCTGCAAGTAAATTAAATAAAAACAATTCCAATTCTCTGAGTCAGATTTTGATAGATACTATCATTTACCGCCACCCTGGAAGTTTTGTTAACTTTTCAATGGTTTGCTATCACATTAGCAGTCACAATCCATATCGAATCTCATTACAATTCACAAAAAGAAGGGGATGCAACTTTTGCCTCCCCTCAACAATTGCAATTTGGAATGAGTTGTCTAATTCCTATTGCAGTTCAGAAAGCCATTGCAAAAGGGGTTTAGTACTAGTCATTTTGCGGTTACAAGTCCTACAATTTTACAAATGGCTTTTTATATATGGCCATTTGTGTAGTGAGTTTCTTTGTAAATCACAAATCGTTTGTTTTTTAATGGATATGTTTGTAAACCATTTTTTGTGTGTGGTTTTGCAGGTGTCTAAGTTCATATGTTGTAATTTGATGGTGTTGCTGCAATTTGCAGCATCAATTTGACTTCTCAACCGCATTTTTCACTTCCATTAGCAGATACTCGCAAAGCTATTGGTAAATATAGCACATGGTTTTCCATTGGTTTGGCAATAATAGTACAACTGGAAGCTCCTAAGATCTCTTGCAAGAGATAAAAATCTTGTGGCTATGCCTCACATGCCATCTTCACTCTTGCAATATTGTATATATTACCTAGTGGTGGTCGCCACTAGGTAGTTATAGTTAGGACCTAGTTTCTATAAAAAAAAGTGTTTTTTGTTTTGCTAATGTTAGTCCGTCAGATCCTAATAAGTATACTTACAACGGGACGAGAATAGGTCAATGAACCTTTTGACTCACAATTACGAAGTTCTTACCATAGCTCAAGTACATAATCAATAATCAATACACAATAATCAGCAATCATTAGTAATCAATAAAATCAATAATCAATGGAGTCAGTAATTTTCCCGCACCATGACCTTTCAGTCATGAATAACCACACCTTTAGTAAAAGTTTAGTATGTTTATTTCCTTATATTAACAATGCTAAGGTCATGTAGATTAATCTCAATATCAAATTAAACACATACAGAAACAACACTGGTTGTCCAAAGCGGCGGAACACAATCTAATCAAAGCTTGAACTACAACACATTCTAAAGTTACAGTGCAAATCAATAGCAGAGTCAGCTGCATCAACAAGATGAAATACATATAGTTAAGCAGAGAAATCTATCACTCGTTAGTCTCTTTTGTTATAAGTAAGAATACTTAACTAATATCAGATTAGCATCAGCATGTTGGGCTTCATGCAAAACAAATTAGTAACTCCAATTTGGAAAACTTCTAACTATGATAGAGTCATAGACAAAAACAGCGCATTTGGTACCTAGAAAGGAAAAGCAAATATGCATAATAATCACATCTCATTTTAGACCTATCCTCGGTATGGTCAGCAGGCAGAATCAGTGTTCGTCCTCAGGACATCAGTCGGTCAGCAAGGCATCAGGCTCTCAGTCAGGGAATATGAGCCCAATGTCAGGATGAATGTCTGGAACCTAAAGTCTCCTTAAATCTCTCTCATAATCAGCTAAAGTCTGAAGTATTTTCCCTCTGCGGCATTATTATATCAAAGTCACCTAAACTATCCCCTAATTCCCTATTGGTCAGTTAATCCTATGTTCACAGTCTGTCCTATAAACTACTAGACCAGATCTATGAATTCTAATATCTTTCCATTCTCATATTGTTGATTGGTTTGTCTTGCAATGTCCTCACCATCCAGCTTGTCAGGTAACAATATTGTTGCAGCTTCCACTCTAGTCAGTATCTTCATTGTTCTTGTCCTGGGAAAGTCAGTCTCACACACATTACACATAAAATGTTGCATTAGCAAGAACATCATCTCCTAATAGTCGGTTCACACGAAAAGTTTCCGTTATGAGCACATTTAAACAATACAATAGACATTTCACAGTTTAATTTTCTTGGTCAGCATTCTCATTAAACGCTAAGCAATACAGCTTCTGTATAAGGCCTGGCAAAACAGGCCAAGACACTTGCTAAGTCAAGGCCTACAATTAATAAAGCTAAAGCATACTCCCTAACCCTTAATATGACATATTACTGCATTAGAATATATTCAATATGTCATAAGTATTAATTATTCATTAGTACACTTCGTTAACATTGGTGGCCATTCTTCAAGGTCACATTTTCAAATGTGTGCATTATTTTTCTACGTTATTTTATTTTCTACATTAACTCATTATTCAAAATATATAAACATTCATTACAAATTTCTTATTAAGATACCTGCACTAGAAATCCCTTCTCTGATGACTAAGGGTCAGATGGAGCAAACATTTGCGAGTCGCAAATGGCCCGATTCGCTATTTGCAACCTCGCAAAATCCGAAATGGGATGCAAAAATCCCATTTCCGAAATGCAAATAGCGATGCGAGCCATTACCGACTCACAAAATTTGCGACCCACAAATAGGAAGTCACAAATTGCGAGTCGCAAACCATATGCAAAAGGCAGTCGCAAAAATCCAATTTTGCACATCCAGATTACCACTGATCCAGAGCAGGTGGGGCCAGATGTAGGTTGACATTTTTTTGCCAATCGGAAATAGCGACTCCATGCGAATCGCTATTTCCGACTCGCAAAATCAAGTGCAAGAAATATTTGCGATACCAATTTGCGAGTCGCAGAGGTGTTGCACCGCAATTTGCGACCTTCGCTTTTAGCGAAGGTCGCAATTTGCGACCTCGCTAAAAGCGAGATCACAATTTGCAAGAAGGGTGTCACAAATTGCGACTGCCTCGCAAATTGCCTGCAGGTGCAGCACAACAGTCTGGAAACCCACTTCCTGGCTCTTGGTGATGACATCAGAACCAGGAAGTCATCAAATACATCCGGGAGGAGGGAGGACCACACCCATTTCAAACTGCTGTGCCACACCCAGGAGAGAGGAGCTGCAGCAACAATGGAGGAGACAGGCAGTGCTGGCAGGAGGAGGAAAGTGAAGTTTTCCGACAAAGAGTTGGAGGTGCTGACTGAAGAATGCTGCCTGCACCACAATTAACGTTTTGGGAAGGCAGCAATGAGTGTTCCAGACACTCAAAAGAAAAGGATATGGCAGCAGATACAGGACAAGATCAATGCCATAGGGGTGAGCCACCGCACCCTTGAGGAAATTAGGAAACGGTGGTACGACCTGCGCTCCAGGACGAAGGAGAGGGTTGCGGAGCGCATGAGGGAGATGAGGGGCAGCAGAGGAGACCCATCCACCGTCCCACCACCCACAGTCCTGGAAATCATGGTTGAGCAGACCGTGGTACCAGAGGCCGTCATTGGCATGGGAGAACTGGTCAGTTCAGCGCCAGGGACATCCAAAAGTGAGTACCATGAGATATGCTTTGACACCCACAAATGCAGTATACACACTATCCCAGTACACAGGAGCAGGCACCACCAGACTAGCTCCATTCCAGTCTAGCAACTTCTAGAATAGTGCATTATGGGCAATGTAGTACAGAAGTCAGAATACAGGCAAATGTTTATTATGAGGCATAAAACAGATGTGAGAGACTGACAGTGTATCCCCTATGTCCCACAGGTCTCCCACAAGACACCCCCAGCAGCGACATCAGGCAGGGAGGAGAACATGGGCCACAGACACTGCAGGAGGCTGCTGGTGAAATAGCAGGGCCCAGCAGGACACTACCAGGGTCCATAGAGGAACAATCGCAGGACATGGGGGCAGCTGAAACAACACCAGGCCCAGCCCCACAGAGAGGTGCACAGAGGCAGCAGGTGGACGAATGCACAGACGCCGGCGCAGAGTTCAGCTGGTGCCGCAGGAGGAGGTAGGGAAAGCAGTCTTCGCAGGCTTGGAGGCTTTGCTCATCCATGGTCAGCGCCTCCAAAACAGACAATTAAGGACCATCACCAGAACCCTCAATAGAATGCAGAGCAACATGACACATGGGCTGGCGAATATGAACAGTCAGTTCCACCAAATGAATGAACTAGTGGCAGACCGAGTACATGCAAGGCGCAGGAAGCACCACACTGCGGCATGTTTTGACCGCCTGGCTGCATCTATTGGGCGTCTTGCCACAAATACTACAGGCCTCTCAAGATGCACAGTCAGCCTACAGGTGGAACTTGGGCACTTTGCAGGCGATGTGGCATGAGGACTTGGCCGCATCAGCCATGCGGTGGACCTTATGGAGAGTAGGCAGGCTGCAAGGGGCACAGGGGAGACCCCTCAGGACAGCGAGGAGGGGTGAACCATCAGTAGTGTGTCTGCCATGGTGGCCGCTCTAGGAGGAGGGTGTGAGCCACTATTTCAACAAACTGAGGAGGAGATATGTGACAAATATAGACTGAGCAGTACTGCAATCTTAGAACTAATTGAACTACTGAATCCTCAGCTTGAATGACAGACAATGCATGGCAGCGCCACCCTTACACATGTGCAAGTGCTATGCTCACTGCACCTCTTGGCCTCGGGTAGCTATCAGGGGGTGATTGCTGTGGCAGGTGGGGTATCCCAAAGTTCACTCTCACGATTCTTCAGATCATTCCTCGATGCCATACTCACACACATGTCCAGATATATATACCTACCCAGGAATGAGGCAGAAATCAACAGCACCAAGTTGGACTTCTACAGAATTGCCAACTTCCCCCATGTTATAGGGTGTGTGGATGGGACACATACACAAATCTGCCCTCCTGCAAATCTGGAATATGTGTTCCGCAATAGGATATGTACCCATTCACTACACATCCAGCTGGTATGTGATTTACATAATGTCATTACTGACATTGTAGCTAAATTTCCAGGGAGTACACATGACTCATACATATTCAGGTACAGTGGGATACACCAACGCCTAGAACGTGGGGAGTTTGGAGACGGATATCTATTAGGTATTGCTGACTACATCCTGAACCCTTACATTCAGGTCACTGTGGAAACCATTCCTGCCCTGCTAAAATTGCTTTTTTTTGTCAAACAGGTGACAGTGCATATGCCCTGAGACCATGGATACTTACCCCGTACCTAACATCTGGCAATGAGAACAAGAGGTGATATAACAGTGCACATCGGCGGACCAGAACTGTCATTGAGAGGACATGTGGTTTGTTAAAGACAAGATTCAGATGCCTCCACAAAAGTGGAGGTGCACTCCAGTATGCCCCAGAAACAGCATGCAAGATTGTCACCGCCTGTGCAATCCTACACAACATTGCCACCAGACGTGGGCCCCATCTCACCCCTGAAGACACAGACACGGAGGATGAAGAGTAAGAGCTACCACACCGACAGCCTGGGGATAGAAGCATCACAAATTAAGGCAGGCAGAGACGGAACCACATTGCAACCCAATACTTTGGCAGGTACGTGGCAACTGTCACCACACTCACTAATGTCAGACACACATAGCCCAGTTGTGTAGTGAAACAAACAAAACCTTTTTATTACTAAACTATGTGAAAAAAGAATAGTGTTGTATGCACAGTCTGGAACTGTCCAATTGCAATGAAGACACATTGTACGTCATGTGCCTCATGTACAGTACAGTCTGGTGGCTCACACCCTCCTCCTAGAGTGGCCACCATGGCTCATCCCTGGTGGGTCCCCTGACCCATGCCGTGCACTACCACTCCGTAGCACACAGGACTTACTGGCAGACACACTACTGATGGTTGACCCCTCCTCGCTGTCCTGAGCGGTCTCCCCTGTGCCCCTTGCAGCATGCCTACTCTCCGTAAGGTCCATCGCATGGCTGATGCGGCCAAATCCGCGTGCCACATCACCTGCAAAGTGCCCAAGTTACACCTGTAGGCTGAGTGTGCGTCTTGAGAGTCCTGTAGTATTTGTGGCAAGACGCCTAATAGATGCAGCCAGGCGGTCAAAACATGCCGCAGTGCTGCCACTAGTTCAGTAACCAGATGTTGGATGGCCTGTGTTAAATCTCCCAAATGTTCATTCATTCCGTGGAACTGACTGTTCATATTCGTTGTAGGGGTGCTGAAGGACCGCGTGAACACCAGGAGGGACACTGTGGCACAACAAGGGGCCCCTGACACTAGCCTGGATGATGAACTGCCCACCATCTCCACCAGCGCTAGTGGACAGGAGACACCACCACGACACCAGCACTCCACCCCCTGCAGATGGAGAACCACCCCACAAGCGGTCCCTAAGATCCAGGACAAAGGCAGCGAACAATGCCAAGACCCCCGCCAAGAAATGATACCACCATGAATGTCATCCTTCTGTCCCACCTGTCCTGCCCCAGCGGACGTGCTCTATGGATGAGAACATCGATCAGAGGGTCAGCCAACACTGAGGTACGAAATAAACAACTTTATTGCACACATTTGTCAATCTGCTATGTGCCTGTCTTAGTGTGTATGCAAGGCCTATATATGTGTGACGCATTTAAATTAATATCATGTGGCCCCCTGAAATGGCGGCTGACTGACCTGTAATGTGGGACAAGGGGATATGAGGTAACTGCACTGGCGTAGTACACTGTCGCGGTAGGCGGTCGAAGACCGTGGCGCAATCCTGCATTGGTTAACATTGGACCCTATGGGTCCCAGGAGCCAATGACGATGTACGCCGGCGGTGCGCCATTTTCTGTCTGTTCACTCACTTGATACCTGATCTTCGACAGGAGAGGACCTACACTGCAAGTGCTGCTGTGATCTCAGTCTGGAAGCGACAATGGCTCAAGTATCTGGGGAAAGGGCCCCTGCCTTCACATCGGGGAAGTTGGAGAAACTAGTGGATGGGGTACTCCCCCAGTACACGCTACACTACAGTCCTCCAGACAAACAGGTAAGTACACTGTGAGCATGCTGTATGGGCAATGCCTGTTTAGAGTGGTGTGGATGGGAGATGGGGGGGAGTGAGGCGTGCATGATACAACGGTGAGTGTATGTGCGTCAGGGCAAGGGTGGGAACGTGGGCCAATGACTTTGACGGTCCGGACGGTTAATGTTGTACCTTTTCCCCTGTGCTATTCCTGTAGGTCAGCGCCCACCAGAAGAGGATATTTGGCGTGCCATCGCCAAGGACGTCCGGGCCTTGGGGGTCCACCACAGACGGAGCACCCACTGCCTTAAAAGATAGGAGGACATTCGCCGCTGGAGCAAGAAGATGGCGGAGGCTCAGCTGGGGATGGCCTCCCAACGTGGGAGGGGTGCCTGTCGCAACATGACCCCCCTGATGTTCCAGATCCTGGCGGTGGCGTATCCGGAGTTGGATGGGTGCTTGAGGGCATCACAGCAGCCACAAGGGGTGAGTACACTCACATCCATCTCATTCAGCGCGCATTGGAAGTGTCTGGGTGAGGGAGGTGGGCTGTGGGTTCCCCTAGGCTAGGGCGAGCCTTGTAGGCAAGGACCCTTTGTGAGGCAGGCTCAGTGGCACCCCATCCCCACCAGTGGTAAGAGCCATCTACACCTAGTCAGGCTCCTGTGACTTGCATGTGTGCACCAATCGGGCATAGGCCTTGTACCCCATGTCCCTGTGATCAATTAGGGAACTCAAAGTGCATGGCATTGTGCAGAGGGCTGCTGTGTCTGTAGTGTCCGCCAACGGTAGCGGTATTGCATGCACTGAACATGTCGTTCTACTTTCTTTCCCCCCTCTTTGTGGTCTCCCTGTTCTTGTGTGCATTAGCATCATCAGACGGAGGAGCTGTGCCACCAGAGCAGGAGGGAGCTGCATCCCACATGGCCCTGGAGGGCGAGACTAAGGACTCAGAATTCACCAGTGGAATGGAGGGCGAGGGGAGCTCCACGGCGGGGACAGGAGCTGAGACCAGCGACGCCGACTCCTCCTCTGATGGGAGCTCCCTTACAGTGGCGGGCCCCTCTGTGCCCACCACATCTACAGGTACAGCCGCCAACCCCCCTACCAGCACCGCCCTCCCAGCAGCCCCTCAGTGTGTGCCCCGTGGCCACTCACCCAGGAGGGTGGGCATCTCCTCCGCCCCTGGCACCTCAGGCCCTGCCCCCGTCAGCCCTGCTGCCCTCAGTGAGGAGGCCATTGACCTCCTCAGATCCCTCACTGTTGGGCAGTCTACCATTCTGAATGCCATCCAGGGAGTAGAGAGGCAGTTGCAACAGACAAATGCATACCTGGAGGGCTTTCATTCTGGCCAGGGAGCCCAACAGCGAGCATTTCAGACACTGGCCTCAGCACTGATAGCAGCCATTGTCCCTATGTCCAACCTCAGTACCTCAGCCTATCCCAAGCACACCATCAGTCCAGCATGCACACACCTCAACACACAAGGGTAACTCTGGCAAACATACGCACCACACATCCCACAGGCACTCACACAAGCATCATACCCATGCACACATACCAACATCCACTGCCTCCACTGTGTCCCCCTCCTCCATCTCTCCCTCCTCCCTACCTGTCAAGTCTCCACTCACACCTGCATGCACTACATCTTCAGTCACTACCTCCATCACCAGCACGCCCATCACCACACACAGCTCATGTGCACTCACCACCCCACTAGCATTCACACATCTCCTGTGTCCTCTCCCAGTGTGTCTGTGAGCCCTCCTCCCAAACTACACAAACGCAGGCACACACCCACTCAATAGCCATCCACCTCACGACAGCCTCCAGCCCATGCACCTTCACCCAAAGTCAGCAAACGAGCACCTCCTACAACCACTACCTCTTCCTCCACTCCCAAACCCCCTCAATCTACCTGTCCCAGTGTGTCTAAAAAACTTTTCTTGTCAAACCTTGACCTCTTCCCTTGACCTCCCCCACCCCTTCCGCCACCTAGGGCCCGCCTTTCCAGGTCCCAACCCAGCACCTCAGCCACCACGTCACAGGGAACAGTGGTGCCAGCAGTAACCGGCTTCTGGAGTGCGCCAAGCAGCAGGGCAGCCAGTGTCCCAAGGAGCGAGGCCAAGGACATTCCCCCACCTCCAAAACAAAAGAAGTTGCCCACAGCCCAGAGGGCAAAGGCCAAAACACCTACCACCAAGGGCTCAGCCAGGACAACAGTTGGGAGTGGCAAGACAGCTGCGCCACAATCCAAGGTTGGGAAGGGCCAGAGAAAGAAAGAGAAGTCGGCGCCAACCTGCACGGCGGACAAGACCGCCACCGGCACCACCACATGCACCGCCGCCACGGGCAGCGCCGCCAGCAGCCAGGATACTGTGCCCTTCACCTGCACCGCAGACACTGTGCCCTTCAGCAGCAGCAAGCTCAGTGAGACCGCCACCAGCATCGCTGCCCAATGAGCGCTGCCAGCACCGCCGCTACTGAGCTCGCCTCCAGCACCGCCAGTGGCCACGCCACATCCTGTGCCAGTGGCACCACCGCAGACATGGCTCCCATCCCCAGTGGTCATTCGTACGAGGCTGGTGGTCAGTTCCAGGGGCCTGGACAGCTTCCATGTTGCCCCACCGTCAGTGGAGTGTCACATCCACTACCTCAGTCCTTGGCAGGATGAAGCACTCTGGCCACAAAGCCCCCCTCCAGAACCAGTGGAGTATCACATCCACTACCTCTGTCCTTGGCAGGATGAAGCACGCTGAGCACAAAGCCCCCTCCAGAACCAGTGGAGTATCACATCCACTACCTCAGTCCTTGGCAGGATGAAGCACGCTGAGCACAAAGCCCCCTCCAGAACCAGTGGAGAAAGGCATCCACTACCTCTGTCCTTGGCAGGGTGAAACACTCTGGGCACAAAGCACCCTCCAGAACCAGTGGAGTAACACATCCACTACCTCTGTCCTTGGCAGGATGAAGCACTCTGGGCACAAGGCCCCCTACAGAACCAGTGGAGACTGTTGTCCACTTGAGAGACTGTGGCTTTTCACTCCCCAGGATAAAGCAGTGGGCAAACCACCCACTGGAGAGACTTGTGAGACTGTGGCTTTGCACTCCCCAGGATAAAGCAGTGGGCAAACATCCCACTGTAGAGACTTGAGAGACTGTGGCTTTGCACTCCCCAGGAGACATCAATGGGCATGGAGCCCCCTCGTGGAGCTGGCGTCGTGCACTCATCCGGCTGAGGTGCCCCCCCCTTCTCTTCCCCCTGAGGTGCCTGTTTTATTTCGATCTGATGCCCCTGCAGTGTTCTCTCCGTTTGGATCGAGTATCTTGTGTGGGCCTCGCCCATGCATTTTGGGCCCAGTGGTCCACTGACTATGTAGGTGCAGTACATGGATTGAATTCTTGGTGTACATATTTGTTAATAGTGTATATATATTTTTGAGTAATGGATTTTTAATGATTACAATCGTTCAACTCATTTCCTTTTGTCCTTGCGTTCTTCGAGGGGGGGCTGGGGGGTGAAATGTAATGTTTCATCATTTATTGGTGTGTGTGTTGTTGTGTGTGAGGGTCTGGGATGGGGGTATTGCGTGTTGTGTGTGTGTCTCTCTCTCTTTTCCCTCCCCCCTCACCTGTGTCGTAGGTGCAGTACTCACCGTGCTCGTCGCTGCCGTCGGTCGTGCTCCTGGTAGAGAAGCAGGAAGACTATAGCAGGAAGAATTTGGAGTTCCGGCTCCATTGCATCCTGGTTCCTCGTGGGGTGTGTAGAGGTGAGAGTTTTCCCTTCCAAGTCCTGTTTCCGCAGTGTTTTTGTTCGCATTGAATCCACCCCGGAAAAGGTGGCGGATTGGCCTCTCATAATGGAGTGGGCGGTACATTGTCTTCCGCCTGTCTGTTGGCGGTGACCGCCATGCTGTTTGTTTGTACCGCCGTGGCAGTCGGAGTGTTAAAGTGGCTGTCTATGTTGCCCGTCTCCGCCGCAGTCATAATTCCATTTTTTTTACCGCCGGCCTGTTGGCGGTCTTACCGCCGCTTTAACACCAACCGCCAGGGTTTTAATGAGGGCCATAAAGTCCTACACATATAAATAGCAAGCTACTAGGGGAGAGATGTACGAATAAGGTGTCATAAAACACTGGTTGAAAATTTCACCCAGTATATTTATGACCAGTAAAGAATTTTACGAACTAGCCTATATACTAATAGGTTGGTCCAAATTATTGTCGTTTGGGATCTGACCTTCCTTGTGAATATTAGGCCATCACAGGGATGATGACCTTCTAGGGTCAGCAGACAACCATGTCTGTGAGTGATTTTAAATTAAGCAAACATTTTGTTAAGTGCTGTTTGATTCCCTTAGGAAATAGGCTGAAAGTAAAAGCAAAGGCTTTTTGTTTGTTTTTTTCTAAGTTGGAGCACTGCCTATTTCCCAATAACATTTTTCTTTTAATTTCCATGTGACCTCTTACCCTTTTCCAATTGTGTTACTCAGCGCTTAATTTGTGCTTGTTGTTTCCGGTGCTGAGCACCGGTACTTATTTTTGAGGGCCGGCGCTTATTCTTCTGCCTCAAGCATTTGCTGTGAGCAAAAGACACAAATGGGAAAGACGGAGGAAGAGAAAAACGAAAAAGCGTCAGAAAGGTAGAAAGCCGAAAGCTGCTAGAGTGAGCGGAAGGGGCAGGGAGTGGCTTTAAATGGATTGAAGAGGGCCGAGCTGGCTTCAGGATTAGGCTGCCTCAGTATTCTGTGCTCGCACATTTACATGCAGCAG
This sequence comes from Pleurodeles waltl, assembly GCF_031143425.1. NCBI lineage: Eukaryota > Metazoa > Chordata > Amphibia > Caudata > Salamandridae > Pleurodeles > Pleurodeles waltl. The sequence continues at coordinate 870,232,216 of NC_090444.1, read as the reverse complement.
CCGCGTGTTTCAGAGGAGGGCTTTGGGCACAGGAACGTTTTTTAATCACAAATTAAGCACTGGGGTTACTATCTTCTTTGAGGTCTCGGACACTTTTCAATGTTTGCCACCACATTTCTGTTGCAAATCATTGATACATAGCATACCGATTTAGTATTTGGGAACAATGCTTACAGCACACTCTTTCCAAATACCAATTCAGTCACAATCACACTTTAGGAGATGAAAAAAGCTTTCTGACTCCTAAAATAGGATAAGAACATCTGGCAAAGTATTTTTGCAGGCACAATCGCTCAATCGGAGCGTTTCCAATAATAAAAATGCTTAGTGCATCTGTCCCTTGATCCTGTTTCTTAGCTTTTAGTAGAAGCGTAAATATTTGTGCGTACATTTTTAATATTACTCGATGGAAATTCATTTACTTCATTTGTATAATAATATTAGATTTCTTTAGATGTACTATAACTTACCAATCGCTCATATGATAAAGGTTGAATCCATCACACCTGCGGAAACAGAAGCATTCCTCACTTCTGAGCATAAACTACTAAACATCATGGAAATGCTTGAGCAAGAAATTCTGCGTTCTGACATGTGGCAGTCGAGTGAAGGCTCCGATAAAAAAAGTCCTGGTGAAGTAGCTCAGATAAAAAAAGTCCTGGTGAAGTATATGCAAGGAATACAAATTCACAGAATATCCTAGCAATTATGGACCACTGATAAACCTCTTAGAATACATTGCTGAACAGCATATCCATTCAAGCAACACTACACATGAGCAATCACGCACAAAAGGCAAAGGAAAGCCTGCACTGCACATTTGGACAAGGACACAATCCCGCGGGTACTGAAAGCAATGGTATCAAAATAAATATACTCATTATGAGAAAAATGATCATTTCCTGACCCTTAAGGGGTAGTAAACCTGAAAGACCCGGGTGAGGTGCGAGTGCAAGGCTGGATATTAAAGTCCCCAGCCCAAATAGTAATGGGATTGGAGGTGATGTTTTTTAGGAACTTCTCTAGGCTTTGTTACAGGGCATGGGCAGCCCTATATTTGGTGCTGTCAAAGATGTTATTGTTGAAGTTAATAATGACCATATCAACCTTATTCTTGTGTTTCAGCCACAAGAGTTAAAAATGTGTAGTCTCCATAGAGATCTTTTTAACCACTATGGAAAGTTTGTTAGAAATAAGCACCATGAGCCCCCACTTAGCCCTCCCAGATGGAGACAGTGTAGCTAGCAGTGAGTGTGAGGTGAATCCAAGTACATGGGTAGGTGTAGTGCACCAGGTTTCTTGGATGCAAAACACATCTAGCTTACTAAGAAGTGAACCCCACTCTTCAGTCATGGTTTTGACACATAGGCCCTGTACATTCCATGTTGCAAGATAATGGCGGCCAATTGTGTTATTGACAGGTTCCTGAGTCCGTGAATTTTCCCTACCATGACTAGCTACTATTAGAGCTACCTCATTTGGTTGCCCCTCCCCATGGTGTATTATATTCCTGGTCTCCATCTCATCCCTATCCTGTAGGACTAATGGGAGCCTGTTAGGGCTCGGGTCCGTTACGAGGTTGGAGTAGTATTTGTAAATTTGTCCAGCTCCCTGTTCGATGCGTGATTCGCTCATTTAGTTTATGTTTCAGCTTTGCATTCTGGAACTTGTAGTTTTATTTTTATAACGTGATACAAGCTGCGAATACAAAGCAGAAACCTTACTAGATAAACTACCCACGTTTTAGTCTGTGAGACTTGAGCTGTGTGGATTTATAAAACTAACTTCGAAGAGAGCTAACAGTTGATTATGCTATACAATGGTCAGTATTTTATAACTAATATTTCAGTTCAAGACTGACTGGGAATCATTAATATCATGTCAGGTGGCTCTCCTCAATCATGTGAAAAATCATGGGCGTTTTGTTCAACTCCCCAGACTGCAGTAAAGGGACAGTGATCCACATTCTTGGAGTACAATTATTTATTAATTGCCCAGCGGGCAATGTCACCTGTACCAACTGCCAAGTGAATATGTTTTTGCACCTGGGAGTAGTTTGTGTTTTAAGAGCCTTGTTTAAAACAATATTCAACCAGGAGGCCTACTAACCCTTTAGTTATATGCAGGGCCTCTGGAATTATGGGGCAGAAAGCACCAAAATATGCGGCAGGGTTGATCAATTAATGTGACAAAAAAAAGTCCAGTTATGCATTTATACTGCCAATAGCTCCATCTCAAATAAATTCTAGACCAATTACATTGCAAATGCTTATCAGTATGGCTTGTGACAAGGAGGTTACGGCTGACTAATCTCAGGCTCACTAGATGGAATGATTATAAGGGGCTGAGTAGTACAACTCCTTGTGGAAAAATAGTTTTTTTCTGGTGCGATTTCTTTAATACGGTGTAAACTTAGTGATTTGAAGGAGACTTGGTATGATCCTGGTATGAGCCTCTACAATCTTCACACATATATGACAAACATCTAAAAAATGCATACATACTCTATCCTATGAATCATAATACAGCACATTGTAACAACTATGACCACCAACCTGTAAATCACCATACGGAAATCTGGGCTGCGAACTGCAACACCTTTGCAAAGACCTTTATCCGTACACCTCATTCAGTCATACACTGAGGCCCCAAGCACTATGGCAAATATAAAGTTCTAGGCTTAGGGAAAGCAGAGTTACACAACCAGAAGTCAACACTGTTCAAGCTTTAGATAGCCCCATCTTTATACGGAGACCGAGAGCACTCAGGTGTAGTGCATAAGCTTCTGCACTCTAATTATTAAACCCTGTATCTGAAAAAAATACAAAAATGAACAGCAGCTATTTTTTCTTGCAGCAGTATCCCAAACATACCCACATCCATAGACCATAAACCCAGTCAGAATGTGTTATACAATTCTCTCACACGGCCTGGAAGAGACTATCAAGAGATGAGGAATATTGCAAATATGTGGCAGCGAGTTTCTGCATTTGTAGTCTATAGAAAAAAAGCGAAAACTTTCAAATTTGTACATGATAGCTTACAGGCTCCACTTATTCTCCTCTATTATCTAGGAATGGCCAATCAAAATGTTTGCACTCTTTGAAGTTCTGAGTGCTCTTCCAGTTCTGAAAGTGTTTGTTCCCTATACGATAACACTGTGTGATAGGCATGAAATCATAGCTGTTCCTCCTGAGACAGGTGTAGTCTGACTTATATAAATGTACAATTGTGTGCAACAATATAGTCAGCTCACAATAGGATGACAAGCATAACAGGGGAGAGGTAAACTTATTGGGGAGAGCTGTGGCAACATCAAGAATGTGTTGACAACTACCATCCTCATCCATCAGAGACATTAGTTATTGGGGGTGTCAGGAGGGGAAAAGTAAATGTGTATGTGCAAGTTCCAGTGTGCGAGGGGGATGCTGAAAACCAAGCACACAGTCAACCACCATCTTGTGCAGCACATACACTTGGAATCCAGTGTACTTAAGAACCCACCAATCCAAGCACACCTCTGGAATTATATACACCCAAGAACATGCAGGAGCCTTTCATGTATGGCCTAGACATTATGAAGGCAAAAGACTCCTGTTATGGGGACTGAAAACAGCTTTATTTCAATAAGAGCTGGTAGGCAGGCCTCCCGCAGGACTACACTGTCTGTCACTTATATACTTGGCAAAAGTCAGTAGCCACTCTCACAAAAGAGGTTTCAGTATAGAAAAATTGAGTTTCCCATTAGCATGATTTTTGACCTCACTTAGAGAAAAATGCTAAGGACTAAGCAGACTATTTGCATGTATAGAATGGTATAGCTTTACCAAGGTATGCTGAGATCTTTTGTGCCGTCAGTGGCTCTTAAGCAATTTTGGGCTCCAATTGCTTTGGTTGGCTACTTCATCCCATTAGAACCTGTCCTCAATGATGACAGGGTTTCCTTCAATTATTGCTCCCTCAATAGGGGTCACACAATATTGTCGATACTGATGAGAGCACAAACCACAGCTTGAGTGCAGAGATAAAGCAGAGGTAAAGAGGAGTGCAAGTTGGGAATAAGTAGGGAATATGTAGGCAACACATGAGACACTCACAAATGTTCACCATCTTGTCATCTTTCCCTGAACGGAAATGAAGTTTATTATATGATGTAGTTGTGCGACCTTACAGTGCAATAAACTCACAACCCTGTCTTGGGTCCAGTCAGGCTCGTTAGTAACACCTTAGCTCAACCCCGTAGCTGTGGCTTCGAGCAGTCAGGCTTTTTCAAAGGAAAAAGTAGAAAGTCTTTAGAAGTACCAAAATTATTGAGCAAGAAAGGCACACAACACAAAGGAAATCTGCTACCAATTTATAAACATAGATCTTATTTTAATGAATTTTAGACACCAAAATGAACAAAATCCACCTGAGGGTTCCAGAGATATAGATTTTAAGCAAATCGTTAATCACTGCTTTTCAATCAAAACACAAACAAGCAATGGCAACTACTGTGGTCAGCGGTTACTTTGAAAGCTATGGAAAACGTTTTATAGTTGTGTTTGGTACTTTGGCTGATGCTGATGGATAGTGTGGATGCTGTTCCGGTCAACAGGAGCCTTTTTGGAGCCACGCTTCGGTCCACAAACACTGTGGGGTGACTTTGACCATAGGAGTCGATGTCCTTCAAAATCCAGGTGAAGTACAGCAAAAAAACAGATGCCACTGGTCTCCAGTCATAGTGAAACCAGCAGTTCCCTTTTACTGTGGTTGGTGTCTGTTGGGCGACCAATTCACATTTTGACAACTCTTTCGGGTCCAGCACACATGGATGCAACGTTTGAGAGTCAGGGTTCACTCTAGAAAAGAAAGTCAGACAACTGACTCTTGGAATTCACCTCAAGCAGGGCACCACAGACACAGCCCTTGCTTTGCTAACCCAGGAACAGCAGGTAGACTCCGGTCTTTGGTGCAGCTTCTCTTTGCCAGGTCCAAGAAACAGCAGGAAAGTTCCCTTCAGTCTTCTCTCCAGTGCTGATGTGATCTGAGGTCTGGGTGCCACAGGAGCTACTTTTGTGCTTGTAACTGGTCCTCACGACATTGATTGACTTCTAGCAAAATGCTATCAGGTCCCCTCCTGCCTGATGACAACTTACTACAATGTTTGGAATCTTTCTATCCCAGAGTGCAATATTTTGTCCAGTCCCAAGATGACAGAACACTTCTCTTGGTGTGTGAAGCTTGTTTGCCAATGTTAGAGGTGTGCCTACCTGAGGGTTACACACCCAAGGGAACACCAGGTTGGCAACTATTTTCCCTTCTCTGTCCCCAAAGCCAACCTGGCTACCAGAACAAAAGAGCTGCCTTCTTGTGAGTGTTCATCATATGTCCTTCCTGGGCTTACATCCAGTGTAGCTTCCTGACAGGGAGAGGTAACACCTCATCTAACGTCAGACCTCTATTCTGCCCTTTCCTGGGAGTCATTCACATCTCTCCCCAGGAAGGCAGATGGCTGTCTTGTGGTCAGGATCTGCAAATGACCACTTTCGCAACAAGGCTGTTCTTAAGTTGTCTTTTACTTAAAAGTTAGATTAAATTCTACTTGGGCGTCAAGTCAGGTTTAATGTAACATTTTGTTTGGTACCCTGAGGTATCAACTTTAAACATCCCATTCAGGAGATCGCACAGCTAAGATGTCACTCTGTTACTGCCAATGGGGCTACTAACCTTTTGACAGTACAAATGACAGAAAAATACAGTTTTAATTAAAAACATTTGTCCTACTTTTTTAATATACAGCACTCTGCCTTAGGGCATGACAAGACTACCGTAGGGGTGATGTATATATTAAAAGGGAAGGGCTGGACTTTGTCATTTGTTTAAATGGCAAAGTTGAGTTAGCAGTTAAAATTGCCCTCTCTGCCTGCAGTTGCAGTCTGGGAGACATGTTTGTACTTTGTCACATTCATGGTGGCACAATAAGTGCTGCAGTCCATGAAGGACACTTTAAGTTACAGGTCCTGTGTACACTGGTACCATATATTAGGGATTAATAAGCAAGTTCCCTTATGCCAATATGGTATAAGGAAATGAAACATACACCTTTAAGAGTCAGAGCACTGGCACTAAGATCTAGTTTGCAGGCCTTAGTGCACTCTAGAAGTCATTACACCAGTACCTAATACAATTAGGCAAAAAAGTGTGCGTGAACCTGCCAAAAGCCATTTCCTCCCTCTCCTCCATCACATAAGTTGGATTAGGGTCTTCACCACAGAATCCCAACACCCTCTGTGATAGGCGGTAGCAGGATAGGGGTGGTGAACAGCCTTATAGGTTGGATGTACCAAACTGTTTGTAAGCTTAAGTCTGAGTTGGTATGTCAGGCCACCTGCAACATCCAGCGAAGCAGATCCTGAGGTATGGCCAGCCTGCATGCCTGCGTCACCTGCCATCTCAGATCAGTGGGACAGGCTGCTGCTTGCATGATGCCTAGAAGCATATGGGCCTCCAAAAAAACAATTCTCTTCCAGGAAAATGTTTTCAAATGTGAATACTTCTGAAAAGATTGTCTATCACAGTTCTACCCAAAAGCAAACCTACAGAAGTACATTTATGATTTTGTTCACAAATCTGCCTCATACTTGTTTCTGTTATTTCTATAGTGTATTGCAAATCATTTGATGCTCTCAGATTTTTTTAGCCCTTCCTCACTTTATTTTTCATCGCTGTACTTTTGTGTGCTTCTCACTTATAAGTTATGCATGCAGTTCAGGTCTGTTATGCTTTAGTCGACTGTCCACATTATTGTATTAATATTACTTCAATACTAGGGATTATCAGCGGTGTGTTTTATATTACTCCTTTCAATTCTTCCTAATTCTGACCAGATAATGCCTCTCCAACTATATTTATTTTTTTCACATCTAATGATAAATTAAAACATGTAATCCAATGTTTTTTCTTCTCACTACTGCTTTACGATAACACCATACTTACTCATTTTTATAAATATAAGCAGAATTTTTTTAAATGTTTTGAACCAACCTTAAAAAGCAAGTGTACAAATTAATTTCATACAAACTATACTTTTCACAAATGTAATATTTTATATAATGTCTTTACTTACATTGAGGCATCCTATCCATTCCATCATACTGTGTGTAAATTCTATCTGAGGCAAATTAACATCTTAACATATTTTTCAGAGGAACATGGACTACATGGACATCACCAGAAGAGTTTCAAGAATTTTGCCCACCACCTTATTTACACAAATAGGTTGTTCTGCTCTTAACTGCCTTGTTGGTTAACTGGCATTGCGAGGATGATTTGGGACACAATTAACTATTGTCCCTTTATGTGGAATGTGTTTGAGTTGCTTTAACAAATTTATTTGGCAATTATATTCCTGTTTCAATGGTAAAGGGCAAACAGCAAGAAAACTAATGAATTAGGCTAGTAAGCTTTTTATAAACACCCCTTTTTGTGAGGGTTCAAGTTCCCTTGGTCCAGGGAAGTGATTCAGATTTATTCAGCACAAGAAAATCGATTTGTCATAGTCCTCTGTGAGGGCTTTGCCATCAAATGTCCCAGTTTCTTTTATTTTTCTTTGTATGCTCTTGTTCTTTTTCGCAGGAGTAGTAATCTATGTTTTGAATATCTTGACTATTACTAATAATTTGGGGTGGATCTTCAAGGACATTGTTAGAGCTTGTAAGGCTGTTATTTTATAATACTTTCAGAGGGAACTTCAGAAAGCTGACTCTCCGGCAATGAGTGACCATGAAACCATCCAACCCTGCACTTCCCTACACTCGCTCTAGCTTAATATACTTTCCTTTGTGAATCGCCCTAGGTTGATACTTTTGTATTATTTGCAATTATATGCAAATTCCTTGGATTTTCAGGATTTGCTATTTCAACTCTAAGTTCTTGCCTCACTGCTGCCATCTGATAGTTGGAGTAAAGATGGAGTGACTTCTCTAGTGTCTGGGTCCTTGGAATGCATGGCATGAGGCCTGAGGTCAGCTTGTTAGTAAAGTTTCTGCACCTCTTTGCTCTATGGAGATGTTTCTACACTTTACTCTCTCTTCCATTATTTTTCTGGTGCTTCTCCCCAAGATGTTAATGAGATGGCCCCTACATTGAGGTGGATATAGGCATTGTTGGACTTGGCCTTCTCTACAGGGTCACCGCAAACATTTTGTCTTCCCCCTCCTGAACTTATTTTTATTGCTCTCAGTACTAAAGTAATTGTGCTCACTCCCTAAAACACATTACTATTTGTTTACACTTGATTGGTGTAGTAGGCTGGCTTGGTTTGTAGTGGGTACCTAAGGTACTTACACATTATTCCAGGTCCAGTTATCCTTATTAGTGAAATGTAGTCAGTGTCTAGAAGCCAGGCTGTCTAGAGGTAGCTGTAGGCAGAGCAGCCAAGGCTGAACTAGGAGACATGCAAAGCTCTTGCAATACCACTGTAGTCACACAGTACTCACACACATGAAAGAAAATACTCAGTGTTACCAAAAATAAAGTTACTTTATTTTAGTGACACAAGGCAAAAAATACTTTGGGGACTATACTCCCTTAGGAGGTAAGTAAATTACACAATATATACACTAGTATCTAAAAACAGGTAAGTAAACAGTCAGAAAATAGTGCAAATAGTGAAAATCACCATAGGTTGCAACGGGCCTAGGGGGAACACAAACCATATACTAAAATAGTGGAATACGAAATTCGGTTTCCCACCTAGGCAAGTGTAGTGCGTAAAAGGGAGCTGGGAGTGTAAGAAAACACCAAAGGTAAGTAAAATATCCCACCCCAGAGCCCAGGAAAGCAGGAGTAAAACACAGCAAGCTTCCTAAAACACACTAAAAGTCGTGGTAGAAGACAGTACAAGACCCAGAAGAGACTGAAAGACACCAACGATGGATTCCTGAACGTGAAGACCTGTGGAAGAAGGGGATCAAGTCCAAGAAGCACTAAAGAGTCCGGGGAGAACAGGAGCCCCAGCTAACCCGGATGATGGTGCAAAAGGAGAACCACTGGTGAGAAGACAAAGTCAGTATTGCACCAAAGAAGATGGATGCGGGTTCCTGGTTCGTGCAGAAGATGTCCCACGCCAGATGGATGAATGCAGTCTGGTTTGCATCGCTGGATTTCACCAACAAGCCTTGGTAAATGCAAAACTCGTGTTTCACAAAAAATGGTGCTGCCTGGGCTAAGGAAGGACCAGGTCGACTCTACCCAGGAGGGGGAGACAGAGGGGGATCTCAGCAACTCATAGAGCCCTCAGAAGACCAGGCAGCATGCACAGGAATCCCACAGCATGGGAAAAGGGAGTTGCAAATTGCAGTTGTTGCAGCACTACACAAAAGGATCCCACGTTGCCGGAGAACAACTCAGGTAGCTGAGCGTCGCAGGATAGAGTGCTGGGGACCTGGGCTGGGCTGTGCACAAAGGAATTCTTGGAAAAGCTCACAGAAGCCCTAGGAGCTGCAAAACATACGGTGCACAGGGGTACTGTCTGGCCCAAGGAGGCAAGCTCTTACCTCCACCAAATTTGGACAGCTGGACCTTTGGACAGTCAGGGTCACTTTAGTCCACCACGTGTGTTCCAGGAACCACGCTCGTCGCCAGGAGAGAGGACCCAGAGTACTGGTTGTCACTGCAAAGAGGTGCCTGCTGAAGGAGGGAATTGACTCTGCACTCCAAGGGAGATATGTTTGGATCTTCTGGTGCAGGATGAGAACAGGCAGTCATCAGAGCATGCACAACTTGGAAACTGTTGCAGTTGCTGGCAGGAGCTGAAGTTACAAGGTCACAGAAGTCGTTGTTGCTTCTTTGTTACAGTTTTGTAGAGTTCCTGGAGCAGTCAGCGGCTGATCAGTCGATAGAAGATGAAGTAAAGGATGCAAGGGATTCCTGCTGGAGTCTTGCAATCTGAATCTGAAGAAACACCCAGAGGAGAGACCCTAAATAGCACTCAGAGGGGGATTGGCTACCTAACCAGGTATGGACCTATCAGGAGGGGTCTCTGATGTCACCTGATGGCACTGGCCACTCACATGCTCCCAGAGTTCCCTGACCATCCTGAAAACAAAATGGCAGAACCCAGGGACACTCTGGAGGAGGACTGAGCAACACTCCTTGGGTGGTGATGGACAAGCGAGTGGTCACTCCCCTTTCCTTTGTCCAGTTTTGTGACTGGCAATGGGTGGCAAAAGAAATGTTGTAGCCCATAAGCATCTCCTAGAACCCCAATGCTCTCAGTACCTAGGTACCATATACTAGATACTTATAAGGGGAGTCCAGTATAACAATTTGGAGTGGAATACTGGGTTACCAGTATGTAAGTACAAATTTGGAATCAGAGAGAGCACTGGAGTTCTGGTTAGCGGGACTCCAGTGACACAGTTAAGCATACTGACAAAAACAGTGAAACAGACTGACCAATAGGCCACAGTCTATGAGCACTGGGGTTCTGACTAGCAGGATTCCAGTGACACAGTAAAAACACACTGACAAACACTGAGAAACAGGCCAAAAACGGGGGTAACCATGCTAGAAAGAGGCTACTTTCTCACAATTGGCATATTTAATTTACTTATAGACCTTTAGTAAAATGGTATACATATACCTATGGCTGATAAATTAAATGCTACTAGTGGGATAGCAGCACTAATTGTGGCACCCATTTAAGTAGCCTTTTTAAACATGTCTCAGGCCTTCCATTGCAGCCTGGGAGTAGTTTTAAACTGACAATTCAACTTGGCAAAATACAACTTTTTCCATGCCTAAACTTTCTTTTCAATTAAATACAAGTCAGCCCTAAATTAGGCTCTAAACAGTCTATGGGGCGGGGTGCATTGTATTTAATTAAAAAGTTGGATTTGTACTTTTACATTTGACAAGTGCTGGTAGTGAAAAACTCACACATTCTTTTTTCACCACTGGAAGACCTATCTCTCCCATAGAATAACATTGGGTTACCTTAATGCACTTACTAAGTGACATCTTTTGTTTGATGCCTAAGGAATTGTAATATAAAATGCTCTTTAATGGTAATTTTGGATTTTTAAACACAGTTTTGAAAATGGCACTTCTAGAAAGTTGGCATTTCCTTGTACTAACTGTTTGGTACCTTCAGCCTGATTTGTGGGTCACATGACTAGGTGTGAATGGCAGTTGGCCTTTTTGTATTCCTCCCAGACCTCCACACATAGGTGGACTGGGTGTTAGCAGGATGTGCCATCTCTAGCAGGATGGGGCCAAGCTGTGCACATCCACATTTACACTTCAATGCAGCTGCCTTATACAAAGGGCTTCACACTAGCTTTTTATCACTGCAGAAATACTGCAACCAAGGCAGGGAATCAGGAAATTCCAGACACTTCTGTGAGTGGAGGGGACACCAAACGTTTCTTCCACTTCAAAGTTGGCACCAGGAATAAAACTAAGATCCAATCTTCAGTTTACTCCCGAACCTGTGTAGGACTCCCAAAACATTGCTTTGCTGCCCTGCAGCCCTGCTGCCTGAGGCCTGCTGTGAACTTCAGAGAAATGTCCTGCTGCACCAAGAGGACTGCCCTGCTGCCTGAAGCCTGACTTATGTCCTCAGAAGACTGCCCTGGTGCTTGAGTGTTTCTGTAGTCAGGACTTCCAGAGTGAATCCAAGGGCTGGGGGCTGGCCTCCTGACCAACGCCCCAGAGACAGAAAGTCTCCAACGACCTTAAACCCACACCTGGACCTATCCTGAGTGTGCCCTGATGCTTCAAGCAGTGCCCTCCAGTTCCGGTCCTTTGGAAGTTATGCTAAATTATCCAAGATAGCCCACATTTGAAATTTGGGACTTAGAACATTTTCAGCCAAAGTGTGCTCTGAGAACCTTCCTGTTCACTGATTCACCCAAGATGCATCACACTCAGCCTGACTTTGAGGTAGCTCCTGCTATGTTCTACTTCTCAGGAGCAAGTTCTGGTCAGCGGTCCTTCGCAGAAGAGGTATCCGGCCTCATGGAGCCCTTGCTGGCTACAGCTTGCAGTTTCATCAAACTACAGGTTTTCAACTTTCAAAAAGCAGACTAAGGGCCTGATTTAGTTATTGGTGGATGGGTTACTCTGTCACAACAGTGACAAATAACCCGTCAGAATATACTGTGATTTATATTTTGGCGGACTGGATATCCGTCATTGCTATGATGAAGTAACCTGTCCCCCAACATCGAAATCAGGCCCTAAGTCTTAACGTAGAAATCTTCACCACCACTTCGTCCAGCGGCTCCCCAATGACAACGCCTCCTCCTTGGACACCACTGGCTGTCTTGCCCCCTTGAACTTTACCTTCTCAGATATTTTTCTTTAAAAGTTGTTCCAAGTCTAAAAGTAAATGAAAGCGGGGTCCACTCTACTTTGTGTATACGAATTGCAATCCATCGTGGTCAGCCATAACTTTGACTTTGCCCCAGTCTTGCACGGATAGATGTCCATAATTGCTATTTTGATATTTTAGGCACTATTTTTCACTTTAAAGTTTAAAAATTCCTAAATTCAGTTCTATTGCTTGGATTTGTGTCATTTTGGTGTCAAACAATTTATTAAACTGTCTGCTATTTTTTATAGTTGGTGTGGGGTATTCCTTATGTGGTTTTTCACTTTATTAATGTTTAAGTGCTGCATACATCCTTTATATGTTGCCTCTAAGTTAACCCTGACTGTTTTTGTGCCAAGCTACCGGAGGGTACGCACAGGATAATCTAGTGACCCTTTGTGGTTCATCCTGACAAGGATTGTGGCTGTTGCCTGAGTAGGGTTTCACCCTAGTCAACCAATGACCCTATTTCTCGCAGGCATGATAGTGGAAAACCTCTGAACAGAGCATTGCTCACTAGTTGTGCTTGCCATTTTCAGTACTATGAAGAGTCCTTGTGAGGCAAAGGTATGGAATAATCTGGCATTACCTCATATATATGTTAGCTTTTCTGTGGCGACAACTGCCAGTGAGCACATACTTCTTAAAATTAAACGGGACTGCAGGAGGACTTCCTTTAACAGATCGACTAAGCTTTTGACAGCCTGCTAACCACTTGGAGATACAGGGCTGCATCTGAGAAGTAACAATATGCATGGCCTTTTCTTAAGCACTAAATGGGGTCTTAACAAGAGGGAAGGAGGGGAAGGTAGTCTTCTATTAACTTCTTGCAACAGGTCTGAGAAATAAAGCATCTCTTGTATGTCCTGTATGACTCTCCCTTTTGAGATATGTGGTCTTAATTCAAAACAAGCACAATACTTTACTCCTTAAAAGTGAGCAAGAAATAGGTAGAATGGAAACGACAGGCAGGTGATGATGAAATGAAGAGATGGGTATGTCAAATTCACAAACTCCCGTGGCCCTACATGTTCCCTATATGTTTCTTATGTTTTAGCATTCATCGTCACTGCCTTTGAGTCATCAGTAGTGGGTAAGGGAAGTAAGTAAAGCTAGTGGGAGAGGACTAGAGAAAGGCAGGAAAGGGTTATACTAGCAAAATTAATAACATCACGGCAAAGAAAGAGAAGGACATATGGCTAGCACATTAAGGCCCACATTTATACTTTTTTGCCCAGTATTTGCATCATTTCTGTACGTTTGTGCAGCTTTTGCGCCAAAAAATGACACAAACGCGGCACAAAAAAAGTATAAATATGGGCGTAAACTCCCCCTTTTCCCACTCTATACTTTGGCACCAGGTGGATGAAAAACTGAGAAATTAAGAGGCAAGGGGAAAAACATGTGAGGAAGAACAGGAGTAAATGGGAGGACCAGCTTATCATATCAATATCAGCACCTAAGGTTCACATAATCTCAGGGCCCAGCATTGCCTCCTCACAACACGCTGGTTGATGCCTCTTCAGGGTCTCAGTACAGTGCTGTGCAGAGGCCTGCCTGACAAACTGAGGGGGGCTGAGGGGCTGCTGAAGGACTGTAGGGCTTCAGACAACCCAGTGTTAATGCCTACAGAGCTGTCATTCTGCACAGCCTAGCAAAAACATGGGAACACTGCAGTGAGTCACAGCGAACTGTCTCACAAGCAAATGCAAGCCTTTACAAAGTGCATATACCCATAGCTTTTTCCACCATCGCTGGTGCACTGAAAAAATATTCTTCCTAGTCTTCTCTTTCCTTAGCAAAATATGTTATGCCATATTATGTCAAATGTATTTATAAAGCACACATTCTCTTATAAGTAAGGCTTATGCAATTAGTTAACTAGGCATAGTCGATGGAGCTTGAAAACATATCCTTAAGTGAAGATATGCTGACAGCTTGTGCAAGGAAAATAAATAAAGTCCCATACCTACAATGTATTAGAAATAGTGAAAAATGCTTAATCTCTGGTCAAGCAAAAAAACATGTATTCATGGAAGCAGTCATATCAGGGATAGGCAGATATCAAAGAATTTCAATATAAGCAGTGCTTAATTTGAGCCAGTGTTTTCCGGTGCTCAGCACTGGCACTTAATTGCCAACGCCCAGGCTTGCAACAGTTTGTTATGTGCTGGTGCTGTCTGTCTAATTTAGAGATGCACACAACAACAGTTGTTTATTAATTCAATATATGTTAAAAATTACTATTACTGACCTTCCAAGCCATTTTCATAGGTTAGCGGGACTGCAATAGTCTAAAAGGTCACACTTGCAGGAGTGCGATTTTTGGTAGTTGTGTTAATATTACCATTGGCAGCACTTCTGGGATCAATGTATCAATGTATGTTGCAATTAAGCACTGAGAATGAGCATTAAAATAATGGTTGAAAACAAAAGTAGTTGCAGACCTTTGAAAACCTTTGAGCTTTCCGAAATATTGATCTTGCTATGTTTGAATTGTTTTGATTTGGTTATGAATTGGGAAGCAGGTTTGTGTGATTTGACTACTAGGAGGATTTATGCAAAAATTGTGATCTTTCTGATTAAGTCAATTATTTTTATATTAGTGTTTAAATATCTTGGAACATTGTGAAGAAAGGGACTATGAAACAAGTGGCAACCCACTCGGTAGAGCATACCTCTGACAGCAGAAGATTGAATTAGACACAATTCAAAAGAACTTTGGTCCAAAGAGATGATTTAGTGAGCCAGGCTAGGTTATAAATGTTTAGGTTTTGCCAACCAGAAGGTTTGTTCTGTCCACATTTGTTGTCTGGTTTGCATAAAGGTAAAGACTTATTGCCAGCTTACAGTGAGCTTAATTTTTATTTGTTAAATTGTGAGGGGTTTCCTTACTCTTACTAGTCAGTCATAAAATCTTTATTCGGTCTCCAAGGACCATAAAAGCAAAAACATACGTTCCCATTACAATCAATATAAAATCATCTCATAGTCACTTATATATTGAAGGCACTTTTAGGACCCTAAATGAGTCCCCATTCAATCAATAACATATCTAAAATACAATGTGTGCATCATAGTTCATAGTTAAAAATCCATTTAAAATTATGCTTACATAGAAAACATAATATTTCATACGACTATAAAAGAGCTCCTCACCATTTCTATGCCAAGACACAATTATTTAACATTTAGTTATGCGTAGGCATAGATTATACATTGCTAACATGTTAATCAATTACAAAAAATCTAAGAACCTAACATTTCATATTACTGTTCTGTCATACTCTTTCTCTGAAAAATTATAGAGCTTAAAAAGTTAACTAAAATATATTCAATTTAGGATAACATCTGAAGATATAAATAGGCGGGACGACATTGTCGGATGTGTGAAGATCTTAAAAAGGGAATTAAAAGACTCTTTCTCTGTTTTTATTAAATGTACAAAAGAGAACCACATGTATTGTACTTTGTACTGACATTAAGTCACAAGGGCAGACCCCTAATATTGGACTTTAATCATTCGGAATAGGGAAAGCTACCAAACGGTGAAACGTGTCCAGCCTCAACCGAGTAAGAAGAAAACGATGTCTGGGTTTTACTACATGCGTCAATAGAATTGCATTCGATCTGTGTCAAAATCAATTGATTGGCCATGACACTACTTTTTTTAGACTCTATTAACCGCCTCAAATCTTCTAAAAACTTCAGGGACAGGGACTTCAGCTCTTTCCTACTTAAGGTCTCCAATAATTCTAGCTTATAATTCTAGCGTAATATTCTTTATGTCACATATTTTTTTTTTTAAATCCTGATGTAGTTCAGCCATGGGACTCTTAAAGAATATGTCAAAACCATTGAATCCCATAAAACTGACCTATTTAGACCAGCATGTTCTGAAGTCCAGATTTTCTGGCATAACAATATGGGATATATCTTTATTAAATCCACCAAATAAGAAGCCCCGAGTTCAGCGTGACTAACATATGATGAAGTGCCCTTTGGTACCATTAATAAATATCGCAGAAAATCATTTTCCACAGTTTGAATCGCATTACAATTAATATATCCCCATACACCTGCTCCATAGGTGACAAAAGGGATGCATTTAGCTCTATATACTTTTAGCATGTTCTGTGGTATAATCGTCCCTAACCGCTTAGAAACAATCTTCAGAGCCATAGTTGTCTTAATAAACTGTAATTTCTTAACCTTTACACAATGAACCCATGTCGTATCTTTATCAAACATTATTCCCAAATAGGCAAATGTTAAGGTGCTGTCAATCTTCCCACCTTGCATGGTAATATCTCTGAACGTGATGGGTTTCCTGCCACATTTCATTGTAAAGGTTTTAGAATGATTTAGGCCCAGTTCTGACATATAAGTTACACAAGTTGTTAAGAGTCTTTGAAGAGCTATCGGGGCCCGGGCCATAAGAACTGCGTCATCTGTATAAAGTAAAGCCGGAATCGGGCGATGACCTATTTGCGGGAGATCTTTACATTTACGTATTAGCTCTAGTTCCAACTTATTTAGATATATTGAGAATAGGAAGGTGTAGGAGGCGGGCCAGGCTCATAGTGGGTACCAAGTGGTACTTACACCTTGTGCCAGGTCCAGTTATCCCTTATTAGTAGATTAGTAGTGTTGTAGCAGCTTAGGCTGACAGAGGTAGCTATAGCAGAGCAGCTTAGGCTGAACTAGGAGATATGCAAAGCTCCTACTATAGCACTTATATCATATAGCACTATATCATAAGAAAACACAATACTCAGAGTTACTAAAAAATAAAGGTACTTTATTTTAGTGACAATATGCCAAAAGTATCTCAGAGGATATACTCCCTTAGGAGGTAAGTAAAATACACAAAATATACACACAAACCAAAATCAGGTAAGTAAAAAACTTAGAAAAGTAGTGCAAACACTGTAGAACACAATAGAATGCAATAGAAGACAACAGGCCTAGGGCAACACAAACCATACACTCCAAAAGTGAATGTGAACCACGAATTGACACCAGGCCTGGTGTTGTGTTTAGAGGGTTGCTGGGAGTGTAAGAAAACACTAAGGGTGTCCAAGATACCCAACGTCAAGACCCTTAAAAGTAGGAGTAAAGTTACCCTACTACCCCAGAAAGACAGTAAAGTCGAGATAGGGAATTCTGCAAAGACAACAACTGACTGCAAAGCACTGAAGACAGATTCCTGGGCCTGATGGCCTGTAAAGAAAGGGGACCAAGTCCAAGAGTCATGCAACTGTCCATGGGGGCAGGAGCCCACTAAACCCCGGATGAAGGTGCAAAAGGGCTGCCTCTGGGTGGAAGAAGCTGAAGATTCTGCAACAACAGATGGTACCAGGAATTCTCCTTTGGTCAGAAGATGTCCCACGGCGTGCTGGAGGAGGCAGAGTTGCTTCCACGCAGAAAGACCGCAAACAAGCCTTGCTAGCTGCAAGAGTCGCAGTTGAAGATAATGGGTGCTGCCAGGGCCCAGGAAGGACCAGGAGGTCGCCCCTTGGAGGAGGAGACAGAGGGGGTGCTCAGCAACAGAGAGAGCACCCGCAGAAGCACTTGAACAGGCGTACAAGAAATCTGAGCACAGCAGTCATCTCAACACAACAAAAGAGGGTCCCAGAAAGCCGGAGGTCAACTCAGCGAGTTGGGCAATGCAGGACGGAGTGCTGGGGACCTGGGCTGTGCTTTGTACGAAGGAAGTCTTGCAATAGTGCACAGAAGCCCTAGCAGCTGCAGATCACACAGTACACAGGATTACTGTCTGGCGTGGGGAGACAAGGACTTACCTCCACCAAATTTGGACAGAAGGACCACTGGACTGTTGGGGTCACTTGGATCCAGGGACCACGCTCGTCGGGATGAGAGGGGACCCAGAGGACCGGTGATACAGAAGTTTGGTGCCTGCGTTAGCAGGGGGAAGATTCCATCGAACCACAGGAGATTTCTTCTTGGCTTCCAGTGTAGGGTGAAGGCAGACAGCCCTCCGAGCATGCACCACCAGGAAACAGTTGAGAAAGCCGGCAGGATGAGGCGCTACAATGTTGCTGGTAGTCTTCTTGCTACTTTGTTGCGGTTTTGCAGGCGTCCTGGAGCAGTCAGCAGTCGATCCTTGGCAGAAGTCAAAGAGAGAAGTGCAGAGGAACTCTGGTGAGCTTTTGCATTCGTTATCTGAAGAGAAACCCACAGGAGAGACCCTAAATAGACCTCAGAGGAGGATAGGCCACCTAACCAGGTAAGCACCTATCAGGAGGGGTTTCGGACGCCACCTGCTGGCACTGGCCACTCAGAGGTCTCCATTGTGCCCTCACACCTCTGCATTCAAGATGGCAGAGGTCTGGGACACACTGGAGGAGCTCTGGGCACCACCCCTGGGGTGGTGATGGACAGGGGAGTGGTCACTCCCCTTTCCCTTGTCCAGTTTCATGCCAGAGCAGGGGCTGGGGGCTCCCTGACCCAGTGTAGGCTGGCTTATGTAAGGAGGGTGCCATCTGTGCCCGTCAAAGCATTTCCAGAGGCTGGGGGGGGGGGCTACTCCTCCCCAGCCCCACCTATTTCCAAAGGGAGAGGGTGTAACACACTCTCTCAGAGGAAATCCTTTGTTCTGCCTTCCTGGGACTGGGCTGCCCAAACCCCAGGAGGGCAGAAACCTGTCTGAGGGTTGGCAGCAGCGGTAGCTGCAGAGAAAACCCCAGCGAGCTAGTTTGGCAGTACCCGGGATCCATGCTGGAGACCTGGGGATGCATGGGATTGGCAACTCAATACCAGATTTGGCTTGGAGGGACAATTCCATGATCTTAGACATGTTACATGGCCATGTTTGGAGTTACCATTGTGGAGCTATGCATAGGTATTGACCTACATGTAGTTCACGCGTGAAATGGTGTCCCCGCACTCACAAAGTCTGGGGAAATTGCCCTGAACAATGTGGGGGCACCTTGGCTAGTGCCAGGGTGCCCTCCCACTTAGTAACTTTGCACCTAACCTTCACCAAGTGAGGGTTAGACATATACGTTACTTAAATGCAGTGTAAAATGGCTGTGAAATAATGTGGACAGTTCCGTGTAAGAATTGTCTGAGCTCCCTATGGGTGGCAAAAGAAATGCTGCAGCCCACAGGGATCTCCTGGAACCCCAATACCCTGGGTACCTAGCTACCATATACTAGGAAATTATAACAGTTTTCCAGTGTGCCAATCAGAATTGGTGAAAATAGTCACTAGCCTGCAGTGACAATTTTAAAAGCAGAGAGAGCATAAACACTGAGGTTCTGGTTAGCAGAGTTCCAGTGATACAGTTAGGCACCACACAGGGAACACATACAGGCCACTAAATATGAGCACTGGGGTCCTGGCTAGCAGGGTCCCAGTGATACATATCAAACACACTGACAAATAGGGTTTCCACTATGAGCACTGGGGTCCTGGCTAGCAGGATCCCAGTGAGAAAGTAAAAAGACTCTGACATATATTCACAAACAGGCCAAAAGTGGGGGTAACAAGGCTAGAAAGAGGCTACCTTCCTACATAAGGGAGCTAATACACAGCCTTGGCGTACACCTCTATGTATACCAAATGGTCCGGTACATTCCCCCCCATCCCGTATCTCACCCTCGCCCTACTTCCTGAATACAATTCCCGTATAAACTGGATTATTGTCATTTCTACTCCCAGTTCATTTAGGATTTTCTGTAGTTTATCATGGACTACACAGTCGAATGCTGAGGACAAATCTATGAAGGCCAAATACAAATTACCTTCTCTAATCTTTGTATACTTCCCAATTATAATATTTAGATTCAGTCCCTGTTCGACAGTGCCTATTCCTGAGCGAAATCCATACTGTAATTCAGACAAGATGTTATTTTTTCCAGACCACTCTTGTAATCTATTTAAAATGATTCTCCCAGCAATTTTAGCAAATGAATCAAGTAATGAGATGGGTCTATAACAGGGCGGGTTGAGACGATCGCCTTTTTTAAATATGGGGACAATAATAGAGTCTTGCCATGATGGTAAAGGACCTAAAGTACAACAGGCCCTCAACACCTGGGTCAATAAAGGACCCCATAATTGAACGCTGGCCTTATATAAGTCTACCGGGACACTGTCAGGGCCCGGAGCTTTTCCGGCGTTACGATCATAGGTAAATTGTTTTGAGTAGAGTCGCTAGTTAAGAGATTTAATAAGTCTAGCTCAGGAGACGGGCGATACATCTTGGAAAACTACCCAATCCAATCCTCTTCTGCTATTGCAATCTCCATTCTGGGGTCTTGCCTGACCCCTGGAGTAGGAGTATTAATTATTTTCCAGAATAGGATATTATCTTTCATAAGACTAGCATTATGAAGGGATTCCCAAGTTTCCTCCTTTAAACTAATTTTCCTTTTCCTAATGGCCTCCTTATTTTCATATCTTCGGATCTGAACCTCACTTGGGCATCTTGGTTTGGTACTTAGTGCCTTTTTTAGTTTTTTATGTGCTTTTATTCATTCCGAATCAAACCAGCCCGTTTTATCCCGTTGTCCCACCTTTCCTCTTTTGTTAATCAAAGCTTTTTTTGCACCTTTCAATATCAAAGAAAAGGTAGTAATACATTTAACTGGGTCTATGTCTTCCATAAGGCAATCCACAACATCTGACATATGCTTGCAAATTAACTGTTTCAAAAGACCCTGTGGCTCTATTTGGGACCATCGCAATGAATAACCATTGCGCGAAGCCAATTCAATATCATTTACCAAGGCGTCAATATCCTTCTGGGGCTGTAAGATAGATGCTAATGAAATCTGTGAGCTCTGGGGGAAGTGATCACTTATTGCTATATCATGAAGTAAATATTCAGAAAGATAATGTGCAAAATGAGCAGACACTAGAACATAATCAATCACTGTATCTGCTCCCCTACCATTGAAGGTTGGCCTAAATTGCGGATCATCAAAATAAATTTCATTTATAAAAGACAAGTTAAATTTATGCGCCAATCCATTCATAGCATCGCCTTAAGAATTATGAGTGAAGTGAGCCCAGGGACCCATATCTTCTTCATACAGTCCACATATCTTAGTAGAGGGTTCCTGACAAAGATAGATATTAAAATCACCACCCCATAAGATAAAGCTTTCTCTCCTGGATTCTATACAAACTTCCTCTGAATCCTCTCCCAATTGTATTAGGACAGTAGAGACCTCTCCCATAGGTATGTTATTATAAAAGTTGATGACCACTAATTGGATCGTATGGTCAAGGTCACTTACAATCACTTGATAATATACATTTGAGATTTGCATCTTTAAATTTGTTAGGGTGAGCTTATTTACGATGTACGTGCAAAAAACCCCTTTAGGGCGTCCATGTCCTGAAGGTACTGCTGGTGTGTGATATGTTTTATACCAATTTCTATGTATGGGATTTAAGAGCCAAGTTTCCTGTAAACAGACAAAAGAAAAGTATCCAATGAAATTCATCCATTCCTCATTATTAAGCTTATTATTTAGGCCAGCCACATTCCAGAAAAGTAAGGCTATTTCTAGTTTCTGTTGACTCTGGTCCTGAACATTAATTATGGTCAGAGGGTGTAGACCACTATGGGCTATAGGGGTTGATACCATGAATGGAGCTTCCTGCCTTGTCTTTCCCCCTTCCACATTTGTCACTAGTACCATCTTATTAAAGATTCCTGTCTCAGCCCTACTGAGTCAATCCAAGTCTTCGAGGGTCGACAGGACTTGGAACCTGTTACTAGTAAAGGTGGAATCCGAAGTAATTAAATCTGTAAAATGACTTGATCGACCTCTGATAAGGTTTTGACCCACAGGGCTTTGATAAAAGTAACCCAAAGGTAATAATAAAATACCCTGGTCAGTAACATGCCTTGCCCCAAGTACATGAATAACTCTCTCTACTAATTCAGGGGATTTAAATGAAAGTACCACACAATCTCCATCCAGTGTTTTCTGACTAGTACCTATCCATTTAATTCTCCTCACCATTTTTATATTATCAAAAAGGAGGCCCACCATACCAGGATCCAGACGATTTCCGATCCAATTAAGGGACTTATTTCTCAAACTTGTCCATGTTTCCCGATACTGGTTACCCAGGGTAGGAACATTAGCCAGGATCTCTACGTATGGTGTCACTTCTGGGAGAAGATGTGAAAAATCACTTGGTGTATAAAAAGATTCCAGTGTTGTCCATCGTGTATGCTCCTCCCCATTAGAATTTACAACAGGCCGAATAACCCTATCTGAGGACAACTTTCTGTTTAATATCTTAGCATGTGGCTGACTAGTGATTGCTGCTTGTGTTGGGGGTTGTGTGTTACACATAGAGCTTGAAGATAGATGTGAAACAATGGAAGCTTTCCTAATGTGAGTTTGAGATTGTAGGTTACTCACAGTATTTAGGATTGGATGTAATACGGTAGGAACTTTTCTAGAGGGTTGCAATTCTCCAGGCTGTATGGATTTCATCAGGACTAAACCTTCTTCAAGACTACTCTCTACTGCTCTTAATCGATCTGAAAAAGAGTCCAGTTAAGTCTGGAACAATGATTTCAAATCGTTTATTGCTTCATAAATATTAAGAAGGGAATTTGAGGTTACATCAACTGGTTTATTTGGAGTTTTCCTCTGGGTTACTTTTTTTGGCAGGTGCCTTCCCGAAGTGTTTGCTGGGTCATCCTTCTTTAAATTGATAACAGAGGAATTATCCACCCTTCCCATCACATGTTTCCTTGAACACTTAGGTAAAGGTGGGGACACGTCTTGAACTGATATTATGTCCAAGGTATTTTGGACGCAGCTGTTTTTTAACATTCTTTCTTCCCTGATTTTCACCCATCTCTATACTATTGCCCTTTTCGGGGTCACAGAGCTCAGTCCGTTTGCCAAATTCCTTGGCGGAGGTGGAATACAATCACCAGATGTCAACAATTGCTCTTCAACACTAGAAATTTGCTGATCAATCATCCCCATTGCTCCTGAAATATATTTTAATACAGAGGTTCTATCCTCTGTTCTTACCCATATTTACAATAACTAAGTATACCTTGTAAAAGGACAAAAGTGGGATCTGTAGATCTATATTCCTTTACTTTTGTACTAATCGGTAGATTTATACAATGTGATTCAATTGTCTCACAGGTCCCCTATAAAATGGTTATACTGGGCCCTCACCCAATGTACTGACTAATTGCTCCAACTCTAAATAAGCAATTTTTCAATAAATGACCATCTCTCATACTCAGCAGTGCTGTATGTTTAAAGGACATAAGACGCTCTCACATCAAGTTCGCGTACCTTCCTTCAAAGTCCCATTGACACGGGTAGTTGTTGTGAGGGAGGTGGTCCTGCCCGGGCTCCTTTGGGCTACGACAGGTGCGGAAGGGCTTGCCCTTAGCCCGGGCTTTGCTCGGGTGCGTCTCGCGATGCGGGAGACCGGTGGTGCTTTTGAAGTGCTCAGGGCAGTGTCTAGCTCTGCCCCCTGTCCTCCTCGTTGGTTCCTGGGACTTGGAGTCCCTATCAGCAGCAGCACAAGTGTCCCGCGATGCGGGAGACCAGTGGCGCTTTTGAGGCGCTCAGGGCAGTGTCTAGCTCCACCCCCTGGCCTCCTCGTTGGTTCCTGGGACTTGGAGTCCCTCCCAGCAGAAGCACAAGCGTCCCGCGATGCGGGAGACCAGTGGCGCTTTTGAGGTGCTCAGGGTAGTTCTTCTTTTTATGTCGAGTGCAACCGCTTTGACATGTTGTAATCTATCTGTGGGCTTTTAACCACGCCCACTGCATGCCAATCATTATCACTCGTTCATGGGCTTGCCTTTCAAAAATCCTTTGTTATCATTGGTAAATTCTTTACATTTTTGCCTCCCTGGGGCAGTTTTGTTACCACCTTGGCCATCAACCTTGTCACATGGATAACTGTACGTTTGCGATATGTTTGACTGCATGCAAGCTTCTTTTTCCTCTTGTGTCTCTCCTTTGCGCACACGCTCATGGTGGCTGAGGCACTTTGAATAGGCTTGCTTATGTCAACTGTTTTACTTTTCATTTTCCATTTATGTGGCAAGAAAAGTCCAATTAGGAATTTTCAATGTTAATAACTCTAACCCAAGCAAACGTGAGACCCATTGCATTGCAAATGCTTGTTTGTGTTTGCCTCTTTCCTGGGCTGAAGCCTCAAGTCATGTCAAAATATCTTCATACGGTCCCAAGATATGACCATAAAAGCTCACATAAATTCACTCCATATTATCATGTAAATCTCATAAAACATTACAATCATAAATACTCGTTCAAAAACATTACAAAAAACAACAGTTAAAACAGTTAAAATACAGCAATATTCTTAAAGTCGTAACAATTATAATAAACCTTATAAAATCAAACCCCGGTCAAAAACAATAATCTGATGAAAAAATAAAAATAAAAATGCATATTTCCTTCGTAATTTAATGGCAGCATAGATAAAATTAAGGAAAGCAGTAAATATCTAAACAGAAGATAAACTCTGTAGGTGAATCAGGCCCTCTTTATATGATGTAAAAAATGTATTTGCTGTCAACAGATTAGTAACTAATGGGGTACAAAACTCTGTATTAGGCTTAAAAAGGTGGTACTCTATCAGGGCCAGGGGCCTTCTCATTTGCCGCGTCTACAATGGCTTCGGTTACCCATTAGCCCATTCTCCTCTTGTTTATTAGGAATTAAAACCACTGAAAAGTGATCCACCCAGTCTTGCACAGTTATATGACAGCTGATCACGGTGAATTGTCTGTCCGAAAAAAAGGTGCGATTAACTACTTCCGAAAAAAGTTTGATATCTTTTAATTGTGCTCCTTTATTAAGATTCTCCCATATCTTTGCCCTGACTTCTTGTTTCCTACGGTGAAGTGCCTGCTTGTATTTCACCCTTGCTTCTCTGACTGCTCTGATGTTACAAGGTATAATTTTAGTGACTGCTTTAAGATTTTTTAAAGCTGCAGTACACTCTGGGGTAAACCACGTATCACCCACTTGCTTATTAGGTGGTTTATTAGAGGTTATCCAACTAGATATGGCTCTACCAATCCCCATAACGTTACCCACAATTTTCTGAGAATGTTCTCCTGTCTGTAGTCTCATTATTTGTGTCCTTCCACTATTTACTCGTCAGTCAATCTTTTTTTCTTTTTGGTTATTTTTCCATAAGAGTACAATTATTTTCCAGCTGTCTCCCGCCTGTGCTTCTCTCTACCTTGCACTATGCTGCTCTCTCTCGCCCATGTGGTTCTCCAATTACCCTCCATTTTGCCCGCATTGCTTTCTTGTTTGTGTGTGTCTTATTCTAGTGCTGCTTCCCCCACCCGTCTGCCAGCTCCCTGTTGTTCCCCCCACCGTACCTGTCTGCCCCCATTTGATGGCACCATCTACCTGCTCACTCTCTTTTGCTATTCCCTCCCGCTCTCCATTATCGCCCTCTTACTCCCACCATGATCTTTTCTTTAATGCACTGTTTATTTTTTCAGGTGAAGACCGACTCCACCATAAAAGTGCTTTTGCACTATTTCTAATACTTTTTTTACTTCATTTTCAGATCCACCGTCGATCTGTAAATAAAAAAATGGCTCTTGTGTCATTTCGTAGTGAAGCATGTGTAGTGGAGCATGCTCACACCTACAAAATGATGTGGATGCATCATTGCACCTTTTTAGGGTCGAGCCTGCGTTTGCATGCGCTCGCGCATGCGTATCGCAGGGAGCATCTTTTGTATGTATAAAAGGGCTCGGAGCCCTGTCAACTTCACATCAGTGTTTTTTATTGGTTGGTGGGCTTCCCTAATAAAATCTGCTTGCTTTCATTAGTCGAAGGCACGCATATGGCATGCCTTTTCCGGTGGCTAGCCCTCCTCCAGCGCAGCGACCAAGTACAGAAAACATGCGAGGCTCGCTGTTTTCCATCGGGCTCTTGGACTTTTTTTTCTCTAATTTACGAGCCCGATCTCGCTTGGCAGAAGTCGAGTGCTTTACGTACTTGATTTCACTTTTTCGGGTTATGTACATAAATGCACTTTTGCCCGATAGGTGAAAAGTCGGGTTAGGAGTTTACAACGCGATCAGCTCTAACATGAGCAAACGCGAGACCCGATGCATTGTAAATGCTTGTTTTTACTTTTTGCCATGCTGCACATCAGCTTGCTGATGCTGTACAGAATGGCTAAAAGGCTTTGGCAAAGTAGCTCCCAAAGGCGAGGCATATTGACTTTGCTGATGCTTGGTATTTTAGTCGTTTCCCTTTTGACTCACTTTTTACTGACTCACAAAGCTGCCAAATTCAACTGATCGTATTTCCTGCAATGAAAATGAAAATGTCACATTAAAGAAACTGTGCCTCATGTGTCTATGGCCCTTTGGGTGTGCAATATGTGAATAAAGGAGTCACTTTTGCTAATGCATAGTCTCCTAATATAGGCTCCTTAGGATGACTCACAGGCTAGACATTTGGCTTATACCATGCCCTAATAAGGGAGTTGGGATGTTAGGAAGGTACGTGGGGATCCCAGGGACACGTCATACCATGTTACCATATGCACAGTGTAGGAGCTTGGAGCTAGCCACCAAGGCAGAACTGGCCGTATCGGGCATTTCCCGGGGAGGCTGGAAGGGCGAGGGGCCTCTTTTGTTATTGGTGGGCCGGTTTTGTAGCAGTGCGGTTTTAAAAGCACTGCAAAATTCCATGTACATCCATCAGTTTTCCGGCAACAATCAAAGTGCTAAGATAACTCTGGTGACTAATGTATCTGCTAGAGAGAGATCAGAGTTTTGTCTAGTGGCAGTTTTGACTCATCTAAGGTAGCGTGGCAAGTTAATACACCTGCTGCAGAGAACATGGCACCATGCAGATACCAGAACAGTATTTTATGTGCAATGTTCAGTGGGATATTGCTTTTGTCACAGAGGTCTTTTTGTTACTGTGCACTTTATAAGTAACAATTAGAATTTAGCAAAGTGAGCTATGCACTGCCATCCAAAAGCTGGATGCAAACTGCATGATACCGGTTAGAAAGTTATGTTTTTCCCCTGTATTTGATTATCCTATTTTTTCTAAAATGTGTTTGTTTGGGTAGAAATAAATTGTTATTAGTAAAGTCAGCCCTAACCACTGTGTTACATTCTGAATCCCGAGTTTATGCTTCCCCATACCAACCACTCTGAACAAATGCCTATTAGTATAGATGACATGTGAATCCTACACTTGGAGTCCTCTTTGTCTTATGTAACAATTCCTTTACACTGATCAACACACATATGAGTTAGTACGTATGTGTGAGTGCATGTGTGTGTGATGTTAAGAAAGGCACTATGAAACAAATTAAATACATGTGCGATAGGGGCTATGGAGAGATGAAAGGCACTAATAGAGGGGGATGGTGACGGAATCTTTGAAGAGCCCTAACAAAGATTCTCATATCCTTGTGCACTGTGAGGTCATCATTTACTATGCTTTAAAAAACTAATACAATTGAATATATAATTAATATTTGTTGTAGAATGCAGTTTTTGCCATTTTGTCCCGAATGTGATTTTTTGGGGGAGTAGTGGTGAGAGAACCCCTCCAAGCCCCATTGTAGTGATCAGGCTCACTGTGTACCCTATGTGGGCTGATCTGAGAAAATTTGCGAGGGTGCTTTGGGTTTCCAGTCTGGCCCTTCCAGTCACAGATTTTACCTCCCGTTAGGAATGATGACCCTTAGCCCCCTTCCACAGGTTGGATGGATCCAGCTTGTCAGCATGTGAACATGTGTCCCAGACACCCCAGACTTCTACAGGAGGTCTGAGGGCTACCATCAGGCCAGATTCAGTGTAATCTTCAACTGTACCTACTCTTGTTAAGGGTTTCATTCCCTTTTTTCAAAATCAGGGCATGCCATAGTACATAATCACTGAACAGGTACTAAAAGATTCAGGGGCAGATATAAGAGTCCCTAATACCTTCTTGTACCACATTAGCGTCATTCTTTTTACGCTAATTTAGCCCAATGAAGCCAAAATCGCCGCACAAAATTTACAAAGTGGTGCAATGCATGCATTGCACTACTTTGTAACCCTTTGCGCTACCTTATGCCTGCGCCAGGCATAAAGTATGCAAAGGGGGCATTCTCCCATTATGGGGGCTAAAAAAAAAATTTTCAGCACTTTTAACGCCTGCTCAGAGCAGGCATTAACAGGAGGCACACCACTATTTACAATTGGCCTCAATTGGCTTTGCAGGATTACTGTCAACATTTTTTACGCTAATCTTGCAAAGCTCCAAACTAGCGTAAAAAATGTTGACACTAGTTCCCCTAACTACCGCCGTGGTGCGCCGTAGCTTAGATAGGGCACACACATGGTGGCGTTATGGGGAGCCTAAAGGGCGCAAGAAAAGTGGCACTGCACTGGCTTCAGCGCCACTTTTCTTAAATCAGGCACTCACTGTTTTTGCTGGTGAGACCGCAACATATTTTGTAAGCAGGCACGCACACCTAGACATCATCTGTCTGCTCTATTAATATCGCCAGCAGTAAACATTCGTGCTTTTTCAAACTTACCAACTAGGGTGCTCCCTTAAACTCCTCGGTCGCTATAAATTATGAATACAGAAAGTTTAAGTTAATTACAACAAATAAAATAAAATCTCTGTTGCAGAGTTCAGCATTTATATACGTTAACCCGCCCTGACGAGAGCTGTCAGGCAGTTTGATTGATGAATGCTGTAGGTACGTTGGAGGGTCCGCTCAGGAGATAGATTCACTACCTGCTGCCATCCGCAGTTTGAGTAAATGATTATCACATGTTCAGTTAGCACCATAAATAAACCACTGCTTGATGTTTCATCACCATAAAGCTCATCCATTGAGCCTCTGATAGGCACAGCTGGGATCGACGAACTTTTTACATCACTGTTATGACCTTTGCCCTTCTTATCGACATGGGTGTCTTTGAAGCACAAGGTAGAATGTCTTTAAAGTCAAATTATTGGAATACTTTAATGTGCGTCTCTGCTCCTCGTGTTAACCTGAGCCAACAGATAGGACCGCTGTTGTGTCTATGTCAACAGTAAAAAGATGACGGTCTCAAACCCTCAAGACTCCTTAGGGCGCGAAAAAGGCCAATGGTGACCAGAAGCAACGACCATTTGCATGCTTCGACGGTGATTAGCAGGCCCTCGCGCTTTTGAATGTAGTGCACCTTTCGTTTACTTATTTTTAAGCAAGCCTGGGCTGTCGATTATTTCGCAGGTGTACTTTTAACCCGATCCTGCCTCGAACACACCTGGAGTCATAACAAAACAACACTCTTGACTCCCATGATACATAGCAACAAAGAATGCACTGCTAGCAGAGCTCCCCATACTTTAAGTATAGAAGCTGTTTCTTGTACTGGTTTCGAGGTGTTTGATTTTGTTACATTGTCTAATAAAGAAGTCCACAAAGGCTCCACCAAAAAAAAATGCCAATCAGATCAAGGACGTTATTAAATGATAAGATTTCTAACACGCACGTCCATAATGCCGTAGAAAAAAAAATCATCTGTTACCCAAAGTACCTTGCAGCACCTGCTCCATTCAACAACTGGACTGAGGTTCCCACGCCAGTAGTAGGAAAGGATACCTTTAATCACCATATTAAAAGTGACAGTTATCCCGCCCCGGAAGTGACGCCATTTCCAGTGGCTGGGACTTCCAGTGTCCCTGAGAGCCCTCCCCGAAAGTGCCATGTGTGTAGAGTGCGTCACGTGGTCTGTGACCTCATGGTGTCATGTGTTAACTATGTGGTTGTGTCCTAGCCCCCCTGGATGCTTGTCTATGGGCTTTTGTAAGATGTGGGCCTTTGTGTTGTGCAAATTGTAGGAGGCTGGACTGGCTTGTAGTGAGTACCAAGGGGTACTTGCACCTTGCACCAGGCCCAGTTATCCCTTATTAGTGTATAGGGTGTCTAGCAGCTTAGACTGATAGATAATGGTAGCTTAGCAGAGCAGCTTAGGCTGAACTAGGAGACGTGTGAAGCTACTACAGTACCACTTAGTGTCATATGCACAATATCATAAGAAAACACAATACACAGTTATACTAAAAATAAAGGTACTTTATTTTTATGATGACAATATGCCAAAGTATCTTAGAGTGTACCCTCAGTGAGAGGATAGGAAATATACACAAGATATATATACACAATAGCAAAAATATGCAGTATAGTCTTAGAAAACAGTGCAAACAATGTATAGTTACAATAGGATGCAATGGGGAAACATAGGGATAGGGGCAACACAAACCATATACTCCAAAAGTGGAATGCGAACCACGAATGGACCCCAAACCTATGTGACCTTGTAGAGGGTCGCTGGGACTATTAGAAAATAGTGAGAGTTAGAAAAATAACCCTCCCCAAGACCCTGAAAAGTGAGTGCAAAGTGCACCAAAGTTCCCCTAAGGACAAAGAAGTCGTGTTAGAGGACTAATGCAGGAAAGACACAAACCAACAATGCAACAACTGTGGATTTCCAATCTAGGGTACCTGTGGAACAAGGGGACCAACTCCAAAAGTCACAAGCAAGTCGGAGATGGGCAAATGCCCAGGAAATGCCAGCTGCGGGTGCAAAGAAGCTTCTACTGGACAGAAGAAGCTGAGGTTTCTGCAGGAACGAAAAGGACTAGAGACTTCCCCTTTGGTGGACGGATCCCTCTCGCCGTGGAGAGTCGTGCAGAAGTGTTTTCCCGCCGAAAGATCGCCAACAAGCCTTGCTAGCTGCAAATCGTGCGGTTAGCGTTTTTGGACGCTGCTGTGGCCCTGGAGGGACCAGGAGGTCGCAAATTGGACCAGGAGAGAGAGGGGACGTCGAGCAAGACAAGGAGCCCTCTCAGCAGCAGGTAGCACCCGGAGAAGTGCCAGAAACAGGCACTACGAGGATGCGTGAAACAGTGCTCACCCGAAGTCGCACAAAGGAGTCCCACGTCGCCGGAGACCAACTTAGAAAGTCGTGCAATGCAGGTTAGAGTGCCGTGGACCCAGGCTTGGCTGTGCACAAAGGATTTCCGCCGGAAGTGCACAGGGGCCGGAGTAGCTGCAAAAGTCGCGGTTCCCAGCAATGCAGCCCAGCGAGGTGAGGCAAGGACTTACCTCCACCAAACGTGGACTGAAGAGTCACTGGACTGTGGGGGTCACTTGGACAGAGTCGCTGGATTCGAGGGACCTCGCTCGTCGTGCTGAGAGGGGACCCAAGGGACCGGTAATGCAGCTTTTTGGTGCCTGCGGTTGCAGGGGGAAGATTCCGTCGACCCACGGGAGATTTCTTCGGAGCTTCTGGTGCAGAGGGGAGGCAGACTACCCCCACAGCATGCACAAGCAGGAAAACAGTCGAGAAGGCGGCAGGATCAGCGTTACAGAGTTGCAGTAGTCGTCTTTGCTACTATGTTGCAGGTTTGCAGGATTCCAGCGCGGTCAGCAGTCGATTCCTTGGCAGAAGGTGAAGAGAGAGATGCAGAGGAACTCGGATGAGCTCTTGCATTCGTTATCTAAAGTTTCCCCAGAGACAGAGACCCTAAATAGCCAGAAAAGAGGGTTTGGCTACCTAGGAGAGAGGATAGGCTACTAACACCTGAAGGAGCCTATCAGAAGGAGTCTCTGACGTCACCTGGTGGCACTGGCCACTCAGAGCAGTCCAGTGTGCCAGCAGCACCTCTGTTTCCAAGATGGCAGAGGTCTGGAGCACACTGGAGGAGCTCTGGACACCTCCCAGGGGAGGTGCAGGTCAGGGGAGTGGTCACTCCCCTTTCCTTTGTCCAGTTTCGCGCCAGAGCAGGGGCTAAGGGGTCCCTGAACCGGTGTAGACTGACTTATGCAGAATTGGGCACCTCTGTGCCCAACAAAGCATTTCCAGAGGCTGGGGGAGGCTACTCCTCCCCTGCCTTCACACCATTTTCCAAAGGGAGAGGGTGTAACACCCTCTCTCAGAGGAAGTCCTTTGTTCTGCCATCCTGGGCCAGGCCTGGCTGGACCCCAGGAGGGCAGATGCCTGTCTGAGGGGTTGGCAGCAGCAGCTGCAGTGAAACCCCAGGAAGGGCAGTTTGGCAGTACCAGGGTCTGTGCTACAGACCACTGGGATCATGGGATTGTGCCAACTATGCCAGGATGGCATAGAGGGGGCAATTCCATGATCATAGACATGTTACATGGCCATATTCGGAGTTACCATTGTGAAGCTACATATAGGTAGTGACCTATATGTAGTGCACGCGTGTAATGGTGTCCCCGCACTCACAAAGTTCAGGGAATTGGCTCTGAACAATGTGGGGGCACCTTGGCTAGTGCCAGGGTGCCCTCACACTAAGTAACTTTGCACCTAACCTTTACCAGGTAAAGGTTAGACATATAGGTGACTTATAAGTTACTTAAGTGCAGTGTAAAATGGCTGTGAAATAATGTGGACGTTATTTCACTCAGGCTGCAGTGGCAGGCCTGTGTAAGAATTGTCAGAGCTCCCTATGGGTGGCAAAAGAAATGCTGCAGCCCATAGGGATCTCCTGGAACCCCAATACCCTGGGTACCTCAGTACCATATACTAGGGAATTATAAGGGTGTTCCAGTAAGCCAATGTAAATTGGTAAAAATGGTCACTAGCCTGTTAGTGACAATTTGGAAAGAAATGAGAGAGCATAACCACTGAGGTTCTGATTAGCAGAGCCTCAGTGAGACAGTTAGGCACTACACAGGGAACACACACATATAGGCCACAAACTTATGAGCACTGGGGTCCTGACTAGCAGGGTCCCAGTGACACATAACAAACATACTGAAAACATAGGGTTTTCACTATGAGCACTGGGCCCTGGCTAGCAGGATCCCAGTGAGACAGTGAAAACACCCTGGCATACACTCACAAACAGGCCAAAAGTGGGGGTAACAAGGCTAGAAAGAGGCTACTTTCTCACACAAATGTTTTGAGAGCCTGTGAGGACAGGCCTGGACATGTCAGACAATCAGGGGCAAGTGACTGCCCCAACCTCCACACTGTTGGCTAATCCAAAAAGAGGGGCTGGTCAAACCTCCAAGCTGTTGGCTAATCCTAAAAGAGGGGCTAGTCAAATGATATGCTTGTTAGAGCCAGCCAATCATGGTAGAAATGCATATCTAAAATAGATGTAGCACTAAGAGTTCCCAGGTCAGGGACCACATGTGTTCAACATATGCCAGAGAGGGGCTCCCAGGCCAGGGTCTAAAGGTGTTCAGCAGATGTCAGAGTCTAAACTGCCTAAACAGTTAAAATAGTTTTGAGATAAACAGGAGCCTGACATTGTAAACCTAAAACAGGTGTAGCATATGGAGTTCCCAGGCCATGTCCCAAAGGTGTTCAGCAGATGTCAGAGTCTAAAGTGCCATACAGTTTTAAAATAAAAATAAAAAAGTTTAGACATTGTAAACCTAAAACAGATGCCTAACTCTAAGCCCAGCTCATCACAAAAAACCTGATGCATAACCAATAGGGTGACCAATATAAAAACAACCCTCACATTCACAGGGGTCTTTTTCTCAACTACACACTGGGCGCTTACAGAGAGCTTAGACTTCCAGAAACCTTCAAGGAGAACAATATGAAGACCCCAGCACAGACTGTTGATGCTAAACCTCTTCTACTTAAGGTCTGTAACTATGTGATGTCTGTATATTTTCTATTATAGTTTAACATGAATGTCAGCCCCAACCTTTTTATTTTATTTTTTAACTATACCCAGCAGTGTAAAATGCACGTTTTTAAAATGATATTAATGTATGTTGGGAGCTGGTCAGCTGTAATCTGCTGGCTACAATGTTTAATTTATACTTATAGGTTCAGGGGTTATGTATGTGCTTGTATTTTGAGGGTCTGCACTTAATTTTGGGGTTGGGATGGTAATGCTTAATTTGTACTTGATGATTCTGGTGCTATGTATGTGAAGGTTCTTTTTAGGGTTTGAACTTATTTTGTGGGCTGGCTGTAGGGCTTAATATGTACTTACTGGTTCTGGGGATATATATGTTAATGTATTTTTAGGATCTGCATTTTAGTTTGTGGGTGGTATTGTTTAATTTGTACTTGTTGGTTCTGGGGCTATGTATATTAATGCATTTTTAGGGTCTGCACTTATTTTGTGGGATGGTTGTAGGGCTTAATTTGTACATGATGGTTCTGGTGCTATGTATGGGAAGGTATTATTTTTTAGGGTCTGCACTTATTTTGTGGGATGGTTGTAGGGCTTAATTTGTAAATGCTGGTTCTGGTGCTATGTATGGGAAGGTATTTTTTAGGGTCTGCACTTATTTTGTGGGCTGTCCGTAGGGCTTAATTTGTACTTGGTGGTTCTGGTGCTATGTATGTTAATGTATTTTTGAAGGTCTGCACTTATCTTGTGGGGTGCTGGTCATGCTTAATTTGTACATGTGGGTTCTGTGGTTATGTATGGGAAGGTATTTTTTAGGGTCTACACTTATTTTGTGGGCTGTCCGTAGGGCTTAATTTGTACTCATTGGTTCGGGGTTATGCATGGTTAGGTATTTTTGTGGGGCTGTATTTTGTGGGTTGGCTGTAGGGCTTAATTTGTACTGGGTTGTTCTGGGGTTATGCATGGGTAGGTATTTTTGTTGGGGCTGTATTTTGTGGAGTGCCTGTAGGTTTTAAGTTGTCCTGTACGGTTCTGGTACTCCACAGAGACATCCAGCGCTCTCGGCCCCCACGCTATTAACTTTTCTGAGCTGTTCTCAGAGACAAAGTGATCTCTGAGAACAGCTCAGAAAAGTTAATAATGGGACTCCCCAGAGCTATGGACCTGTATTGGGCTTGCATTGTTATTAACTTTAGAGCTCCGGTTTGCGGTGCACAGAGCTCTAAAATTAATAACAGTGCTCCCCAGAGCAGGCTCAAAGCTCTGGGGAGGCCCATTATTTACATCACTCCCCAGAGCAGTCCCGTGCTCTGGGGAGCCCGTTATTAACATTACCCCACGCTGTTCTCAGAGACCGCATGGTCTCTGAGAACAGTTTAGCCTTTGTTAATAATTACACCGCTCTCCGCGCGGCCGCGGACGCTCGGAGACCGGTGTAAATAATAACTAAGGCTAAGCTGTTCTCAAAGACCATGCGGTGTCTGAGCGCATTTTAACCTTAGTTGATAATTTCACCGGTCTCCGAAGCTGCGAATGCCCGGAGCCCGTGTTATCAGCTTTACAGATCTCTGCTCCGGGGGCCATGCGCCCTCGGAGCAGAGCTCTGTGAAACTGATAACACGGGGTCTCCGGGCATTCGCAGCCTCGGAGACCCCTTGTCTGGGACTGAGCAAGCCGGCTCTAAGAAGCCGCTGGGGATCACCCCAGCTGCTTCTGAGAGCCGCCGTAGTAGGTTTAATTACAGAGAAGGTCGCTCATGTTTCAGCGGTATTCTCTGTAATTAAACCTACTTCCGGTCGGACCCCCGAGGCCTCGTGGTGTTCCATGAGGCTTTAGGGATCCGATCGATTGCTGCCAGAGTGCGGCACTTGTGTTAAGGATGTACTGGTGCGAGGCCAGGGCCTATGGAGCCCTGGCCACGTGCGCTTGGGCCTTTGGCCCTTACAGTTTTAAATAAAAAATAAAAAAATCTAAATAAAATATATACGTAAAAAATAAAAATGCCGCAAGGACAGGTTCTGTGGGGCCCTGACCTCGCGCGCTAGGGCCCTAGGGCCCATACAAATATAAATAAAAGGAACAGGGTTTTGGGGGCCTTGAAATTGGGGCACCCAAGGCCCTCTAGGGCAGCATTTGTTTTTTTTAAATAAAAATAAGGTCTGTGTGGCCATGAGGGCCTGGAACACAAGGTTCAGAGGCTCCCAGGGTCTCATTTGGGCGACCTTTTAAAAAATAAAAATAAAAATATATATATGGCCTGTGTGACCCTGGGGGTTTAGGGGCCCCTTGAGGTCTACAAGGTTGTTTTTTTTTTTTTAAACATATAAATAAAAAAGAAAGATTTTGAAATAAATTAAAATAATTAAAAAAATACCCCTGGTAAAGAGCCTCAGACCCCACAATGCCCCACATCCACTCACCTTAGATCAGGAGGGTCTGGCGTCCTAGGTTGATGTCCTGAAAAACCATGGCCCTCACACATGCTGCATCCACAGACGGCCATTTTTAAACAAAGACTGTAAATGTGTTGGTGGGGTTGGCTCAGCTTGGAGTTTAGACTGAGCTCGCCCCCACACATGGTTCAGAGCCTTGTTGAGCTGAGGTGAAAACCCGCCATGGATCCTAGGATCCGGTTACTAGTCTATTGTACATATATAAATTCTAGGAACTGTAATGTTTTTTAAATAGGCTGCGTTATATATTTTTACAAAGGTTGTAATTACACAGCATTATAAAGACCGCTGACTGCCTTGTAATATGTGTAAAATAAGCTTGTGGAGCCCTCAGAATTATATAAATAATGGCTTATAGACTGAATCCTAGAGTTTGGCTTGTGTTATAGCGCCACCATGTGGAGTCTGTTTATTAAACCTTTTATAGTTTTTGAGAAAAGCTTTACAAATGTTGATGTGTATTATACTTCCAGAACACAGGGGTTCAACAGTTGGAGGCTTGAGAGCTTATTATTATTTATTTATTTATTATTATTATTTATTTATTTTCAACACGTGGCATCCTTTTATGAAGGGCTCATGCACATAACATGAAACAAGTTGTGTTTTAAAGGCAATTCTATCTCTCATGTACGTAGGACCTCCAAGAGCCTCCTACGACCCCTGTGGAAGTGGAGACAGTTCAACAGGGTGAGTTATAGGCAGTTCTAAACAGAGTTGTTACGATTGCTATTTTATTTTATTTTTTAACTGTTAACGATTTCCCATGTGTCTGTGGGCTTACACAGGTTATGATGCAGAACTACAGCTTGCGGTTGCCGCTCTATAGCAAATCCTCCAGGTTCAAGACGGGCCATACACAATGTCTCAGGATAGCGCTTTCACAGGTAAATAATGCAATTCTTTTGTAAACCCCCTGAAAACCTAAAAAAAAACAACAACCAGGTTTATATTGGGCCCCCTCAGGTTTTGGGGACCTGGGACTTTTTGAGAACCACTTTGCCGTGACGGTAAAAGTTCTATACCACGATGGTTCTTGGAAGTACTTCACTACCAATGAAGGTGTGAAAAACAAGACCGTGTATGTGCTACATCATGAAAACCACTTTTACGGTGTCTTGAACCTGAAGGGTTTTCTAGGTGCCAAGTATGTGTGTGAGCATTGCGATCACATATACAACAATCGGACCAAACACCAGTGTGAATTACACTGTAAAATGTGTCAAAGGGACAGCTGTGTCAATGACGATACTCCGAAAGTGTACTGCACAACGTGCAAGCTGCTTTGTCAGTCGCAAGACTGCTTAAACACTCACATCAGCCTAGCCCAGTGTGTTCGTAAAGCGGACTGTGGGGTTTGCGGCCGTTACAAGCCTGTCAAACACAATTGTAAAGGTATGCAATGTCCTAGGTGTACAACGGCTTTTAAAGCGGGAACAACCCACTCGTGTTACATGCTCAGAAGCCACCACCAGAAAAAAACAGAAGACTATATTGTATTTGATATAGAGGCCCGTATTTATACTTTTTTTGTGCCGCATTTGCGTCGTTTTTTGATGCAAAAACGGCGCAAACTTGCAAAATGCCATTGTATTTTGTAGGTTTGCGCCGTTTTGCGTCAAAAAGCGGCGCAAATGCGGCGCTAAAAAAAGTATAAATACGGGCCAGAGTGTACGCAAGAGACGGGGGTGCACCAACCAAACTATATATACGCCCACCATCTAACAGGTGATGGGAGCTGGGAGTTTAAAGGGCGGTCATGCGTGAATGATTTCCTCAACACGTTCATGCAACCGCGATACCAGGAGTATACATTTCTGGCTCACAACTCCAGAGCATACGATTCGTTCTTCATTATCCGCAACCTGATACGTGAAAAGCTGCCCGTTAATCTCATTACCCAAGGTTCCAAACTACTGTTGCTAAAGGTTGTGCCTTTTGACATTAGGTTCATAGACACCTTGAATTTTCTGCGCATGAAGTTGAGCAAGCTGCCAAAAGCCTTTGGTTTTGAAGGTTGTAAAGGTTATTTCCCTCACTTTTTCAACACATGGGTGAATCAGAATTACAGAGGACCTATGCCTCCGCCCGACAGTTATGGTTACGAGTACATGATGCTCTCTGAAAAAGAGAGTTTTCTACAGTGGTACGATGAAAACCGTGAAAAATGGTTTCATTTCCAAACCAAATTGAATGCTTACTGTCAGGCGGATGTTATGATATTGCGAAAAGCATGCAACCTTTTCAGAGATGTTGTGGTGACGATGACGAAGCGGGGCAGGTTTATTAAAACCAAATCACGCAAGAGTAAAAAAAAATTTTAAAAAACTGAATACCTGGACCCTTTTCAAAACATTACTTTGGCTTCAATGTGTATGTCTATTTATAAACACATGTTTTTATTGTATGGAACTATCGCTTTAGTACCGCCTGACCTGTATAACTGTAAACAGAAACATTACTCCACCCCGTCTATTCAGTGGCTCATGTACGTCTCTGCGAATGAGAACATCTTCATTCAGCACGCTTTGCAGGGCGGCGAATACCGTCTGGGTCGCTACTACCTAGACGGGTATGCATTAATTAATGGGGCGCCAACCGCCTTTGAGTTCAACGGTTGCTTCTACCACGGGTGTCCACGGTGTTACAAACCCCATGAGTTTAATAGACTGCACGGCATCACGTTTGAACATCTGCAACGGCGGACTCTGGCGAAGGCGCAGTATATTGAAAGCTGTGGCTTTGTTCTGAGAACTCTCTGGGAACATGAGTGGGTAGCGGAGCTAGCGAAAGATGGTGAACTGGGCACTTTTATTAAGAGCCAGCAGTTACCTTCACCGTTGGAACCCCGTGACGCCTTATTCGGAGGTCGTACAAACGCCATACAATTGTACCGCGTAGCTGGGCCGGGTGAGAAAATACACTACTACGAATTCACTAGTCTGTATCCTTTCATGAACAAGGTGAAGTTGTGCCCTGTGGGACATCCTACGATCATATACAGGAACTTTAAGCCCCTCAAAGAGTACTTTGGACTCGTTAAGTGTCAGATCCAACCTCCACGGATGCTTTACTTTCCGGTGCTCCCGTATAGAGTCAACAGTAAGTTAATGTTCCCTCTATGTCGAACATGTGCTGAAAGTAAACAGACTAGCGAATGCATGCATAGTGATGAGCAGAGGCTGCTGGAGGGGACATGGTGTACCATTGAGGTGCAGACGGCCTTCGAGAAAGGGTATCGTCTCAGTAAAATCCTGGAAATTTGGCACTTTCCAAACACCACCACCCAGCTCTTTTCTGAATACATCAACTTGTTTCTCAGAGACAAACAGGAGGCCTCGGGGTATCCCGACTGATGCGTCGATGAGCCCTCAAAGAAAAAGTATATAGCTGATTACAAAGCTCGCCAGGGTATTAAATTGAGACCTGAGTTCATTAAGGTTAACCCCGCCCGCCGTCAGCTAGCTAAGCTTTGTCTCAATTCCTTGTAGGGAAAATTCGCACAGCGTACCAATTTGTCAAACACATCGATCGTGACAGATCCAGACGAGCTTTTTAAGTATATATTCACAACGGCTTATGACATTTCCAGTTGTGAATTTATCGACGATGAGACTGCCATTCTATGTTTGAAATTCGCCAAAGAGTACCCCACAACGTGTAACAATATAAACATCTTTATAGCGTGCTTCACAACTGCTCATGCCCGACTAGAGCTTTACAGTTTGTTGGATAAGCTTCAGGATCGTTGTTTGTACCGTGACACAGACTCTGTTATTTTTGTGAGTAAAGAGGGTGATGAAGATCCTCCGCTGGGCGATTATCTATGGGATTTGACCAGCGAGCTCGAAAAGGGGAGTAGATACTCGAAGTTACCTCATCAGGACCTAAGACGTACAGTTATAAGACCTCAAACAACAAGGTTTGCATGAAAGTCAAAGGTATCACTTTAAACGTCAACAATACGATTAAAATAAACTTTGACAGTCTGAAGGGTCTGGTGCACGAGTACTACACCTCGAGCGATCACAAAAATAGCAATGCCATAGTCGTAAACCACCCGAGCATAGTCAGGTCCAAGAAAAAGTGGGAAATTACAACCCAACCGTTGTATAAAACCTTAAGAGTAGTGTTTGACAAACGGGTCCCCACAGAGGACTAAAAAACTGCCTTAAGGTTATTAAAAGACATTAGAGGCTTGAACCCCACCCAATATGGCCACCAGCCGGTCCATAACTCTCAATGCCTCATACCTGGTCTTATTTAAAACCCCCTGAGACAAGCTTCAGATATCAATTATAGCTAAACAAATGTACCCCGGAAACATTCAGTTTTTCATGGAGGCCTTTAACGATGCTACAGCAAAACCCCACGGCTACTTACTGGTGGATTTAAAACCCAACACTCTAGAAGACTACTGCGCGCAGGTATACTAACACCTGACTTCCCAG
The DNA here is from genome assembly GCF_031143425.1 of Pleurodeles waltl. Classification (NCBI taxonomy): domain Eukaryota; kingdom Metazoa; phylum Chordata; class Amphibia; order Caudata; family Salamandridae; genus Pleurodeles; species Pleurodeles waltl. The sequence goes on along the minus strand of NC_090444.1, from coordinate 870,191,288 downwards.
TCACCTACACGCCTAAAACAGGGCCCAAAGCCCATAAAAAGAACAAGTAAAAAGACTTTTATAACATTTACACTCTAAACCTTGTAATATAAGGTCCCCCTCGAAAAGAAAGGCCATCCTTTGCGCTGCCTCGGACGATTTAGTGGCAGCCATTTCAGAAATAGCCCTAAACACCCTAAAAGGTAATGTCCCGCTATCAACGAGCCAGTTCTGCGTTCTGAAGAAGAAGCGCCACATTATTAAGAAGCTCAGCAATAAGAGGGCGTCGCTCCTTTCTAAAAGAAAACTGGTCAAACAGTCTGGTGGTTTTATAGGGTCGCTGCTAGGTATAGCTATACCCCTAATCACAGGTGTCCTGACAAAGACCTAATGGAGCACGCCCACAAAATGTACCTCGTACCCCGGCAACAGCTGGAACATCTGGGCCCTTCTACCACTGATGTCTGGGACATACGCAAAAACGAAACACAGTGCCTCGAAGCTGAAATCAAAGCCATTCTGAACCAGACCGATTTAAAACTGCACGACAAAGCGGGGCTTTATTCGGGAGCCCTTCAAAACTTTTTACAGTATAACAAGCAACTGCCCTCTGAAAAAAACAAGCTTACTCTGTATACCCCTGATGCTGAACAGCAGCCAGCCGCCCCAACAGCGCCTCAAGACCAAGGACCAGAGGCCCCCACGGGCCTAAGTCGGAGATATAGAGGGGCTGCGCAAATGCTGCTAGGTAAAATGCCTGCTACTAAAGATCGGACATCTTGGAACGACCGGGGTGAATTAATTTACAAGGGACAACCGATTGCGGGGTCACACCTGTATGATCTGGTCAGAGGTCTCACGCACAGTAAAACCCTTCGACACAAAATGCTCCTAGAGGCTGGGAACAGTTCCTAAGTGCAGCGGCGGAACTCAATATTCCATCCACGATTATCGGTAACGCCGACCACAGGCATTGTCCTGGAGTTTTCCTTCACATATTTCATAACAACACCGTCGTTGTTTACTAGATCGGCTGAATACAGATTTTTAAAATTTCTAAACGTCATACCTTCAGACATTTTACTAATAAAATATATACAATGTTCCCCGCATCTGATGGCTAAAGGATTCTGCACACATAGGTGGTCATTACAACCTCGGCGGTCTTTTTACAAGACCGCCTATGGGACCGCCGTGCGGAAGAACGCCAGTAGTGGCGGTTTGCCGCTCGGCGTATTATGACTGTTGGCTGCTTTCCGTCCTTTTTCCGACGGAGAGCCGCCAACCTCCATACTGGTGGGCGGCGGGGAGGTAGAGGCTGCTCCACCTCCACGGCCACGCCAACAGAACCCCGCCCACCGAATCACATCCTGTGATTCGGCGTGGCGGTGTTCTGTTGGCGGTGTGGTGTCGGCGGAGCCCAGCCCCCATGGCTCCCGTCCCCTCCCCGAGGATCGTCAGAACAGGTAAGTCGATCGTCCGTGAGGGGAGGAGGGTGGGGGGGTGTTGTGAGGGTGCATGAGGGTATGCGTCTGTGTATGTAGAGGGTGTGTGTGTGTGTGCGCGTGTATGCTTGCGGGGGTGTTGCATGTTTTGGGAATGAGTGCGTGTATGTCTGTGGGTATGTCTGTATGGATGTGTGCGTGTATGTTTGTATGTGGGTGTGTGTGTATGACTGTGTGTGTGTGTATGTTGGCATGTATGTCGGTGTGTGTGCGTGTGTGTGTTGGTGGTGCCTGCGTGCGTGTCATGTGTGTGTGAGTTATGTGATGTTGGGGGTCGGGTTGGGAGGGGGGCCCTGCCACCTTTGGGGGCTGGCAGGGGTGGTGGGGGGTGTAGGGGAGGGAGTCGGTGGGGGATGGGGGAGACCCCTATCAATGCCAGGGAAGGAATTCCCTGGCACTGATAGTGCTTACGCTATGGATTTCATGGCAGTTTCCAATCGCATGAAATCCATGGCGGTCAGCTGGGTCAAAATACCGCCGGCAGTATAGTGACAGCCGAGGTCTCCAGCCCGGCGGTCGTCTCCGCCCTGGCGGGCAGAAAGGAGAACCGGCGGATTACCAAAAAAAAGACTGCCAGCCTGTTGGCGGTCTTACCGCCGCTTCTCCGCCTTCCACCAGGGTCGTAATGACCCCCATAGTTTGTTATACTCAACCGTGGGTGATGCTTTTTTTTTACATATTTGAATATCGGCTTTGTATAATTGCTATGCTCAGGGAACTCTGCTAAACTGTCAAACACTATAACCTTGTCCATATCCTGAAACAGAGCTGCCCAATGTGCACCGCCCTTGTAAATGGGGATCGGTGTTTAAGACGAGGGTGCAGGGTCTTTCTGGGCCTATCTTTTCAGGTAGTCCATCGCTTGGGAATACACCTAGAAAGTATTTCCTAGCATATTTATGTCTACTTAAGAAGTTTTGTATCTCTGCAGTGTCCATTTTTTATTTTTTTAAATTATTTTACACTCTTTTAATGGTAGTCAAACATAAGCTGGCGGGCGTTGCTGACCTGGATAACGCTGTCGAATACCGAGAACACAACCATGTTCACGTTGGCAGCCAGTGCCTGTGTAAAGCGTATTTCCACTTTTAGATTTCCGATTTTGATCAGGTTGTAGTGGTCACCGACTTCCATGTCAGGCGTCAGGTGGAATGCAAACAGCGTGTAGCCGGCCGCATACCCCTCTCTTGAAACAACTACTCCCGAGTCCCGCAGATTTTTCCCCGTTATCAAGACCAGACCGAGATATTCCCTGACAAAATTTGATGTTCCAAAATTCGGCATGAAGGGTTTTGCGGGTATCACGGGGCCCTCGTGAACCAAAGCGGCGTAGTTGATATCATAGTGTTTGAAGTTGAAAGGGTTTGAGTTGTAGAGACCGCTAAAAGCTGTATTGTCCACAAACCCTATGATGATGAGTTTCGGTAATTGTCCCAGAAATAGATTCTGCTGCTGCGTTAATCAGGAACCGGCGGGGATGCTGAATATCTTCAGAGCCTCTCTTTCAATGGCGTACTTGGCGTTCGAAAATTGTAAAGCTTCTGCATGGGCCAGTCTGACACTCGGGGACACTTTCACTCTCTTTACAAACAGGCTCGCGGACAATATAACCAGTTTATACTGCTCCGCATTGCAGCTGATCTATACCATTGACTAGCAGTTTGTCTTGGAAGAAAAGGTCTGAATGTACGCACCCAGGAGGTCAAACTGCCTACTGTTGGTGACAAAGCTAGCTCTTTTTTTAAAACCCTTGTTGCCCCCGTCCAAAGCCGTGTTCTTCAAATGCGCTAAGGTATCTCTGTAGAAGAGCCCCGCTGAAAGCTGTGTGTTCAGCGCGTTGCAACTGTAATTTAGAATACTCTCTATGTAGGCCCTGTAGGCATACATGTTATCACTCTGCATGACGAGTCAATCGCCTACGTTAATGTCCACTTGATTAAACATGGTTACAATGGGGTAGGCGATCGTGGCCACTCTAGCATCAGCCTTGATGTTGGCACCATTCGCTTTGGTTATTTTACAGACGAGGTGCAGAAGAGTGTTGTTGAGATCCAGGTACATATCCGTGGACCCCGACACATAAAACTCTATCGGTGCAAGCGCCGTCAGAGTGGCCATAGGCAACACTTCAATGCTGGTCTGTGTGGGTTTGAGAGAAAACAGATCTAACTCAGATTTGGCGCATTCACCCAATGCACAGTGTACGAAGGCCATGACCGCTGCTTTAAAAAATATTTGCACTAGAACGTGTTCTCTTCTTCTTGGAAGATCTCTTCCGGCTTACAGATCTTCTTTTGTGTGGGCCTTTTGAAGTAGTCCTATGCTTCTTATAGGGCATTGGTGGCCCCCTAAGCCTCGAAGCCCTTCGCTTCCTTTTAACACTAGCATGCGCATTGTACATCATCTCAGCTCCTCCTTGGGGCTGTCTGTTCATACGCTCTGCAACAGCCGACGTTACACTACCCACGACGTCCTGGGCTATGTTCGTAGCAGCCGCTTTAACATGAGGTTTTGCAATTTCTAACCCTCTTCTCAAAAAGGGCATGGCTCGCCTAAAGAGGCTCCGGAAGAAGCCCCCCAATCCAGCCCGTACATAAAAGGAGCCCCTTGAAAGTAGGGCGGGGGATCTCCATAGCCAGCCTGAACTCTATAATACCCCCTGTACATAGAGGGATCCCCGTAGGTTTTCATGATGACCATCTCAACAGCCTAATAGTCACCGTCGCGATGGGGTCTTAAATGAAGCTTAACAATAACTTTACCGTATTTAAAGGCCACCGGCTCCAACCGATCGTTGTACACCATGATGGTTAAAGTGTCAAAATGGTTTTTAGAAATTGCCATAGTTGAGTTTGTGATGTTGCATATTAACCATTGTGTTATTTTTGCCCTGCACAGGGACCCTTCTCAACAGCGGTGAATAACTGTCCCCGACCCTCTGCGGTTCTATGATGTCGCTAAACACGTAGAGTGTATAAAATCTGCCGTTAATATCGGGGCATGTAGGGTCTGGATCCACCTGTCTTTGCACATGTTGCACAGTCCCTAAAATCCGCTGTAATTTACCAGTACAGGTAAACCTGGTATCAAGCTCGGGGGCTTTAAGAAAGACTTTTCTTCTAACGTAATCCGACACCAGATGTATATTTGCATACTCTTCAACGGTGTTTATAGATTTGTTGATAGCATGGACCACCGACGCTACGGTTGGGTAATAGCCGTGTGGGAAAGTCTGGGGAAAGCTCAGGAAGTCCTGAGTACGCTTTATATGAAATTTAGCCTCTGGCTTTGTAAATGTATTCCAAGTTCTAGGGTACTGTATCTCCGTTAGCACCACCTCCCAGGGTCCTTTCAAATCCACCGGCTTTGCCAGTTTCACCGTATAGCTAGAAATCTGATTGTCTGGGAATATGTCCTTCGAAGCGTTGGATGGTAGCGTGATATAAAAAGGTGAGTTCTCCATCTTGGCGCTTACAGCTTGACCTCACACACCATGCAGCGAGCTGGCCAGAACCCAACTGTTAAATTTCTCGGGCCACCCCCGCCATTTGACCAGCGCCTGTCTCCTGGCACTGCTCCCTTTCCTTTTCAGAACCTTCTCCACCCCATTAACGAATTATCCCGCGTTACCTCGATGGGGGCCATCTTGATTGTCCTGTGGTACATGGCATTATAAACATCTATAAAAGCCTGTAAAACATCCACGTATCTGTAGGTGTTGTTGGCTGTGAAATATCGCCACATCTTTGACTTTAAAGTTCGGTTAAAATGCTCTACAACCGCAGCCTTTACCTCTGTGTGCGTTACAAAATGTTGAACAGCGTGCTGGTTTAATAATTTTTGGAAAGGTTTGTTTAAAAATTCCTTTCCGGCGTCTGTTTGTAGTTTCTGAGGTACGCGACCTCTAGCGAAGATGTCTTTAAAAGCGGCTGTGACGCTGGTACCACTTTTATCGTTTAACGACTCTGCATAGGCGTACTTGGACAAGACGTCTATGACGGTTAATATATACATGGAGCCATTGTTATGTTTTGCTAGATCTTGAAGACTGATTATGTCAGCTTGCCACTGATAATCGAGCTGTGCGCTAACAACGGTGGCCCTCCTCTGAAGACGTCTCCTGGCCGGTTTGTGGAGCGAATAAGCCTCTTCCCCAGCTAACCAAGTCTTCACACCGGCACGGTTTACAGATTCATTTTCAGCTCAAGCTCTTCTAAATAGAGCTTCGGAGCCTCCGAAGCTTCCAACCCCCTGTGTATCGTAATAAAGCTGCCTTAAAGCTGCACCCGTCATGCTGTCACCCACTGTCACCATGAAATGAAAGACGCATGTTTTGTATACGGTCATTTTATTAAACATAAAAAACATAAAAGTGTGGTGGGACTACATAGACAGCGTGTATTTGACATTTTGTGGTACATAGCTTATAACTGTCAAAGCTGTGGACCACTGGGGCCTTTTTACTGGCGTATACACAGTACAACACACGTTACACATGTTACTCAGAGCAGATCCATTTACTCGACCTAAGCGTCACAAACTTTGATATTTTTATAGCTATACTCTCAATAGCTCTAGACATGACTTCCCGCTCCCCACGCCTATAACTCTGAACGCTCAGGATACTGACAGCATTTAACAGTTCATACAGTTCTCGGTCGGCAACACAGAACCTTTATTTGTGAGATAATCTTCAGTCATGTGCTCCAAAGCCCCGTGTAGCCCAGTCAATGGTGAAAATCTTAACTTGCGACCATAATCTCAGTCCGAGTTCAGGCATTTAACAGATGCGGGTAGCCGGGCGTTGATACACCATTTGGCGATACACACATGACTGTTGCACTGCAACGAGGACGAAGGTTCCGAAATGTTCAGATACCGCAGAGTCAAAGGGTGTATTTCAGCTATTCTTTCTTTAACCAGCACAAATATCAATCTCCCAATACAGATGTGGCCCGGGTGTAACTCATAGACATCTTGCACCACGATACTCGGATTCACCGCCTAAAAGTGAATAAGTATGGAGCGTTAAGTAACACAGTTGTGGTCTGCTTTTAAAAAAACTTTTGTGGGGCTAAAGACTTAGGGCCTGATTACAACTTTGGAGGAAGGTGTTAATCCGTCCCAAATGTGACGGATATACCACCAGCCGTATTACGAGTCCATTATATCCTATGGAACTCGTAATACGGCTGGTGGTATATCCGTCACATTTGGGGCGGATTAACACCTCCTCCAAAGTTGTAATCAGGCCCTTAATTCTTCTGTTTTTTTATAATAAATGTCACACATTCGTCTTTCTATAACCCTTTCTATCATGCTTTTGTCAAAATGGGGACACAGCCCCTGCATACGTTTGAGATTTGAGCAGGGCTCAGCAGCGTATCGGATCTCATTGACAGCCGCTGCCAAGACCTTAATCATATCAGCATGGACACCTTTCTTCACAGCTGACAGCCCGTACACCACCCTTAACAACTTATATACCCGGGGAGGGTCTAGCCGACTACAAATGTGTTGAATTGTTCTTGCAGTGTACAACTCGTATAGACAATCGTGAGCCGCCTGCTGAGGTTCGTTAATTTTATGCCCGTAACACAGGTCATAATAGTCCCGTTTAACACATGTGTTCACGACGGTCGCTGCAAAACCTTTAACTGGACATATGGCGTCATAGGGCACACCCGGAGTTTCCTTTTCAAAATCGCGGCTAGTGTAGGTGCAAACAAATTTCTTACGCGGCTCTTTGTTCTGGCTTGTAATACTTTCAGACTGTCTGGAACAGCATAAGCAGTAAACATTTACGTTGTTAACCTTTGGCGCGGACCACTCTAGAGCCTCTCTTTCTCCAGTTGTTTTCTACGGTTCAAACAGAAAGCACAATACAAATTATTAGTTAAAAGTATGATACCAGAGTATACATGAAAAAAAAAATGTCTATAGAGCTTTACTAACCTCAACATTCTCGGTACACTCAGAGGCTCCTCTGAAATCTTGCGAGTCGCAGAGTTCCATTGGGGTAGAAGCATCATCAGAGTTTACAACGGCCGGCTGCACAACAACGGCCTCTGGATCGGTGTCCTCCTGGAAGCCCATGTCTTCATAGACGGGCGAATTCGGCGGTACTACACACTCTTCAACATCTTCAATGTCGATGAAGTTACCTTAATCACTTAATTCATCTTTCGAGGCCTCGCTGTCGCTGCTGTCCCCCTTAATAGGGGATATCATGTTCGGCAAATCCTTGAGATTGAGCTTTTCAAGCCGCTGGCAAAGTTCCTCTTGAAAACCCGTAACGTCGGAACCCCCATCATTAGGGGCATCCTGCTGTGCATTCTCGTCCATTGTAAGAGGTGTTAGGGTCCGATAATATCTACCGATACTGTTCAAGGCCCCTGAGGAGGCATCTTTCCTGACTAGTGGATTGTATCTCTTCATAGCGCCCCGACAAACTGTGTCAGCAATGGTTCACGGTTTGACAGACAGCTCTAGCCACCACCTTATATGTATTCCAGGGTTCAAAAAGGGAGGTCGCCTCTACTGAGCCCCCATTGATGCCAACACCTGGAAAAGGCCTGTGGGGTGTACATCTGTTTTAGATATGCATTTCTACCATGATTGGCTGGCTCTAACAAGCATATCATTTGACCAGCCCCTCTTTTAGGATTAGCCAACAGCTTGGAGGTTTGACCAGCCCCTCTTTTTGGATTAGCCAACAGTGTGGAGGTTGGGGCAGACCGCCCCCCTTCGCCGCCCTGTGCAGAGACCCCCTAACAGTCACTTGCCCCTGATTGTCTGACATGTCCAGACCTGTCCTCACAGGCTCTGAAAACACTTGCACAACACAAAGGCCCACATCTTACAAAAGCCCATAGACCAGCACCCATGGGGGCTAGGACACAGCCACATAGTTAACACATGACACCATGAGGTCACAGACCACGTGACACACTCTACACAATGGACTTCAGGGGAGGGCTCTCAGGGAAACCGGAAGTCCCAGCCACCGGAAATGGCGTCACTTCCGGGGTGGGATAACTGTCACTTTTAATATGGTGATTAAAGGTATCACTTCCTACTACTCATGCCGAACATAGACGGGCCTGTACAATAAACCATTTTTACAGGATATATAGGGTTGTAAATTCCATACTCATCGAATATGAACAATGTTACTTGAGGGTTTGTTTTCTCTTGCTTTCAGGAATAGATTGCTTTGATCCCTGATGTGAGGGCTGTTGGTACCCTAAATTTCTGCCATGCCATCATGGTCTCCATGTTGGCCCACATCGACCTTGTGTTTAACAGTTGCTCTATCCAGTATCCCCTAAATGATTGGCAAATAAGAAGGAGGTGGCAGCCTGAGAGTTGGTTGTTGCCAAAACTCCCACTGCTGACCTTATTTATTGACACTTTTGATTGAGTTCCTACCAGTTTTAGTGATATTCTAGGTAAAACATTTTAACTCTCACCATAATATTTTCACAGTCTTCTCACTGTTGTTTGTTCATACAGAAAACAGTGCTTCCCATTTAGTGATCTACCATCGGGGTGGGTGCAAGCTAGCCTCTTTGAAACATTCCCAACTTCTGCTCGCAAGGCAGGTTTGAGTTGTGTCTGAGCGACAGTACAAGCCGCTCAGACCAATCCTGATGCTGCTTTCATGCTAGATTTAGCATAAAAGCAATGCTATGATTGCTTGGGAGCTTGTGCTCGTGTCCCAGTGAATGCTGGGACACCAGATGAGAAGAGGAGCATGGGTGTCCAGCGGCGTGTGTGAAGATGCGCTTTTTATTTTTTAAATATTATACTTTTTTATTTCCTACCCATCCCAACACCCCCCGCCGGCCCCTCCCCTTGAAATTTGCGGTGGCCGCCAGTGAGTATAGATAGTCTGGGACAAATATGTCTTAATCAATGCGTACCGATTTCTCCTCTTCTTGTGTATTTCTGAATTGTAAAACTGTTTGCTGTACCCATCAGTGAAGATCAATGCTCATCTCAAGAGCTAATAATGTATAGTCTATTGTTAACTTAATATAGCATTATAATCTCTTGCCGAAGAATATACTGGTTGTTATAGGCCATGGGCCCGAGTTATGGGCCTGAGATGAAGAAAACGGAATGTAAGGAGAGAAAGGGCCTCTAAAAAATGGTTAAGTCTGAGACAGAGGAGTTTTAAGGTTATGAGAACATTCCACTGAATGTTGAATGCTCTAAATAGAAAAGAGAAACAGAAAGTCGAACATTGGAATGTTGGAGCAGAAGGCCTATAACAGCCAATATCCGACTTAAGTCACCCCTTTGTCTTTACTAGCACTTTCTAAATTCCAATGTTCTAAACAGAACTCATGTGAGATTCTTTAATTGTGACATATACAGGTATATGAAGGATTACAATGTGATTACCTTGTATTTGTGTAATCATATTAAAACTTCAGTTATTTGACTGCCATTTATATAAGTAAACACCTTGCGATGATCTACCTACGTGAATATCTTAATGGCTAAGTTAATACAGTTCTGACTGTAAAAGTAGGACATTTGCCTGTGTTTCATTATCCTATATTGTGGCAAATGTCTGACTTTTGTGGGTGTCCAAGAGTATGCAAGCAAAGGTGTTCAAATCCAGTACATTTATAAAAGGAGATTTTACACATGATGAAAGTTGTGCATGTGTAAATGTGATGCAACAATTTCAACAATGTAATTAAGGGTTCAATGCTACATTATAAATTTTCAGGAACATCAATTAACTTGTGACATTGCACCATGCCTGAGTTTACTCTTGTTATACAATGTTAATTTATTGTGTGAATTGTGTAATACATGAGTACTCACAAACATTTTCCAAGGGGCCAAACAGTTTGATAGGTAGCGTGATTGATGGCCGCACTGATGGCAGTTTGGGGAGGTGTAGAGAGCAGGGGTACAGCGGGTGTAGGGGAGGTGAAGCATGTGCCTCTAGTGGCTGAATTGAATTGCACATTGTGGAACCTGCAAACCTTGAATCAACCCCGGCTTACCCACTTTATCAAATTGTGCGATTCTAGGCAACTGTTTTATTTCACTTTCTGTTCTTTTTCTTCAGTATGAAATATGAGGACCTCGAAATACATGACTTCATGTGCACTAGAGAAAACCTTCTCTTGTGTTTGCTTTAATAAACTATCATGTTATTCATGTATAATAGCAACTCTGGCCACCAAAGGGTGCACATAACAACTAACTTGCGTTTATAGTTTTCTATTGTCACTGTTCTCAGGGTGGGGGGGGAGCATGACTGTCTCTACAGTCATGTTTGAAAACTGTCACTTTAAGAAAATACTTTTCAATGCTCTAAAATAATGTGATTTACTAAAGTGAAACATTTATGCATGTTAATGAAATACACTTTTTGAATTTTGAAGAGACTATCATACTTTTACAGGTATTCTGCAAGGTGTCTTTATAAATGAAGGAGTTCCTAAAGTTAAGTGGTGTGGGACACCCTAGTTACCTCCTTTCACTGCAATTAACCTTTAAATAAATGCTACCCCACTAATTAACATCTTTTTATGTTAGTGAAGAGTCAAGTAAACAGCAGCCAGGTGCTGCTGTTGACCAGGAGGCCGTACATAAAGGTCATGAGGGCAGCATGAGGCCCCTGGTGCATACTTTGAGTATCACTGGTGTAATACATGGGAGACTGTATGGGAGTTATGAAAAAAATGGAATGACTACAAAAGTTAACTTAGAACTTGGAATTTCAAATCACTGGTGATTTGTGATTAAATGGAAATAATCCATACAATAGATGCATTGTAATTTTAGATACTGGAAGCTATTGAAGCTGTACAAAGGAGCAGAGATCCCTCTGAGTGTCTATTCCCATATTAGAACAAAATAACTGGTGAAAGGAAATTTGGATGTTGTGACACTAAGAGGCCTCAATGAGTTACTGCATGGACCTTGGAATCACAGTCAATGGAGAAGGACAAAATAATGTTCCCACTCAATACCCACATAAACAGTTACTCACACATAACACAGACTTCAGATGTGTTGGTATTACTTTATGCATGAAACAGAACTACACACCACAAACACACATATTTCTTGTCATCAATGTCCTTAAATGTTGACACTAGTTCCCCTAACTACCGCCGTGGTGCGCCGTAGCTTAGATAGGGCACACATATGGTGACATTATGGGGACCCTTGAATCCCTTGGCATTGCCTTTCAACCTGCTCGCAATGTCTCTATCAAAATCCTTATTGGTTACCATTACCTGGAACAGCACATGGCATTTAACTTTCCCGTTGCAATCAAAATACTTGAAAAAGTGATTGTCTACTAGTTACAGACTCACTTGGAATCCAACCACATTCTTGACTCTAGCCAATCAGGCGTTTGCTCCAAATATGGGATTGAAACCATTCTTCTGAATGTTTGGGGTAATATTCTTCAGATTTAAGACAAATGTTCACTGAGAATGCTTATATCTCATGAATTATTGTCTGCGTTCCACAATGTGAACACAATATCCTACACAATCAACAATTAAAAGCCCACAACTCTGACCACTACATTCTCTGATTCAAAACTTTCCTTTAAATCTGTATTTACCTTGTCAGACTGGAATAATTCATCCCCCCTCCTGTAGGAGGCTGGACTGGCTTGTAGTGAGTACCAAGGGGTACTTGCACCTTGCACCAGGCCCAGTTATCCCTTATTAGTGTATAGGGTGTCTAGCAGCATAGGCTGATAGATAATGGTAGCTTAGCAGAGCAGCTTAGGCTGAACTAGGAGACGTGTGAAGCTACTACAGTACCACCTAGTGTCATATGCACAATATCATAAGGAAACACAATACACAGTTATACTAAAAATAAAGGTACTTTATTTTTATGAAAATATGCCAAAGTATCTTAGAGTGTACCCTCAGTGAGAGGATAGGAAATATACACAAGATATATATACACAATAGCAAAAATATGCAGTATAGTCTTAGAAAACAGTGCAAACAATGTATAGTTACAATAGGATGCAATGGGGACACATAGGGATAGGGGCAACACAAACCATAAACTCCAGAAGTGGAATGCGAACCACGAATGGACCCCAAACCTATGTGACCTTGTAGAGGGTCGCTGGGACTATTAGAAAATAGTGAGAGTTAGAAAAATAACCCTCCCCAAGACCCTGAAAAGTGAGTGCAAAGTGCACTAAAGTTCCCCTAAGGATAAAGAAGTCGTGTTAGAGGAATAATGCAGGAAAGACACAAACCAACAATGCAACAACGCTGGATTTCCAATCTGGGGTACCTGTGGAACAAGGGGACCAAGTCCAAAAGTCACAAGCAAGTCGGAGATGGGCAGATGCCCAGGAAATGCCAGCTGCGGGTGCAAAGAAGCTTCTACTGGACAGAAGAAGCTGCGGTTTCTGCAGGAACGCAAAGGGCTAGAGACTTCCCCTTTGGAGGACGGATCCCTCTCGCCTTGTAGAGTCGTGCAGAAGTGTTTTCCCGCCGAAAGAACGCCAAAAAGCCTTGCTCGCTGCAAATCGTGCGGTAAGCGTTTTTGGATGCTGCTGTGGCCCAGGAGGGACCAGGAGGTCGCAAATTGGACAAGGAGGTAGAGGGGACGTCGAGCAAGACAAGGAGCCCTCTTAGCAGCAGGTAGCACCCGGAGAAGTGCCAGAAACAGGCACTACGAGGATGCGTGAAACGGTGCTCACCCGAAGTTACACAAAGGAGTCCCACGTCGCTGGAGACCAACTTAGAAAGTCGTGCAATGCAGGTTCGAGTGCCGTGGACCCAGGCTTGGCTGTGCACAAAGGATTTCCGCCAGAAGTGCACAGGGGCTGGAGTAGCTGCAAAAGTTGCGGTTCCCAGCAATGCAGTCTAGCGAGGTGAGGCAAGGGCTTACCTCCACCAAACTTGGACTGAAGAGTCACTGGACTGTGGGAGTCACTTGGACAGAGTTGCTGGATTCGAGGGACCTCGCTCGTCGTGCTGAGAGGAGACCCAAGGGACCGGTAATGCAGCTTTTTGGTGCCTGCGGTTGCAGGGGGAAGATTCCGTCGACCCACGGGAGATTTCTTCGGAGCTTCTAGTGCAGAGAGGAGGCAGACTACCCCCACAGCATGCACCACCAGGAAAACAGTCGAGAAGGTGGCAGGATCAGCGTTACAGAGTTGCAGTAGTCGTCTTTGCTACTATGTTGCAGGTTTGCAGACTTCCAGCACGGTCAGCAGTCGATTCCTTGGCAGAAGGTGAAGAGAGAGATGCAGAGGAACTCGGATGAGCTCTTGCATTCGTTATCTAAAGTTTCCCCAGAGACAGAGACCCTAAATAGCCAGAAAAGAGGGTTTGGCTACCTAGGAGAGAGGATAGGCTAGCAACACCTGAAGGAGCCTATCAGAAGGTGTCTCTGACATCGCCTGGTGGCACTGGCCACTCAGAGCAGTCCAGTGTGCCAGCAGCACCTCTGTTTCCAAGATGGCAGAGGTCTGGAGCACACTGGAGGAGCTCTGGACAGCAGGTCAGGGGAGTGGTCACTCCCCTTTCCTTTGTCCAGTTTCGCGCCAGAGCAGGGCTAAGGGGTCCCCTGAACCGGTGTAGACTGGCTTATGCAGAATTGGGCACATCTGTGCCCAAGAAAGCATTTCCAGAGGCTGGGGGAGGCTACTCCTCCCCTGCCTTCACACCATTTTCCAAAGGGAGAGGGTGTAACACCCTCTCTCAGAGGAAGTTCTTTGTTCTGCCATCCTGGGCCAGGCCTGGCTGGACCCCAGGAGGGCAGATGCCTGTCTGAGGGGTTGGCAGCAGCAGCAGCTGCAGTGAAACCCCAGGAAAGGCAGTTTGGCAGTACCAGGGTCTGTGCTACAGACCACTGGGATCATGGGATTGTGCCAACTATGCCAGGATGGTATAGAGGGGGCAATTCCATGAACATAGACATGTTACATGGCCATATTCGGAGTTACCATTGTGAAGCTACATATAGGTAGTGACCTATATGTAGTGCACGCGTGTAATGGTGTCCCCGCACTCACAAAGTCCGGGGAATTGGCCCTGAACAATGTGGGGGCACCTTGGCTAGTGCCAGGGTGCCCTCACACTAAGTAACTTTGCACCTAACCTTTACCAGGTAAAGGTTAGACATATAGGTGACTTATAAGTTACTTAAGTGCAGTGTAAAATGGCTGTGAAATAACGTGGACGTTATTTCACTCAGGCTGCAGTGGCAGGCCTGTGTAAGAATTGTCAGAGCTCCCTATGGGTGGCAAAAGAAATGCTGCAGCCCATAGGGATCTCCTGGAACCCCAATACCCTGGGTACCTCAGTACCATATACTAGGGAATTATAAGGGTGTTCCAGTATGCCAATGTGAATTGGTAAAATTGGTCACTAGCCTGTTAGTGACAATTAGTACAGAGAGAGCATAACCACTGAGGTTCTGGTTAGCAGAGCCTCAGTGAGACAGTTAGGCATCACACAGGGAACACATACATATAGGCCACAAACTTATGAGCACTGGGGTCCTGACTAGCAGGGTCCCAGTGACACATAACAAACATACTGAAAACATATGGTTTTCACTATGAGCACTGGGCCCTGGCTAGCAGGATCCCAGTGAGACAGTGAAAACACCCTGACATACACTCACAAACAGGCCAAAAGTGGGGGTAACAAGGCTAGAAAGAGGCTACTTTCTCACACACCCCCATCATGTTATGTTACTTGTCCCCATAGGCTCCATCTATCTACTCTGTTCTTTAACATCTAAATTCATTTATGGATCTCGTTAGTTCCTCCAGTCTTTAATTCTTATGTGTATAAATAAATAAAAAAGAATCAAATAAGTTGCGATTTAAAATTTTTGTTAACACATTTATACCAAAGAAAACGTTGCAATAATTTCCTATAGTAATTCATGGTGATATTCATACTACTTATTACCTGTTATGGCTAAATCTGTTCAATAAACACTTATTCTATTCTGTACAGTCAGAATATGCACAACAACATTCATTAGAACCCGTTTTGAAGAAGCAAAGAACATATTTTTAATGTGAATCTGACAACATTTAATTACTCGTCCCTTTCTTCTCAAACCTCCTCGTTACATAAAGGGTAGACAAAGTCAACATATCTGGCCTTGGTATGCTGCTGTATTTGATAATGGTTAAATGTTTTTGCTGAACAAATAAAAAGAAGAAAAAAAAGGAAACATGCAGTTACCAAAGTGGCCGCTGTATGTTTGCAATTAAGACTGTGCATTTATCTTATATATGTTTTATTGAACAGTACAGGTGCGTTGCAAAAGACAGGTATACTTAGAACAGGTATAGAAAGGTTTTTAGCTTTAATGCACTTTCTAGGAAAATATTATACTCTTGGGTGGACAGAAAAAATGCTGTCAATTTGAATTATTGCAACCTGCAGACTTAGTCCAAACAAGCAAGGTGACTAAAATATGTAAAAAAATAAATAAAGTTACAGCATCAAGAGACCCTTGAGGTGGTACTGTGCTCTAATAAAGTCCTCATTATGAATAGCCCAGTAACTGGGCCTCATTGTCCCAACCCCAGGAGTTACAATACAGGAGGCACTAGTAAATACAGAGGTGGGGAAAATCCTGCCCATTATGAGCTAGACCCTGATGATCCCTTTAGAAATGTGGAATTGATTTCACCGGTAATTCTTTATTTTCAACTGGAATTTCACCCAGACATTTTGGCTGGTATTAGCAGCCGAAATCTTTGGGTGAAAGTTAAGAAATCTTCAATGCTCCTGCGGATCTCATAATCCCTGCAACTGTTACATGTGCCATTGAAATTAAAGGGGACACTCATAAAGAGTGGATACAAAAAAAACATTGGGAAGGTAAAATGTTGGCAGATTAGCCCTTGCTCTAAAGTGAACTGTTTTTTAGGCAGATGTGCACATATGATAAGGCACAGGGTGATCACTAACTGTACTAGAACACCAGTGGCATAAATTGTATGTTGAGGTGAGATGTACTAAAATGGGAAAGACATTTGAACAGTTCAAGGGATGAAAGGGGCTGACGGAAAGGACTTTTATATAATCGTCTTATGATAAAGCTAGGCCACAGCAAAAAGGTCAACTCAGATAAATCACAACCGGGTGCTCTTTTCCAAAGGGCATGAAAATACAACATAGATGATTTGGGTTGGGCTCCCACTTTAAAGCAGTATTTTGACAGTGCAATTATACATATTAGACGTCGATACTGCCAAACTCTGGATCAAAGTTCGAATTAGATAAAAGTGCACAACGGTAGTGGTAGCATTTCATGTGATTCACTTTACATGCTAAGTGAAGACATACATTATGCACTTCTCTAAAAAGTTGTAACGAGTGTAAGGCCGCAAGTAGCCCATTGGAATGCTGCTAACATCGCACAAGATAATCAGGCTGTAAAACTAGGTTTCTCTGAAGCTAGCGGTGTTTCTAACTGATTGACCTACGATTTTGCACCTTATTTTCTTATAAGCAGGGATGAAGTAGCAGGTCAAAGAATATTTAGACCCCATTGCATAACGCCAAAAAAGGTTAAATTAAGAAAACAACATAATGCTAGATTGAGATTTATCAATGGCAGAAGCAGATTTCTTGCCACGTGGTCTAGCCCCAGTACAGACTATAATAACACTATGACACTGTTATAACTTATACTAAGGCCCAGATTTAAGAAGGCCTAGCACCACTTTAGTGCTGCCTTAGAATCATTTTTTTGACATGAAGGAGGCACTAAGGTGGCCTTTTCCCTGCATCAAATTTACAAAGCGGTGTAAAACATGCATTGCGCCCCTTTGTAACCCTTTGCGCTACATTATGCATATGCCATGCCTAATGTATGTAAAGGTGGCACCCCGCTGGTTAGGAGGGCTGAAAAAATAATGGAAAGAAATCTTAGAGATTTCTTTGTGTCATTTTTTTCGGGATTTTTAATGCCTACTTAGAGCAGTGGCTAAAATGGGCCCCTATGTACTGTTCAGGGTTAGCCCCAAAATGTTGGTGCTAACCCAGAACAGTACAGAAATAGTGTCATAAATGTTTATGCTATTGCCCACTACCCTGCACCATGGTGCACCGTATCCTAGATACGGCGCACACATGGTAGCAGTAGGGGCAGCTAAGGGGCCCAAGGAACGTGGCCCTGCACTGAGTGCAGCACCACTTTCCTTAAATTTGCTCCTAAATGTTTTACACAACGTAATAAATTTCCGATAGTTTCAAGATATTTAAACTTCTTTAATTCTCAAAGTAATCTATGGATGCGTTGTACTTCCAGTTTCAGAGTCTGTCCTTATGCAGCTCAGTGAGATTCTTCTATCTTCTCAGTCGCAGTCAACGGTGAGGCCTGTCAACAGCAAAACAAGAAAATAACCCTTGCAAACCCATAGTTATGCCTTTTAAGAGATAAATGCAGACCCAGAGGGATTTATGTACCTTCCTGTCACATGACTAGTTTCACCAGAATAGTAAAAGCATAAGTTATAGCTGCTGCATGTTAGTAAGTTATTGTGCCACATGCTAGTTTCAAATGCAAAGCCAGGAAGGGCATCTACACTTTTAACTGAAGGTTAACTAATTGGGTTAAAAGATGTAAACAATTGCACTAATTATCCAGTGAAAGAGATAGAGTTTCATTCTATTGAAACCGTAAAATACATTAAAAACTCTTAAGTAGTGCGTAAATTACTTGCCTAATCTTGATTCATTCTGAAAAGATATTTGTGGAGGTCAGGCATTTTGACTCATCTGGCTAAGCCTTTCAGTGAGACCCACAACCAGTCAGATCCTTGCTCCATGGAGGTCAGTTTACACTGTAAGTGAAGACCTTCAACTATGCAATACTACTTCTGTCCAAGTTTAACAATGTCTTAAAAAACAATGGCTTGACTCAAAAAACTCAGATCAGCAGTTCACCTGTTCCTGTTTCCAGACACAAAATCTCTACGCACTACCATTATCGCAAAATTACTCTAATTCACTGTAGCTAAATGTACAAAATAGGCGTTATTCTTATAACAACTGTTCTAAAATGTAGCAGCAAAACTGCTGAGTAATATCAAACGCCTCAATCACATCTTTCTTCATTTTATGTTCCTCCTCTGGCTATTCGTCACTTACTACAGGAGTGTCGAAGGTAGGTTCAGTGCCGAGTCAAATAAGAGAATACATACTCACTGACCCTGTACATGATTTCCATTTACACAAATTGAATCAAAATAAATTATATCCAGATGTCCTGAAAATATGGTTCACACGTGTTCCTCCAGAGCCAACATTGAGCACAGCTGATAAACAAGATAGAATACATATACGTTAATAGCACCAAGACAAGCTTTAACTCCAAAACATTTCTTACATTTCATGTTCAGTCACAGGAATTTCACTGCACCAGAAAAATGTTCACCCAAAATCTGTTGTAAAAATAATAATTTCCTCTGGACATGCAGATGTATGCACTCTCCTCAAACCATTTGTTAAGGTCAAGTGGATTAAATGAGACTTGGTCCCTGTTTCAAAAGCCTTCCAGTTCAAAACCAACCCTTTCCCACAATAAAACATCCTCTCTTCACAGTTCTGCTTTCATATGTTTAAGCAGAATGCCCTGAAGCAGCAAGCAGTGTATGCATGGTACCATAATATTAGCCATTCATTTAGTTATTCATTCTGAAATGTGAACAGGTTTTTGGTTAGAAGGGATTAAATAACAAAGATATTAAATATTCTAATTGTAAATATGAATGATAGAATTTGGTGCAATGTTGGTATGACGATGTCCCCTGCATGGTAAACAGAAGTATAGCCCTGCCCTGCACTGACATGCCATGTGTCCAGTGCGTGTATGTCCAGTGAATATATAGGTCCATGTATGGGCTGTGCATGTGGGGAGAGTTTAGTTACTGGGACATGTAGGGTCTATTTTGGATGGCTGTGGGTTAGCATGGCAAAAGATGAAGGGTGCATACAACTCCTTAGACGGTGGCGGTCTATTGACAGCACACATATTGCTGGACAGAGGAGAACAAGACATTGAAGTGAGGGAGGATTGGGACAGGGTTATCCTTTTAAATTTAATGATGTCCTTGTTAGCAAAGAACTGCTGATTCTGAAACATTTGATAGATGAAAGGGATAAGGAGGTGGGGTTTCAGTTTCTGTTGATCAAGATGAGGAAATGTCTAGGCGGGGCGTGTATTTTGCCTGTCCCTGATTACTGCTTCTAAGCGGCTGATGACAGTCTGGCGAAGAGATATCACACTTCCTTGTTCTCTTGTTTTGGATACTCATACAAAGGATGCATCTGAGAAACAGACATAAGGGAAAACTGAAAGAGGACCAGCCAAAACTGGTTATGAGACTTTAAATAGTGAATCCACATCCCCTGTCTGGAACATGAGTATAAAAGCGGGATTCAAGCCACCCTATTCCATTCCAGTTCCATGTTTTTCATGACCAAAGAAGTGCATGTTCCTTAGGGTGCTTGAACAACTGCTGAGTGACCAGGGATGCTGACTGTATTACTGCAAGTCTCCCAGAGTCTCCCCAAGCCTACCAAGTCTCCCAGCAGTGAGGGGGCATCACCTGAAATCTCCACTTCTAAATGGAGGGACCGTGTGCCTAAAACATAGAGGCATACCTGCATGCTGAAAAAAGGAAGGAGTGTAGCTGCAGGAAGAAAGACTGTCTTGTGGGAAAAACCCAGAATGCCTCTTGCACAAGGAACATCCAGAGGGAATGGACTGAGAAGAAGTGAAGCTAAGAGCAGCCCATGCTATGAAATGGTTTCCATTGTGAACTGCACCAAGACTCTCAACAGTGATGCCATGAGCAACCTGTGCTGTGAGGGGTCCCCCTTTTTACAGAGTGGCTCCCACTGTGATCTTTCATAAGACTTTCACTAGTGAAGCATCAACATTTTGTCCGGCATCCTGCTGAATGGGTTTAACCTTCATGCATCATGCATGCTTACATGGCCATATCCCCAACAGTTTGCGTGACTTGTGAATACATACAGGTGCTTTGAGTTTTATGAAAGTCTTCCACTGATAGCACGGGTGTGTTACTGTTCCTCCTGAATCTACCAAAGGTCACTTTAGAGACACATATATATTTTGAGGATCGACTATCAACCATTGTTAATAGTCCAATATTGCTTTTTGTTAAGTGATAGTATTTACAAATGTGTTGCTCCAAAAAACTGCTTCAAAATATTAAAAGTCACAGGGGGTAATTACAATGTTGGTGGTCCAACCACCAGACTGCCAATACAATGGTAGGAAGGCGGCGGCCAAGCCAGCGGCCTCCCCACTGCCATATTACAATTTCCCTGCCAGGCTGGTCAGTGGACACAGTGCAGTGGCATTGGCTTCAGCTCTCAGGGATAGCCGAGGCCAATACTGCCACACTATAT
The DNA here is from genome assembly GCF_031143425.1 of Pleurodeles waltl. NCBI lineage: Eukaryota > Metazoa > Chordata > Amphibia > Caudata > Salamandridae > Pleurodeles > Pleurodeles waltl. The sequence continues at coordinate 870,170,365 of NC_090444.1, read as the reverse complement.
GCCCCACGCAGCACACTCAGAATGTGCACTGTCAGCCATGGCAGACAGTGTGCATTCTGAGCATGCTAACACTTGGGTCTCCCCGTTGCCCCATCTCTGCCTTTCTGCCGACCTTTCCATGGTGGGTCAGTCGTCATGGAAAGGCCAGCGGAAAGGCAAGTCACAGACTGCAATCCATCAGGATCTATTATCCTGGCAGTGGTGGCAGCGTGCTGGCGGTGCGACCTCCAGCATGCTAATTTGGCATTCAGATCGCCAAGGTTCCACAGGTATGGCAGTCCATGGACTGCCATACTCGTAACCAGGCCTATAGTCATACTGGGCACAGTTAATAGAGAAAGGAGAAATTGAATGACACCGAGTGGCACTTGTTTTGTGACAAAACGCCGCTTTTCAAACTTGTGCTTTATATTGCCAGTGTTTTCCAGTTTTCAGCACCCGGAACTTGTTTCTCAAGACCAGCACTTTTTTTGTAACAGTCCACTGCATGGTGACACTATCAGTCTATTTTTGAGGAGATCAAATCCACAGATTGTTTAAAAATGCAATATTTATTTAAATTAAACTATTGATACTTAGTCCAGGCCATTCTTACTGCTTTAGTGACATGGAATAAGCCAAACTGTGACATTGATTGTGGTGTTTTGATAAGAAGGTAACAGCGGCACTGTAATTCGGCAGCGCTGGCAGGCTGCACAAGCTGCAATGGCCTGCTGTAAGTACCATGGCACTTATTGGTTTAATCCTGAATGTAAGAGTCTAAACAACATTTTAGCTAGGACCATTAGAATATTAATGAAAGAGCCCTTAAATGAAGCTAAACAGAAAAAAGTCAACACCTTTATTTATAAAGAAGCAGGCGCAGGGAACAAATATAGCTAACTATCATGCTCTATTGGAGCTCCAAAAAGTGAAAGTACAATGAAGACATTATTTCATCCTCAATGTATTAGTCTGCATAAAGAAACTTAAAAACATACACACACCATACAGTCACTTTTGAGGTACTTTTGGAGACAGGTATCATTTCAATGGGTTGATTTTGCATGTGTGCTCCTGTTTTTTAAATATATTTAATTAGTAAGGGTGAGCAGCACAAGAGTGTGAGAGAAAGCAAGCACAAGCCCTTGCAACAAGTGCGTAACATAAAAGAGCAACATAGTTCCCTCATTTCAATCAATGTTAGCAGTGGAAGGATACAAGTCTTTCAATTAGACCATAGTAAGAGCAAAATGATCTTGGGAGGGATAAACACATGAATTGACAGGAACGTCATTTAATCAAGAGAAGTCAACTGAGCTAGTCAAAACAGCCTTACAATCATAAGCAAGGGGGTGACCCAGAGCCCACTCTATACATATTCGAAAAAAAAGGTCTGCCACCAGACAGTTAAAACTGCTTGTAACAGAGACTTGATGGCCAACCCTGCTAATTGATGTCCTTTGTTGAACGTCTATTTTGTTAAATGGCCTGGGCAGCACTTGTGCGGAGTATTTTGGTTACATTATGATAGCTGTTTACATTGTCCCAAGACAATAGTTTTCAGTCCTTTTGCGGATGGGCGACTCCATATAAAACAAGAGCAATTAAAGTTGCACTTAATTGCAGGAATACAACTAGACTGTGCTTTAGTGTGGCCAGAAATGCCTTAAGGAGCTCTTTGTGCACTGCAAAAGTTATATAGGCGGTGATTCTAACCGCGGCGGGCGGCGGTCGCCGCCCGCCATGCGGTTACCGCCAAATGACCACACTGCGGTCACAAGACCGCGGCGGCCATTCTGGCTTTCCTGCTGTGCTGGCGGGCGACGGCCAAAAGGCTGCCCGCCAGCACAGCGGGAAAGACCCAGCAACGATGAAGCCGGCTCCGAATGGAGCCGGCGGAGTTGCTGGAGTGCGACGGGTGCAGTAGCACCCGTCGCGAATTTCAGTGTCTGCTAGGTAGACACTGAAATTCTTTTTGGGGCCCTCTTACGGGGGCCCCTGCAGTGCCCATGCCATTGGCATGGGCACTGTAGGGGCCCCCAGGGGCCCGCGGCACCCCCTACCGCCATCCTGTTCCTGGCGGGAGGCCCGCCAGGAACAGGATGGCGGTAGGGTGTGTCACAATCCCCATGGCGGCGGAGAGCGCTCCGCCGCCATGGAGGATTCTCAAGGGCAGCGGAAAGTCGGCGGTACACCGCCGACTTTCCGTTTCTGGCCGCGGCTGAACCGCCGCGGTCAGAATGCCCAGCGGTGCACCGCCAGCCTGTTGGCGGTGCTACCGCGGTCATTCGCCCTGGCGGTTTTTACCGCCAGGGTTAGAATGACCCCCATAGTCTCTTTTTAAAGTTGAAGGTGAGAACCAATCATCAGAATACAATAGAGCTCTTTGACTACTACACACGGGTTTAAAGAATAGTTAAAACTGACAAAGAAAGGAAAAGATAAATGCAGCCATTGTGCCCACCATTAACTCTTGCTGCTTGCAGATTCAAAGGATACAAAACAATTTTTTAACAACATTTCATTTTATTATCTTCACCTATTTTTATCACGTGACACTTAATACTTACGATAGTTGTAGAAAACGCAATTGGTCTTTCAAAATATAAAGATAAAACAATTAATGTAATGCTTTAAATGTTAATATCTTGCAAAAATTACACCAGGGACCTCAAAGGGAAATGTACATTACCAATGGAATATTACCTAATATTTGTAAGCAGTAAGATTGAAAGGGATCCTGAATTTAAGGCCTAGTATCAGGATTACAGCTCCCTGTGCTTGGTCTTTATATTCTGTTCCAATAAAATGTTTTTCATATGAATACAGACGGGAAGATTTCAACTAGTTATTTTTTCAATTCAGTCCTCTTATTTTTTTAATCTCCATTGGAGCTTATTTATATTTTGCTCTTTTCTTTAGCTTTCCTTCTTTTTTGCCCACTTAATTTAATATTTTCGAATCCCAGGTACAGATAGCTTTAGAACATATTTTTAGTATCCTGCAGTCAGCACCTTAAAGGTCTGAAGAGCTCTCTTCCTGACCATCAACCACAGAGCTAGATATTCCAGTGACAGTGTAAAAACATTCCCCATGAAGTGGCCCCAATCACAGTCTCCTCCCTGCACAGGGCTCCTCCTCAATCGCTACCCAAGTCATCTACCAGGTGCCTCATTCTCCCCCCAAAGGTATCAGGTCAGGTGGGCAGGTGTCCCTCGGCTGCTTTTGATGTATGCATGGAAAGGGGTGCAGGTCTTTTCATATTTCGGCACGGCGTCCCATACCAATGCAGTTAGTCTTTCCATCGCATGGATTTTCCTGACTTTAGTCCACCACATGCCTAGGGTTAGTGGAGCTGGCACATACAAATACTGTGCTATTACCAGGTGAGCCACCAATAGTAGCGATGTGAGTAGTCTGGCCATAGATGGGGACATTGTGGACAGCCACTCGTCATCTATCATGCCGAACAGAGCTGGCTGCAGGGGAAGGGATACATTAGTAGTATTTCTCACAACTTCCATTACCTGACCCCAGAACCACTGGGTGTAAATGAACCACAAATGCAAGTATGTCCTTATTGCTACACAACCCCTCAAGCACGTATCGGAGGCATTCACCACAGCCTTCAACCAGTACCAACGGAGAATTATTTTAAAGACATTCGCCCTCGGCCAGAGTGAAGAGTGTGTGACCTATCTCCACGTGAGAATCCAACCACAGAAGGTGATGTAGGGGTACTGGACTATAGTCTTGCTCCATCTCACAGCAGGGCTCTTCAGTCCGCATCCAGTGAACACCACATCATTTGTGGACTAATCTGGGCTGCTAGGATGTAACGCTCAATGTCAGGTACTCCCAGTCCCCCCTCCTCTGGACCCCTCATCAACAAGGATTGGGCCACCCAATACAGCTTCCATCACTCCATATGAATGCCCACAGCTTCTGATTTACTTGTTTTAGGGTAGAAAATCACATTAGAAGAGAGTGGAAAAAAAACAGTAATCAGGGGAGTAGATTCATCTTCAAACAATTTATCCTGCCCACCCAAGAACTGTCAAGTCTACCCCATCATTATAGGTCCTTGAGCGGTGTATCCAAGAGTGGCTGAACATTGATAGATAATAATTCATTTATAGTGTGCAGAATCATAACTCACAAGTACCTACTCCCTCTTGGAGACCACAGCACTCCCTGCTTCAGCACAAATTTCTTGAGAGTATGACAACCCTCTCCCACCCTCATTGTTGTTAATATCTGACAGCTTTCCCGGAAGTCTGGCACAAGGTGAAAGCGCTCCAGTTCTTCTAAGAGTGCAGGTGATGATCTTGCTTGGTTTGTCAAAAAACCCATAAAATATCTTCCACAAAAAGCGGCACCTTTGGGGGTCCCTGTTTAGTCAGGACATCTGTGATCAGCAGGTTTGCCATGATCTTGTGGTTCCATTGTGAGGGATAAAAACAACAGGGGAGAAAGGGGGAGAGATGATAGTGAACTAGAAGCTTCTTTGAGGGTCAGGCATAATTAACCAATATTAATACTTTCATCCAGTGTCCCCTAGCTGTCTTGTCGAGAGTTCTCATCAAGAATGGCCAGTCTACACAGTTGATGGCCTTTTCTACATCAAGGGAGAGCAGGAGTACCTTGGTTCTAGTGACTTCTGCTTTGTCAATCACATTGAGGGCCAATCTGATGTTGTTGCCTGTTTGTCTGTTCCTAAGAAAACCCACCTGATACGGGGACACAACCGCAGCCAGACCTCACCCAGTTGCCAGTCCAGGATTTTGGTAAAAATCTGGATTTTCATGTCAATTTTGACATCGCTATTCAATAATGCAGTCAGGCAGTAGGACACAGATAGCTGGGGGTCTTTATCTGTCTTGGGGATCAGTGTGAGAAAGGATTCCATCATCGAGAGCGACACAACTCAGGGGTCAAAGAATGAGTTACATTTTTGGGGGAGATGTTTGGCTAGGAGGCAGGCAAATGCCTTCTAAAAGGAGTTTTGAAGGCCATCAAGACCTGCGGCCTTGTTATTGGAAGGGATTTGATATCTAGCAAACTTTTCTACTCCATTATCTCCCTCTCCAATTCTTCCCTGGCCTCCACTTCCAAATCAGGCAGGGTGAGCGCCACCAGGTATTGGTCCTCGGTGTCTTGGGAGTGATATTCACAACTATATAGTTCAGTGTAATACTGTGTAAATGTTTCAATGATCCATTGATCGCTTGGGATCTAGCACCAACAGGATGAGGTCTGAACCTATAGGTGCATACTTTATGGGCAAAGAGCTGATCTGCTTTGTCTCCCCTCTCATCAAATAATTCTTTTGTATCAAGTAGTTTATGTGCAGCATCACTAACCAGGGCTACCTACAGATCTCCACTTGCCTTGCCTAGTGGTCGCTGGATATTATGGCAGGGTTTAGTTTGAAGTTCAGTTTCCAATCTGGCTACCTCGGCCGCCAGATATAATTGTGGAGCCAGGGCCCATTGCACTACAGCTGAGATGAGGCTGACAAATTCTCCATGTATGACAACCTTAGCAGCATCCCAATGTGTGGTCTGCGAAACTATCTTTGACAAGTTTTCTGTAAACTAGTTTGTAACTGCCTTCCCTATATTTTCTCACAGAACAGGGTCCTGAAGCTATCTTATTCATTTGCCAAAATTTAAGGGGTGAATCATCTTTGAAGGCGAGCACATTCATGTGTATCATGACCAGGGCGTGGTGCAATAGCACCCTTGTCCCTATGACTGAGCATTCCACCCAAAGGAAAAATGAAGGGGAGACAAAGATGTAATCGATCCAATAGTGGGATCTGTGGACATGAAAGTAGTCTGTATAATCCTTCTCTCACATATTTTGACTGTACCACACATCAGCCAGTTTTAAATCACCAAGGCCCTGGATCAGAAAGGGTGGGGGTGCCATTGGCTGCCACGTGGGGTGTGATCTGTCTATGCCCTGCTCCATTGCTACATTGAAATCGGCCCCCAGCACCAGATTGTCACTGGCATGGGCAGCCACAAAAGGCAACAACTAGACATAGAACTGGTTCCTGCTTTCATTAGGCAAATAGATAGAGTCTATCTTCTCCATCTCAAAACCCCACTGATCACCTCACAAGAACAGCCCTACTGTTGAGGTCCCTGTGGGTCAATATTTGGTGAAAGGAAGCACCTGTTACCAGTAGAATTGCTACTTCATTTGTCTTGGTTGATGGAGACTGGTGGGGAAGGTATTGAGATGTGCACCATTTCATGTCAGTTGCCAATAGGTGGGCCTCTTGGAAAAGGGTGACATTTATACCCTTCATAGTAAGCCAGTGCAATAGCGACTTCCTCTTGACTGGCGAGTTGTGACTTTGTACATTCAGTGCAGCTATTGTCCACCCCTTAGCGATTTGAAGCACAGATACCTTTAGGGCCTTTATGGGTGTGTCTTGTCGCTGTGGTGTTAGGGAGTCAGCCATGGAAATCACACTCAGTACTCTACTACCTTTTGATATTCTGAATTCCATTCCTGGGAAAAACTGGAACTGAATCACAAACATTAGGACACACTTAACATTAGAAATATGAGTCAGGTATCTGTCGATGATAAGGGTAGCTCTTAAGGGTCTGCTCCATCTAGATGGCCCTCGCCTGGCCTCCTATGTCTTTTAGTCCTTGTGCTACCCTTGTGCTATCCTCCAGTTATGTTTATTATTTGTTGAGAGCCCTGTAAAGTAATTTCCAGTAGGACAAACGGTATCAAGGGCTTATTGTATGAGTTCAAACCAGTTAGACTGAGCATGTAGGTCATCTCCCTCAGGGAAGGGGAAGGTCTCTCGATTTTTCCAGGCTTCAAACCACTTCTCTTTCCTTGTTTGGCACCTTCTCTATCCTGGGCAGTGGCATTCCAAATTGACATCTGTAGGATGGGAGTCATCTTCAAAACTAAAGAGTGACATTGCCTCCTCACATGTGGTGATGGTAGTTGGCTTTTGTTTGTAGTGAAAAAAGAGTAGCATCAGAAACTCCTAGCAGTAAGGGATTTCATGTTTTCTGAGGCAATCTGTGGCAATCTTCAGTGACATGAGCTTGGCCAGGGATACAGCCAGAAAATCTTTAAACAGCACCAAGGATGAGCCCCTGTTCACCAGGGGATCTGACTGCCACACTAACCTCATGATTTCCTCCTTCCTTCAGAAGAGGTGAACCCTTGTTAGGGCATCCGTTTCAGTTTGTTTGTTGCTTGGTATGCCTTATAAACCCTGTGCGTTTGATTGAATTGTATTCATGTGTCACTTTTGCTTTTCAGCAGTGAACTGAACTGGTCCTGGACATATTGTAGCAGCTCTGAATCATAGATGGACTCCTGAATCCTCTGTTCCATGTGTTGTTCCATCTAGACCGATTTTCTCCATCCTCAGCTTTGTCCATCTTTTCCAGTTCGACTTGCATTGCCATATCGTCTCGCTCATGAGCACCCTCTGCTACTGCCACTTACAGCTGGTTTGTTGTAGTGTCCAATTTTTGGACTACGTGATCTAGCTCAGTAAGCAACTTCACAAAGTCCTGACGCAGAAACCCCATCTTGTCCTTGAAGTCTACCATCAGTGGTTGGATGTCACTTCTCAAGATTAGAGCTTGTGCATCTGAGCTTTCAGGCACCTGTTGCAGTGTTCCTCCGTTGGCTGGGGATGGTATGTGGGCTAAAGGCTTCGGCCTCGGGTTCTGTAGGAGACCTTTCATTGAGGATGTTCCTTGCATTCTTAATTGGGATTTCACCATCTAGGCCAGTGTACTCCTCTGCTGCTTTCAACTCTGGGAAGACGGGTCTCCTACCTCAGATTCCCTCCCCTCAGAGGTACCACCTTGCGGCACCCAGGCCAAACCTCTCCCTATGCATTCAGGACTTCTCACCTAGGGACTGCAAGGGACCAGGGCAGATGGTTCTTTTCTGGCCTCTGGGCATAGCTCTAGTCAACCACTCAGGCACAGTCTGCCGTGACAGGAAGGGGAGTACCCCCACAAAGGGTCCCATGAGGTCCCTGCCATCACCTCATCACACTCCAAGGAGCACAGGACCCCCTGCCCTGGGGCTGACCACATTGCACACTTGCCACAGCTCCTGCCACGCTTCTCCTGGCGCGTTCGCTCCCCGTGTTATTTTCACACCCACTTTGCCGCTCAGCCTAGGGACTACCAAATGTCGGCCCGGCAACACCCCGCAGTTCTCATCTGACCTCCTGGCCCAGCCAAGATCACCCGCACAAACACAGTCCTCAGCACCGCTATATCCATAAGCCTCCTGAGGTTGCTGGCTCACCGTGCCGTTAGCAGAGCCATTTTACTGCCCTTTGGCACAGGACAGGGGGAAGCACTTCTGAAGGCTGGAGTTTTCCTTCCCTGGCTCCCACAATGGGCAGACATGTCTCCCTATGTAGAGTTCCAGCTCCTGCTGCTTATCTGCTCAGTTCTGAAGGGTCATGTCACTTTAGGTACCAGACGATCTAGTGCCAGCTTTCCACAGAGCTCGGCCAGGATGTATCTGCATGGGTACTCACCGTGGCCACTCCCCAGTTTTCCTTCATGGTTCCTTTTTTTTATTTTACATTTTAAATTTCCTTATCACAGTGTTATGTCCTACAATCCCTATTTTTCTGTAAGAAACATTTTGTTTACAATTTTTTTGCTATTCCTTCTTCTCTCTCTGAGATTGTCTCTTTGACTATTCGTTATTCTTTTTTCATACATTTATGAATAGCGACCACTCCGTATTTAAATTACCATACATGATTGAATTTTCAAATGTGAGTTTTAAGGAGTCCCCTTTTCTAACATCGCCCAATCTTAGTTCAGACACTACATTTTGTTTGTAAGACAATTCAAGCTACGATGGTTAAAAGAACATTCAAATTGTACATCAGTGTCATTCCCCTCACTGTGGGTCATGCTTATTTCCATGGATCTAGCAAAGTAGGGCCTAGTATTTTTGCAATGAGATTAGATATTGCAGGTGTGCTCTAAGTGAGATACATGGTTTGATCTGTTATGAAGAGCATTCTAGATTGTTTACTTCTGCAAATATGCCATACACATTAAATTGTTTGTTCAAAACACAGTTTCATAAAATATTCTAAATTTAGCCTCCATTGAATGATTCTGCAGCGCAGGCTCATGTTGTCCTTCATGTGGGCATAAACACTATATTTGGTGAGACTTTGCCCTTTTGTTATTTAGAAAGTTGCAAGAGCACATTTAATAATGTTAACTTAATCATACAGAGTTAAGCCAACACACTGTCTCCTATGTACTGGTGTAGTGCAAAAAAAAAAAAAACACTTCCATGGGGCCGAGCCTTCATTAGGTAGCTAATGCCATGGACATCAGTTCACCTAGACATCTGGGTTAGCACGTCACTTTATGAATCCTATAAAAAAATGATTATCCCTCCATTAGCCCTTCAAAATGTTTCTACTTGCTGTTGTGGAGATAGAGAAAGGGCAAAAAGTGGTACAGATGGCACGTAAAGGTGATTCCTGAAGCCCTGCTCTGTTCCTTCTAATGCCTTCCTTACCTCTGAAATCAGAAGGAGCGATGGGCAACCAAGGTTAGTGTCTCCTATGCCTGGTTGCACTTACCTGACATCCTTGCCGCTGACAGGAATGAACTCTCACAGATAGAAAAGGGTGTTTCATTCTGTTATGAACAGGCACATTTACACATTTTAGGGGAATGATGTCATACTATAAAGAGTGCACCATCCATGGCATTCAGGGCTTTGCCTTGGTCAAGGAACAACTTAACTTAACCTTAAAAAATCTGCAGGGGTTGGGGGAGAGGGCTTGACTTGACGATGCTTTAAGGAAGAGTAGGCTACAGGACAATCCAAAAGTGTTTTTTTTTACACTGTAGTAAAGGGAAAAAAGTACCGAAAGAATAGTGACATATGTGCCAAAAGCTATATATAAAAGTGCAAAGTTTCAACTCCCACATATAATACAGTTTACTGAGGTCTAGGAAAAGACAAATGTGAGTACTCCATCTGACGATGTAAAGAGACCACTGAGAAATGGTCTATACCACTGTTCAACTCAATGTATTTCCTTAAGTGGCACACTGTAGGAAGGTAGCCTCTTTTTAGCCTTGTTACCACAAACTTTTGGCCTGTTTTTGAGTATATGTTAGGGTGTTTTTACTGTCTCAATGCGATTCTGCTAGCCAGGGCCCAGTGCTCATAGTGAAAACCCTATGTTGTCAGTGTGTTTGATATGTGTCACTGGGATCCTGCTAGCCAGGACCCCAGTGCTCATAAGTTTGTGGCCTATATGTGTTCCCTGTGTGGTGCCTAACTGTATCACTGAGGCTCTGCTAACCAGAATCTCAGTGTTTATGCTCTCTCTGCTTTTAAAATTGTCACTGCAGGCTAGTGACTAATTTTACCAATTCTCATTGGCACACTGGAACACCCTTATGATTCCCTTGTATATGGCACCTAGGTACCCAGGGTATTGGGGTTCCAGGAGATCCCTATGGGCTGCAGCATTTATTTTGCCACCCACAGGGAGCTCAGACAATTCTTACACAGGACTGCCACTGCAGCCTGAGTGAAATAACATCCACATTATTTCACAGCCATTTTTCACTGCACATAAGTAACTTATAAGTCACCTATATGTCTAACCCTCACTTGGTGAAGGTTAGGTGCAAAGTTACTTAGTGTGTTGGCACCCTGGCACTAGCCAAGGTGCCCCCACATTGTTCAGGGCAAATTCCCCAGACTTTGTGAGTGCGGGGACACCATTACACGTGTGCACTACATATAGGTCACTACCTATATGTAGCGTCACAATGGTAACACTGAACATGGCCATGTAACATGTCTAGGATCATGAAATTGTCACCACAATACCATTCCGGTATTGGTGGGACAATTCCATGCATCACTGGGTCTCTAGCACAGAACCCGGGTATTGCCAAACTGCCTTTCCGGGTTCTCCACTGCAGCTGCTTCCAACCCCTCAGACAGGTTTCTGCCCCCCTGGTGCCTGGGCAGCCTTGTCCCAGGAAGGCAGAACAAAGGATGTCCTTTGAGAGAGGGTGTTACACCCTCTCCCTTTGGAAATAGGTGTGAAGGGCTGGGGAGGAGTAGCCACCACCAGCCTCTGGAAATGCTTTGATGGGCACAGATGGTGCCCATCTCTGCATAAGCCAGTCTACACCGGTTCAGGGATCCCCAAGCCCTGCTCTGGTGCGAAACTGGACAAAGGAAAGGGGAGTGACCACTCCCCTGACCAGCACCTCACAGGGGAGGTGCCCAGAGCTCCTCCAGTGTGTCCCAGACCTCTGCCATCTTGGATTCAGAGGTGTTGGGGCACAATGGAAAGCTCTGAGTGGCCAGTGCCAGCAGGTGACGTCAGAGACCCCCTCTGATAGGTGCTTAACTTTCTCTGTAGCCAATCTTCTTTTTTGGGCTATTGAGGGTCTCTCCTCTGGGCTATTCCTCAGATAACGAATGCAAGAGCTCACCAGAGTTCCTCTGCACTTCCCTCGTCAACTTCTGCCAAGGATCGACCGCTGACTGCTTCAGGATGCCTGCAAAACTGCAACAAAGTAGCAAGACGACTACCAGCAACATTGTAGCGCCTCATCCTGACGGCTTTCTCAACTGTTTCCTGGTGGTGCATGCTCTGAGGGTAGCCTGCCTTCACCCTGCACTGGAAGCCAAGAAGAAATCTCCCGTGGGTCGATGGAATCTTCCCCCTGCTAACGCAGGGACCAAACTTCTGCATCAATGGTCCTCTGTGTCCCCTCTCATCCTGACGAGCATGGTCCATGGAACACAGGAGCTTTGTCCAAGTGTCTCCCACAGTCCAGTGGCCTTCTGTCCAAATTTGGTGGTGGTAAGTCCTTGCCTCCCCACGCCAGACAGTAATCCTGTGTACTGCGTGATCTGCAGCTGCTCCAGCTTATGTGCACCTTTCCAAGGATTCCTTGGTGCACAGCCTACCCTGAGTCCCCAGCACTCCGTCCTGCATTGCCCAACTCGCTGAGTTGGACTCCGACGTCGTGGGACCCTCCTTTGTGACTCTGAGTTGACCGCTTTCCTCAGATCTTCTAAGTGCCTGTTCTGGTACTTCTGCGGGTGCTGCCTGCTTCTGCGGGGGCTCTCTGAGTTGCTGAGCACCCCCTCTGTCTTCTCCTCCAAGAGGCGACATCCTGGTCCTTCCTGGTCCCCAGCAGCATCCAAAATCCTCAACCTCGACTCTTGCAGCTAGCAAGGCTTGTTTGCGGTATTTCTGTGTGGGAACACTTCTGCATCCTCCAGCATGCCGTGGGACATCTTCTGACCAAAGGAGAAGTTCCTGGCACCTTCCGTTGTTGCAGAATCTTCAGCTTCTTCCACCCACAGGCAGCCCTTTTGTACCTTCATCCGGGGTTTAGTGGGCTCCTGCCCCCCCGGACACTTGTGTGACACTTGGACTTGGTCCCCTTCCTTTACAGGTCCTCAGGTCCAGGAATCCGTACTTCAGTGTTTTGCTGGTGGTTGTGGTTCTTGCAGAATCCCCTATCTCGACTTTACTGTCTTTCTGGGGTAGTAGGGTAACTTTACTCCTACTTTTCAGGGTCTTGGGGTGGGGTATCTTGGACACCCTTACTGTTTTCTCACAGTCCCAGCGACCCTCTACAACCTACCATAGGCCTGGGTTCCATTCGTGATTCACATTCCACTTTTGGAGTATATGGTTTGTGTTGCCCCTATGCCTATTTCTACCTATTGCATCCTATTGTGATTCTACATTGTTTGCACTTCTTTTCTTACAGTTACTTACCAGTTTTGGGTTTGTGTACATATAATGTGTGTATATTACTTACCTCCTAAGTGAGGGTATCCTCTGAGATACTTTTGGCATATTATCACTAAAATAAAGTACCTTTATTTTTAGTAACTCTGAGTATTGTGTTTTCTTATGATATTGTGCTATATGATATAACTGGTATAGTAGGAGCTTTACATGTCTCCTAGTTCAGCCTAAGCTGCTTTGCCATAGCTACCTCTATCAGCCTAAGCTGCTAGAAACACCTCTATTCTACTAATAAGGGATAACTGGACCTGGCACAAGGTGTAAGTACCACAAGGTACCCACTATAAGCCAGGCCAGCCTCCTACATTGGTGGTGCAGGCGGTGGGATAAGTACTTGTAACTGCTTTACCACTTTGTCATCTGGTGCTTTTTATAAGAAAAACATATACCAAATATTTCAATATATGTACATTGAACCAAAACAGTTTACTGTTCTGCTATAAAACTTTCTACTAAGTTTCTGAAAAGTTCTGAAAACTTTTTAAAGTTTTCCAAAAGTTTGAAAAAGCTTTTCTCTGTGCTTTCACATGTTCTAAAATGTTTTCTCTCTCTGTCTTAAACCTTTTCTATCATGTCTGCTGTAGAGCCCACTCCCACAATTGTTCAGGCAACCTATGAGAGTTTAAACTATAAATGTTTGAGGGGTCTCTGCCTGGAAAGAGGTTTAAGTATTGGTAAGAATCCTACAAAAGAGTTTCTCTTTAGCCTGCTCTTAGAAAGTGACCAGAACCAGTCTGGCCCATCTCAGGAAGAGGAGGTAGGAGGCGAAGCTGCCCAGTCAGACTCAGAGGAGTTCCCTGAAGAGGCTGGGGAGGGTTCTTACAAAGATCTGCCATCTAGCAGGCCACCCTAGTGACACTGGTAGTGTTAGAGGGTCACACATTAGTAGGGCATCTTTATTTCACTCCTAGAGGCCAGGTTACTAGGATCCAGACAGTTAGGGACAGGTCTCTCTCTGCCAATTCCCAAATCTCCTCTGTGTCCAAACATTCCCAAGCCTCCCACCCTGTGGATAACTTAATGGAAAGGGAACTCAGAAAGCTGAGGTTGGAAGAGACCAGACTGAAGCTTAAACAGCAGCAGCTGGCTTTAGACAGGGAATCCCTGGATATAGGCAGGGAAAGACAGAGATTGGGGTTAGTTCCCCATGGTGGCAGCGGCAGTGTTTCAGATAGTAATCCTGTTAGAGAGCAAGATTCCAGAAACCTGCATAAGATAGTCCTCCCTTACAAGGAGGGAGATGACATTAACACGTGGTTTGCAGCACTTGAGAGGGCCTCTATGGTACAGTTGGTCTCTCAAAGGAGTTGGGCTGCTATCTTGTGGCTATCTTTCACTGGAAAGGGTAGGGATAGGCTCCTTACTGTCAGAGAAAGTGATGCCAATAACTACAAAGTTTTGAAGGATGCACTCTTGGATGGATTTGGCTTAACGACTGAACAATACAGGATTAAGTTCAGAGAAACCAGAAAAGAGTACTCTCAAGACTGTGGGTGGGTACTCCCAGGTCTATGTTCCACTGTATAGTCCATTCCCTGTAGAGATATGGACCACCTCAACAATTTAGGGTTTTCACCTTTCATTTGTTTTAGCCAAAGTAGAGGTTTGTGGTCTGTCTGAACAATGAAGTGAGTGCCAAACAGGTATGGCCTCAACTTCTTCAGTGCCCAGACCACAGCAAAGGCCTCCCTCTCTATGGCAGACCAACGCTTTTCTCTAGGAGTCAACCTCCTGCTGATAAAAGCAACAGGTTGATCCTGGCCCTCAGAATTAAGTTGTGATAAGACTGCCCCTACCCCTAATTCAGATGCATCAGTTTGGACAATTAATTTTTTGGAGTAACGTGCTTTTCAGGACAGGTGCAGAGCACATGGCCTGCTTCAGCTCCTCAAAAGCTTTCTGACAGTTAGCTGTCCACAATACCTTTTTAGGCATTTTTCTTGAAGTGAGGTCATTAAGAGGGGCTGCTATGGAGCCATAGTTCTTTCTGAACCTCCTGTAGTACCCAGTGAGGCCTAAGAAGGCTCTCACCTGAGTCTGAGTTGTAGGGGGAACCCAATCTATGATAGTTTGGATTTTCCCCTGAAGTGGTGCAATCTGTTCCCCACCTACCAGGTGTCCCAGATAAACCACTTTCCCCTGCCCTATCTGGCACTTTGAAGCCTTGATAGTGAGGCCTGCCTTTTGCAGGGCCTCCAAAACTTTCCACAGGTGGACCAGGTGATCATCCCAGGTGGAGCTAAAGACAGCTATATCATCTAGATATGCTGCACTAAACGCTTCCAACCCTTGCAGGACTGTATTCACCAACCTCTGAAAAGTGGCAGGTGCATTTTTCAAACCAAAGGGCATTACTGTGAATTGGTAGTGCCCTCCAATGGTAGAAAACGCAGTTTTTGCTTTAGTATCCTCTGATAACTTGATCTGCCAGTACCCTGCAGTCAAATCAAAGGTGCTTAGATACTTGGCAGATGCCAGTGTATCTATTAGCTCATCTGTCCTGGGTATAGGGTGAGCATCAGTTTTAGTTACCTGGTTGAGACTTCTTTAGTCTACACAAAATTTCATTTCCCTTTTCCCATCTTTGGAATGAGGTTTTGATACAAGTACCACAGGAGAGGCTCATGGACTTTCAGAGTGCTCAACCACTTCCAGTTCAAGCATTTTCTGAACCTCTTGTTTTATGCAGTCTCTGACATGGTCAGGCTGCCTATAGATCTTACTTTTGACAGGCAAGCTGTCTCCAGTATCTATAGTGTGCTCACACCAAGAAGTGGTGCCTGGCACAGTAGAAAAGAGTTCAGAAAACTGACCCAGGAGATTTATGCAGAGGTCTTTCTGCTCAGCAGTAAGACAATATGCTAGAACTACACCTTCCACTAGAGCACCTTGTTCTGTGGAAGAGAAGAGATCAGGGAGAGGGTCACTCTCTTCTTCCTGTCCTTCATCTGTTGCCATGAGCAGGGTGAGATCAGCCCTGTCATAGTAGGGTTTCAGGCGATTGACATGGAGCACCCTAAGGGGACTCCTGGCAGTGCCTAAGTCAACAAAGTAGGTGACATCTCCCTTTTTCTCAACAATAATGTGGGGACCACTCCATTTGTCTTAGAGTGCTCTTGGGGCCACAGGCTCCAAGACCCACACTTTCTGCCCTGGTTGGTACTGAATCAGAAAAGCCTTCTGGTCATGCCATTGCTTTTGGAGCTCTTGGCTGGCCTGAAGGTTTTTACTGGCCTTTTTCATATACTCAGCCATTCTAGATCTTAGGCCAAGTACATAGTCCACTATGTCTTGCTTAGGAGCTTTTAAAGGTTGTTCCCAACCCTCCTTCACAAGTGTTAGAGGACCTCTTACAGGGTGTCCAAATAGGAGTTCAAAGGGGCTGAAGCCCACTCCTTTTTGGGGTACCTCCCTGTAAGCAAAAAGGAGGCAAGGTAACAGGACATCCCATCTCCTCCGGAGTTTTTCAGTGAGTCCCATTATCATTCCTTTGAGAGTTTTATTAAACCTCTCAACCAGTCCATTTGTTTGTGGATGATAGGGTGTGGTGAACTTCTATGTCACACCACATTCCTTCCACATGGCCTTTAAGTAAGCAGACATAAAGTTGCTACCCCTGTCTGATACCACCTCTTTTGGGAAGCCCACCCTGGAAAAGATTCCCAGGAGGGCCTTTGCCACTGCAGGAGCTGTAGTGGTCCTTAGAGGAATTGCTTCAGGATATCTGGTGGCATGGTCCACTACCACCAAGATAAACCTATTGCCTGAAGCAGTAGGAGGGTCAAGGGGGGCAACTATGTCAACCCCTACCCTTTCAAAGGGAACCCCAACTACAGGCAGTGGAATAAGGGGTGACTTTGGGGTGCTACCTGTTTTGCCACTGGCTTGACAGGTGACACAGGACTTACAAAATTCCTTTGTGTCCTCTGACATTCTAGGCAAATGAAACAAGGGGACAAGCCTGTCCCAAGTTTTCATTTGTCCCAAATGTCCAGCCAAGGGAATGTCGTGGGCTAGAGTTAGGAGGAACTCTCTGTATTGCAAGGGAATGACCAATCTCCTGGCTGCTCCAGGTTTAGGGTCCCTTGCCTCAGTATACAAGAGGTTGTCCTCCCAGTAAACTCTGTGAGAGTCACTGACATCCCCATTTTGCTGTTTGACAGCTTGCTGTCTTAGACCCTCTAGTGTGGGACAGGTCTGCTGTGCCACACTCAGCTCCTCCCTGGCAGGCCCCCCTCCACCCAAAAGCTCAGCAGTGTCTGCTTCCAGCTCCTCTGGTGTAGGTTCTGCACAGGGTGGAAATTCTTCTTCCTCAGAAGTAGAATCCACTGTAAAGGGAGGGATAGTAGGTAGTGTTTTACCTTTACTAACCCTAGCTTTAGGGAGCACTTGGTCCATTGTTCCAGGATCCAAGTCACCCTGTCCTTTTTGCTTTTTGGCCTGAGCCCTTGTCAAAGCAAAAATATGCCCAGGAATGCCCAGCATTGCTGCATGAGCCTCCAACTCCACTTCTGCCCAAGCTGATGTCTCTAAATCGTTCCCTAGTAGACAGTCTACAGGTAAATCTGAGGCAACCACAACTTTCTTTAGACCAGTAACCCCCCCCCAGTTGAGATTCACAACAGCCATGGGGTGGCTAAGAGTGTTGTTATGAGCATCAGTCACTTGGTACTGGTGACCAAGTAGGTGTTGTTCAGGGTAGACCAGTTTCTCTATTACCATGGTAACACTGGCACCTGTGTCCCTGTAGGCCTGAACCTCAACACCATTTCTTAGGGGAAGTTGCTTGTACTTTTCCATATTAAGGGGACAAGCAACCAAGGTGGCCAAATCAATGGCACCTTCAGAGACTAACACAGCCTCTGTGGTCTCCCTAACAAGACCAACCCCAACTAAATTACCAAAAGTGAGCGCAGCTACTCCCTTGGTTTGGCTATTAGTAGGTTTGCTCCCACCACCACTGCTATTACTAGGGGCACTAGGTGTAGCAGCAGGGGTTGTGGTAGTGGGAGGCTTGGTGCTGGCATCAGTTGTCCAATGGCCTTTTACTTTACATAAATAGCACCATGGTTTCTTTACTTGATTAGAAGAGGATTTGGGCCCACCACCCCCACCAGAGTGTTTTTGTGGGCCTGATGAAGACTCATTTTTAGATTTGTCCCCACCCTTGTCTGAAGACTTACCATCCTTCTTCTTGCCATCCTTGTCACACCCTGTATGAACTTTTCTGTTCACTCTTGTTCTGACCCATTTGTCTGCCTTCTTTCCCAATTCTTGGGGAGAGGTCAGATCTGAGTCCACTAGATACTGGTGTAACAAATCAGACACACAGTTATTAGGAATATGCTCTCTCAGGATTAAGTTATACAGGCTTTCATAGTCAGAAACTTTACTGCCATGTAACCACCCCTCCAAGGCCTTCACTGAATGGTCAACAAAGTCTACCCAGTCTTGTGAAGACTCCTTTTTGGTTTCTCTGAACTTGATCCTGTACTGTTCAGTGGTTAAGCCATAACCATCTAGGAGTGCATTCTTAAGAACTGTAAAATTATTGGCATCACTTTCCTTCACAGTAAGGAGCCTATCCCTACCCTTTCCACTGAAAGATAGCCATAGGATAGCAGCCCACTGCCTGTGAGGGACCCCATGTACAACACAGGCCCTCTCAAGTGCAGCAAACCACTTGTTAATGTCATCCTCCTCCTTGTAAGGGGGAACTATCTTGTGCAGATTCCTAGAATCATGCTCTTTTACAGGATTACTATCTGTAATACTGCTGCTGCCACCATGGGGTCCAAACCCCAACCTCTGCCTTTCTTTTTCTAAGTCAAATGCTTCCCTGTCTAGATCCAGCTGTTGCTTTTTCAGCTTCATCCTGGACTCTTCCACTCTCAATCTTTTGAGTTCACTTTCTAACACTCTGTCATCAGGGTGGGTGGGTTGGGCATGCTTAGACACAGAAGAATGGTGTGAATGGACAGAGGGAGACCTGTCCCTAACAGATGGCACTAAAGGAGTAATCTCCCTACTGTGATGAGAACTCACATAAGTACCAGCCCTGCTAGGTGGCCTGCTAAGGGGCAGGTTGGGAAGGATCCCATCTAACACTTTTACTGGGGCTACCCCAGAGTCAGAGTGTGAACCATCAGCTAATCTGTCACCTGATGTGCCAGCTATGGCCTTATCATTCTCAATGAGCATATTAACTAACAATTCTCTAGAGGGATTCTTCCCTACCCCTAAACCTCTATCAATGCAGAGACTCCTTGCACCTTTCCAGCTAAGGTGGTCATAAGTAGTGCTGGTCAGATCCAGAGTTTGACCTGTACCAGACATGATAGAAAAAGGTTTAAGGGACAGAAAAATAAAGAAATATTTTCAGAACTTTCTAAGGAACAAGAAGAAAAACTTTTTCAACTTTTAAGAAACTTTTTGAAAGTTTAGAGGTACTTTTCAGCACTTAGCAAAAGATTAAGAGAAGAAAAGCAAAAATTTTTGGTTAGGTGTACATACACTGAACTTGTTTTGTATATTTTTCTCTTATGAAAAGTACAAAATGACAAAGTGGTAAGTAGTTACAAGTACTTATCCCACCGCTGCACAACCAATGTAGGAGGCTGGCCTGGTTTGTAGTGGTACCAAGGGGTACTTACACTCTGCACCAGGTCCAGTTATCCCTTATTAGTGTAGAAGAGGTGTCTAGCAGCTTAGGCTGATAGAAAAGGGTAGCTTAGCAGAGCAGCTTAGGCTGAACTAGGAGACGTGTAAAGCTCCTACTATACCACTGGTGTCATATGCACAATATCATAAGAAAACACAATACACAGATATACTAAAAATAAAGGTACTTTATTTTTATGACAATATGACAAAAGTATCTCAGTGAGTACCCTCAGTATAAGGATAGAAAATATACACAAGATATATGTACACAATACCAAAATTATGCAGTAATAGCAATAGAAAGCAATGCAAGCAATGTACAGTCACATTAGATTGCAATGAGAGCACATAGGTATAGGGGCAACACAAACCATATACTCTAGATGTGGAATGCGAACCACGAATGGACCCAAAACCTATGTGAGCTTGTAGAAGGTCACTGGGACTGTAAGAAAACAGTGAGGGTTAGAAAAATAGCCCACCCCAAGACCCTGAAAAGTGGGTGCAAAGTGCACCTAAGTTCCCCAGAGAGCACAGAAGGAAATCCTGGAAGAGTGCACAGGAGCCGGAGCAGCTGCAAATCACGCGGTACCCAGCAATGCAGTCTAGCGTTGGGAGGCAAGGACTTACCTCCACCAAACTTGGACTGAAGAGTCACTGGACTGTGGGAGTCACTTGGACAGAGTTGCTGAGTTCCAGGGACCACGCTCGTCGTGCTGAGAGGGGACCCAGAGGACCGGTGATGCAGTCTTTTGGTGCCTGCGATTGCAGGGGGAAGATTCCGTCAACCCACGTGAGATTTCTTCGGAGCTTCTAGTGCAGAGAGGAGGCAGACTACCCCCACAGCATGCACCACCAGGAAAACAGTCGAGAAGGCGGCTGGATCAGCTATACGAAGGTTGCAGTAGTCGTCTTTGCTACCATGTTGCGGTTTTGCAGGCGTCCAGAGCAGTCAGCGGTCGATTCCTTGGCAGAAGGTGAAGAGAGAGATGCAGAGGAACTCTGATGAGCTCTTGCATTCGTTATCTAAAGAATTCCCCAAAGCAGAGACCCTAAATAGCCAGAAAAGGAGGTTTGGCTACTTAGGAAGGAGGATAGGCTAGCAACACAGGTAAGAGCCTATCAGAAGGAGCCTCTGACGTCACCTGCTGGCCCTGGCCACTCAGAGCAGTCCAGTGTGCCAGCAGCACCTTTGTTTCCAAGATGGCAGAGGTCTGGAGCACACTGGAGGAGCTCTGGGCACCTCCCAGGGGAGGTGCAGGTCAGGGGAGTGGTCACTCCCCTTTCCTTTGTCCAGTTTCGTGCCAGAGCAGGGCTGGGGGATCCTTGAACCGGTGTAGACTGGCTTATGAAGAGATGGGCACCACTGGAACACCCTTATAATTCCCTTGTATATGGTACCTAGGTACCAAGGGTATTGGGGTTCCAGGAGATCCCTATGGGCTGCAGCATTTCTTTTGCCACCCATAGTCAACTCAGACAATTCTTACACAGGACTGCCACTGCAGCCTGAGTGAAATAACATTCACGTTATTTCACAGCCATTTTTCACTGCACATAAGTAACTTATAAGTCACCTATATGTCTAACCCTCACTTGGTGAAGATTAGGTGCAAAGTTACTTAGTGTGTGGGCACCCTGGCCCTACCAAAGTGCCCCCACATTGTTCATGGCAAATTCCCCAGACTTTGTGGGTGCGGGGACACCATTACACGCGTGCACTACATATAGGTCACTACCTATATGTGGGGTCACAATGGTAACTCCGAACATGGCCATGTAACATGTCTAGGATCATGGAATTGTCACCCCAATACCATTCTGGTATTGGGGGGACAATTCCATGCGTCCTGGGTCTCTAGCACAGAACCCGGGTACTGCCAAACTGCCTTCCGGGGTCTCCACTGCAGCTGCTGCTGCTGCCAACCCCTCAGACAGGTTTCTGCCTCCCTGGGCAGCCTGGTCCCAGGAAGGCAGAACAAAGGATTTCCTCTGAGAGAGGGTGTTACACCCTCTCCCTTTGGAAATAGGTGTGGAGGGCTGGGGAGGAGTAGCCTCCCCCAGCCTCTGGAAATGCTTTGTTGGGCACAGATGGTGCCCATCTCTGCATAAGCCAGTCTACACCCGTTCAGGGATCTCCCAGCCCTGAGCTGGCATGAAACTGGACAAAGGAAAGGGGAGTGAACACTCCCCTGACCAGCACCTCCCAGGGGAGGTGCCCAGAGCTCCTCCAGTGTGTCCCAGACCTCTGCCATCTTGGACTCAGAGGTGTTGGGGCACAATGGACAGCTCTGAGTGGCCAGTGCCAGCAGGTGATGTCAGAGACCCCTCTGCTAGGTGCTTACCTTTCTCAGTAGCCAATCTTTTTTTTTTTGGCTATTTAGGGTCTCTCCTCTGGGCTATTCCTCAGATAATGAATGCAAGAGCTAACCAGAGTTCCTCTGCACTTCCCTCTTCAACTTCTGCCAAGGATCGACCGCTGACTCCTCCAGGACGCCTGCAAAACCACAACAAAGTAGCAAGATGACTACCAGCAACATTGTAGCGCCTCATCCTGCCGGCTTTCTCAACTGTTTCCTGGTGGTGCATGCTCTGAGGGCTGTCTGCCTTCACCCTGCACTGGAAGCCAAGAAGAAATCTCCTGTGGGTCGACGGAATCCTCCCCCTGCTAACGCGGGCACCAAACTTCTGCACCAACGGTCCTCTGGGTCCCCTCTCATCCTGACGAGCGTGGTCCCTGGAGCACAGGAGCTGGGTCCAAGTGTCTCCCACAGTCCAGTGGCCCTTCTGTCCAAATTTGGTGGAGGTAAATCCTTGCCTCCCCACGCCAGACAGTAATCCTGTGTACTGCGTGATCTGCAGCTGCTCCGGCTTCTGTGCACTTTTCCAAGGATTCCTTGGTGCACAGCCTAGCTGGGTCCCCTGCACTCCATCCTGCATTGCCCAACTCGCTGAGTTGGACTCCGACGTCGTGGGACCCTCCTTTGTGACTCTGAGTCAACTGCTGTCCTCAGATCTTCTAAGTGCCTGTTCCGGTACTTCTGTGGGTGCTGCCTGCTTCTGCAGGGGCTCTCTGAGTTGCTGAGCGCCCCCTCTGTCTCCTCCTCCAAGGGGCGACATCCTGGTCCTTCCTGGTCCCCAGCAGCACCCAAAACCTCAACAGCTACTCTTGCAGCTAGCAAGACTTGTTTGTGGTATTTCTGCGTGGAAACACTTCTGTATCCTCCAGCACGCTGTGGGACATCTTCTGAACAAAGGAAAAGTTCCTGGCACCTTCTGTTGTTGCAGACTCTTCGGCTTCTTCCACCCAGAGGCAGCTCTTTTGCACATTCATCGGGGTTTAGTGGGCTCCTGCCTCCCCCTGGACACTTGCGTGATTCTTGGATTTGGTCCCCTTCCTTTACAGGTCCTTAGGTCCAGGAATCCGTCTTCAGTGTTTTGCTGGTTGTTGTGGTTCTTGCAGAATCCCCCATCTCTTTGCTGTCTTTCTGGGGTAGTAGGGTAACTTTACTCCTACTTTTTGGGGTTCTTGGGATGGGGTCTCTTGGACACTCTTACTGTTTTCTCACAGTCACAGTGACCCTCTACAACCTACCATTGGCCTGGGGTCCATTTGTGATTCGCATTCCACTTTTGGAGTATGTGGTTTGTTTTGCCCCTAGGCCTATTTTTACCTATTGTATCCTATTGTGATTCTACATTGTTTGCACTACTTTTCTTACTGTTACTTACCTGTTTTGGGTTTGTGTACATATAATATGTGTATATTACTTACCTCCTAAGGGAGTGTATCCTCTGAAATACTTTTGGCATATTATCACTAAAATAAAGTACCTTTATTTTTTAGTAACTCTGAGTATTGTGTTTTCTTATGATATTGTGCTATATGATATAAGTGGTATAGTAGGAGCTTTACATGTCTCCTAGTTCAGCCTAAGCTGCTTTGCCATAGCTACCTCTATCAGCCTAAGCTGCTAGAAACACCTCTATTCTACTAATAAGGGAGAACTGGACCTGGCACAAGGTGTAAGTACCACAGGGTACCCACTATAATCCAGGCCAGCCTCCTACACACACGTAAAGTGGTTTGGCTTTTATTTGAGCATGGGATTATACACCTATCAAACTCTGGACAAGCTATTGAAGGGAAGGTAAGATAAATCTGCTTAGTCATAATATACCAGTGATGGCTCCTTAACAATGGCTTCAAGATGTAGCTCTGCCTTCCATGAGCTACCACTTATTGCTCCATGCCTGTGCCAACAACTGCTAATTATTCAACATAGCAGTGTTCATAAAAGCACAATTTTGGGGCTTTTAATGACACTACCAGTGAGTAGGTCAGTCATCTTGGTCTCTGCCTGCTCCTGATAAGAAGAGGAGGAGGATGGGACTGAGTGAGCTGAAGCATGATCCACCTACATAGAGTTATTTGGAAAATGGCAGGATGTAGGTAGAAGTCTAGATTGTACATATCGGAGAGGCATAATTCAACTAGGATCCTCTCACACAGACACAATCTATTTTACTTAGCAGACATACAACGCATGCCTTCAGCAGCACAGTATATCTGCTAAAAGAGGGTTGTCACAGCAAACATCAGTGCATTCATGAGGCCAATTAGAAGCCATGTAGAGCAGTAGGGGAACAATCCCAAGCACTGTCCCAGCTTCTGATAGGGTTGTGCTCCCAGTCCTAATAAGAAACTAGAAGAGGGGTTGAGGAGGTTGTTCTCCTTTTTTATCCTAACCCTGCTGTTCTGTCTCGCCCTTTGCAGGGATTCGTGGCTTGCTAGTTCGAATGTCCCGCATCAGATTCCTGGCTTGCCCTTGCAGGTATTTATGACTTGTTGGTTCAAATGTCCGGCATAAGATTCCTGCGCTGCTGCTCCTACAGTGCCTGTAAGTTCTCAGCAGTGGAAGCAAAGTAAGAAAAAACATTGCATTACTTCTCAATGCTTGTGTAAATATGTATTTTTGAGTGTGTTCTGAGTGATTGAGAGTGAATGAGACTGAGTGAGAGTAGGTGCATATTAGTATATTTTAGAGTATCATTGAGAGTGAAAGTGAGTGGGGATCAGTCAAACTTAGAGCGTGAGAGGGTATGAATAAGTGAAACGGTATGAGTGAGTTAGGAGTGAGTGATGAGGATATTGTAAGAGGGATTGGCAGTGAATTAGGGATGCACCTATCAGTGGTGCAGAAGGTGCAGCTGCACAAGGGTTTAGAGGTCTGAGAGGTCTACTGAATCCTATTAATCAATGCAGAACACCTCAACACCAAGAGTCAAAAGTAGAGCCACCTGTAATGTACATTAGGGGTGTGAGAAATTGGGTTCTTGGTTGAATGTGGTGTGAGCCCTGGTCAAGCAACAACCACACTCCCTTGCAGGGTGAACCACAAAAAGTCACCAATTTAACCTGTTCTTAAACCTGAGTAGCTTGGCACAAAAAAAGCAGTCAGGCTAAACTTAAAGGCAATGTGTTATGTATTTATGCAGCACACAAACAGCAAAGCAGTGCAAACAATACAAGAAAAACCCCAAACCAATTTAAGAAATAGAATAAATGTTAATAAATTATTTGACACAAAACCAATCAAAATCCAATTAGTATAACCTGAGGTATACATTTTTAAAGTTTAAGGTTCAAAATTAGAAGTCCTCAGTTTTGGAAAATGGCCACCTGGACACCTTTAACACCTATTGCATGGTGTCAGACTTTAACCTATTCATATGTAAAAGAGCCTGTGCTTAACTTCGCCCCATCAAGTCAGTTAATGGCCCATTCAGGCTCTGTTAAGCCCACTATTGTGTGACTGTCTGGGGTAAATTCACAAAGTCTCAACTGTCAGTTAGAACAGTCATGTGACCTAATCCAGGCTGTGGGCATGGAGGGATAAGGGCAAAAACATGCCATCTTTCTAAAAGTGGCATTTTCAAACTTGCAATGATGAATCTAACTTTACCATAAAAGAGGGTTTATCATTACAAGTTCATAGATACCAAACATGATATATCCTCCACCTCTGGCTTAGGGAGTACAGCTTATTAAATCTAATAAGGAATACCCAGTTTTATTCTAAGGGGGTAACCCTCACAGTAGTGAAAAAACTAAGCCCACTGATAGCATTTAATGTGCAGGCCCTGGGTATATGGTATACCACTCTACAAGGGTCTTACATGTAAATTAAATATGCCAGTCAGGTATATGCCAAACAAACCATGTTGGGGGAGGTAGTACAAGCACGTTAGCACTGGTTAGCAGTGGTGAAGTGAGGAGTCCTAAGGCCACCAAGGAAAAATCCAACAAAAATTAGGAGGAAGAAGGCAACAAGTTTGAGGGTGACACTGTAGAGAGGGCCATTTCCAAAAAGTGGTTATAGGAGTCCATGAGTATGGAAGAGGGAGTGTTTGTAAGTGTACTTGTGAAGCAGTGATTGTTAGGATGTGAGTATGATTGTGTGTGAGTGGAAATGAGTGGTTGTGCTTATAGATGAGAATCAATATGTTTGAGACCATAAATTAGAGTGAGTGAGGGGGAGAGAGTGAATGACACGAGACTTAGTGTGAGTGTGTGAGAAAGAGTGAGTGAGTAAGAAAATATTTTTACAATGTTTCATGCTTCTGAGTCCCCTACTTGCTTTTTCATGCTTGCGATAACCCTTGGCTTCTGGGAGCACCCAGAATAACATGCTGTTTCTGGCATCTTATAAGCAATTATTGGCATAGGGGGATACCCATGGAAAA
Source organism: Pleurodeles waltl (assembly GCF_031143425.1). Classification (NCBI taxonomy): domain Eukaryota; kingdom Metazoa; phylum Chordata; class Amphibia; order Caudata; family Salamandridae; genus Pleurodeles; species Pleurodeles waltl. Next base: position 870,144,117 of record NC_090444.1, on the reverse strand, counting down.
ATGCAGGCAGGCTATGATAGGCTGGAAGTAATTCTTGGCACATGGGTACCCCTCTCGCAAAATACTGATGCTTCTATTTTGGAATTAATACTTGGCACTACAAAGAGAATTTACGGCCAATTGGGAGGGTCAGGGTGGGGAATACAAACCATGATAAAATACTGACTATGATATGCTGGAGTTAATTTCTGACATAGGAGTCACCCATGGTGTATAGGTATTATCGGTATTATCAATGACACCATTCTTGTACTGGCATATTGTATGTAATTCTTGGTGTAAGGGTAACACACAACAAAATGCTAGCATTGGCCACATGAGGTCATTCTTAACTTATAGGAAGCACACAAGCCTCATTTTGAAAAAATGGTGTGAACTCGTGGGAAGTACTACACCTCACCACTTTCAAAGATTGCCAGCCGCCACTGTGATATACTCAAACTGAAAAAAAGTAATGTGCAGGGGGAATGAATCTGATATATGCCATGTTAGACAGATAGTTTTGAAGCAATTAGTCTGCCAAATACCTCTCTCAATTGCAGCTATGAGACAGAGGGGGTCATTACAACATTGGCAGTAAAAGCAGCTTACCGCCGTGCAGAAGACCGCCAACACACCGCCGCGGCTGCGGAATTCCGCCACAGCTATTACGACCCACATCTCGAAATCCGACAAAATCCAGACACCCACACAAGTCCGCTACACCAAAGGTCAGTGATAAACTGGCGAAAAAAAAACTCCACCATCACACCAACAGAAATACGCCTACACTATCATGACCCATGAATCCATGCGGCGGTCTTTCAACCGCGGTATTCCATTGGCGGTACACACCGCCGCGCTCAAAATACACACACATTTACAAAACACAACCACATTGGACAATTCGAAATACACACACCTGATACACATACACACACCACTCCCACACACCCAATACAATATAAAACACACACCCACATCACCCACAATCCCCTACGACAAAAACACAGAAAGAAGGCCAGAGATAGACACTACAAACTACTACCAATCATCCACAGGCACCCCAGACCATCACCCCCACTACTTCCACGCACAAAACACCACATACCACTACTTATCACCACACTTATCACCACATACACCACCCCACACATCACCTACACCACCCCACGGCAAAGACACCCCAGGTTCTCGGAGGAGCAGCTCAGGGTCATGGTGGAGGAAATCGTCCGGGTAGAGCCACAGCTATTTGGAGCACAGGTGTAGCACACCTCAATTGCAAGGAAGATGGAGCTATGGCGAAGAATAGTCGACAGGGTCAACGCAGTGGGACAGCACCCAAGAAATCGGGACGACATCAGGAAGAGGTGGAACGACCTACGGGGAAGGTGCGTTCCGTGGTCTCAAGACACCACATCGCGGTACAGCGGACTGGCGGCAGACCCCCACCTCCTTCCCCACAACTAACAACATGGGAAGAGCAGGTCTTGGCGATTCTGCATCCTGAGGGCCTCGCAGGAGTCAGTGGAGGAGTGGACTCTGGTAAGTCAAATCTTAACTATCATATCCCCCACCCTACCTGCATGCTATCACAGACCCCCACCCTCGCCCCCTCCCCTTTCACTCCAACTCCTCACAAATGTACTAATAACACAAACCACACATCCCAACACCATGCCCTGCATGTCACAGCAAAGCATGGACACCCATCACTAAAGCATGCCCACTGCACATACCCATAACACCCCCCTCAAACATCATCACACAAGCCCCCACACAGGAATGCTAGCACTGGGGTACACGGTCACCCACCCATTGCACACATGACACACACAGATGCAATAATCATGCTTTTACACCCCTGCAGGACCACTACCCAACGTCAACAGACAGGAGGGTCCAGACATCTCCATCCCACCCACAGAGGAGGCCCACAGTGATGACAGCAGCTCTGTCCAACTGGATCCAGATGACCAGCCCGGACCATCGTGGACCTCGGGACAGTCGGTTCCCCACACCCAGTCACAGGCCACCACAGAGCTTCCACCCTCTGGTAACACCAGCACAGCACCCACCCAGCGGGCCCATACCTCCGTCCCCAGCACACATCAATCAGCTGTGTGTCCACCACTACAGGGAACCCAGGATAACCCACCACCCCAACAACAACAGGGACCTGGGGGCAGTGGTAGTGGGCACACGGTCCAGGGGACGGAGGCCCAGGAACACAGGGGAACTGGGAGGGCTGCTGTGCGACAGGGGGCGGACAGGCCTAGGGAACCCACTCTCCACGAGGCCCTCTCCTCCATCATGGGAGCAGACCACCACTCCCAGGAGACAATGGCAACGGTACTGGCCAAGTTTCAGGAGACCCAGCGCATGCAGGAGGAACAGTATTTGGGGTTCAGGGAGGAACTCAGAACCATCAGCTCCGCCATGGGCACCATCGTAGGGGTGATGAAGGAAATACTCAACACCAGGAGGGACACTGTGGCACTACAAGGGGCCCCTGACACTAGCCTGAACAATGAACTGCCCACCACCTCCGCCGGCGCTAGTGGACAGGAGGCACCGCCACAGGACCACCACACCAGCACCCCAGCACCCCACCACCTGCAGATGGAGAACCACCCTGCAAGCGTTCCCTGAGATCCAGGAGCAAGACAGAGCACGATGCCAAGATCCCCGCCAAGAAATAAGACCACCCTGATTGTCATCTCACTGTTCCACTTTGTCACCCTGTCCATATTTAAACTGCCCCAGCTCCACTTCCTATGCCCATATGGGCAATGCACCTGTGAGACTGATAGACTGGACTCTGCCATGGACATTCCTCCACCATCACCCCTCACCATGTTACAACCCCCTCCAATATTTAGAACTTCAATAAACACCCTTGAAGCACAAAACAATCTGGAGTCAGTCTGTGATTTCGAAAATGTGTATTAGCAATGACAGTGACAAAATGCGTTTTCAAATGTAATGTCAACATACCTATGTCACACATCTCAAGTCCATGAGGAATCTAAGCAGATGACACATGTTGGAAACCACACCTGTGAAACCGTAAGGGAAATGTACAACTCAGTTACCATATACTGGTTGAAATCGACAGACAGGATAGAGGTAGAAGTGTGAAAGTACTTGTAGTAGGCAGGAATGTGTTCTCACCTGTGTGTCACTGGAAATATTGCTGGATAACTGAGTCCCTGTTGTCAATGTCTTCTTCCTCTGCTTCTTCCTCATCACTGTCCACAGGCTCCACAGCTGCCACAACACCGTCATCTGGACCATCCTCCTGCAGAAAAGGCACCTGTCGTCGCAAGGCCAAGTTGTGAAGCATAAAGCAGGCCACCATCATCTGGCACACCTTCTTTGGTGAGTAGAATAGGGATCCACCTGTCATATGCAGGCACCTGAACCTGGCCTTCAGGAGGCCGAAGGTGCGTTCGATCACCCTCCTAGTCCGCCCATGGGCCTCATTGTAGCGTTCCTCTGCCCTGGTCCTGGGATTCCTCACTGGGGTCAGTAGCCGTGACAGGTTGGGGTAACCAGAGTCCCCTAATAGCCACAACCGGTGCCTCTGGAGTTGACCGATCACATAAGGGATGCTGCTATTCCGTAGGATGTAGGCATCATGCACAGAGCCAGGGAACATAGCATTTACCTGGGAGATGTACTGGTCTGCCAAACATACCATCTGTACATTCATCGAATGATAACTCTTCCGGTTCCTGTACACCTGTTCACTCCTGTGGGGGGGACCAGAGCTACATGGGTCCCATCAATGGCACCTATGATGTTGGGGATATGTCCAAGGACATAGAAGTCACCTTTAACTGTAGGCAAATCCTCCACCTGAGGGAAAACGATGTAGCTGTGCATGTGTTTCAGCAGGGCAGACAACACCCTGGGCAACACGATGGAAAACATAGGCTGGGACATCCCTGATGCCATGGCCACTGATGTTTGAAATGACCCACTTGCAAGGAAATGGAGCACTGATAGCACCTGCACTTGATGGGGGATCCCTGTGGGTTGGCGGATTGCTGACATCAGGTCAGACTCCAACTGGGCACACAGTTCCTGGATTGTGGCACGTTCAAACCTGTAGGTGATGATCAAATGTCTTTCCTGCATTGTCGACAGGTCCACCAGCGGTCGGTACACCGGAGGATTCCGCCATCTCCTCACATGTCCCAGCAGACGGTGCCTAGGAATGACAACAGCGACCACAGAGTCAAACAACTCAGAGGTATGTACCCACAGTCTACACAGAACACCATTCATACACAAAATGTGGCCTGTATTTGTGTTGTGCGACAAGGCCTAGGTCTGTGTGACGCAGTTGGTAATTAGGGCATGTGGGCCCCTGAAATGGCGGCTGCCTGACCTCTAAAGTGGGACAATGGGATGTGAGGTAACTGCGCTGGCGTTGTACACCATCGCGGTAGGCTGTCAAAGACCGCGGCGCAATGCTGCATTGGTGAACATTGGACCCTATGGGTCCCAGGAGCCAATGACGATGTACGCTGGCGGTGATGGTACGCACCGCCGCTGACGTGACCGCCGCGGATGTGACCGCCGCGGACGTGACCGCCATTTTCTATCTGTTTAATCACTCAATACCTGATCTTCGACAGGATAGGACCTACACTGCAAGTGCTGCTGTGACCTCGGTCTGGAAGAGACAATGGCTCGTGTGTCTTGGGAAAGGGCCCCTGCCTTCACTGCAGAGGAGTTGGAGAAGCTCGTGGACGGGGTCCTCCCTCAGTACACGCTACTCTACGGTCCTCCAGACCAACAGGTAAGTACACTGGGAGCATGCTGTATGGGCTATGCCTGTGTGGAGAGGGCTTGTTGTAAGAATGAAGGGGGCACAGTTCTGCGTGCATGAAGGACTGTGAATGCATGTGCCACATGGAAAGGGTAGGGATGTGGGCCACTCACTTAGACGGTGCAGTTGTTAATGACTTCTCTTCTTCCCCTGTACGTCATGTAGGTCAGCGCCAACCAGAAGAAGGATATTTGGCGTGCCATCGCCAAGGACGTCCGGACCCTGGGGGTCCACCACAGACGGAGCACCCACTGCCGGAAAAGATGGGAGGACATTCGCCGCTGGAGCAAGAAGACAGCGGAGGCTCAGCTGGGGATGGCCTCCCAACATGGGAGGGGTGCCCGTCGAACCATGACCCCCCTGATGTTCCGGATCCTGGCAGTGGCCTACCCTGAGCTGGATGGGCGCTTGAGGGCATCACAGCAGACACAAGGGGGTGAGTACAACATCATTCAGCGGACTTTGCGCGCAGTGAAGGTGTCTGGGTGGGGGAGGATGGCTGTGGGTTTCCCTAGGCCAGGGCGAGTTCCGTAGGCTAGGCCCCTCCGTAATGCAGGCCATGTGGCACCCCACCCCACCTCTGTAGAGGGCCAAGTACAGGTATTCATGCCCCTGTGGCATCTATGTGTGCAGATGTCGACCATAGCCATGTAGGCCATATCCCAGGAATTGCATCTGTAGAGCCCAACAGCGCGACGTAGTGCAGGGGGCTGCTGTGTCTGCATTGTCCGCCAACTGTAGCGGTAAGCCATGCACTAACCTGTCTTTCTTCTGTCGTCGTCCCCCCCTTTTTGTGGTCTCCCTGTTCTTGTGTGCATCAGCATCATCAGGTTGAGGTACAGTGGCACCGGAGCACGAGGGAGCAGCATCCCACATGGCCATGGAGGCCCACGCCACGGACTCAGAATACACCAGTGGGACGGAGGGCGAGGGGAGCACCACGGCGGTCACAGGATCTGCAACCAGCGACACAGACTCGTCCTCCGATGGGAGCTCCCTTGTGGTGGTGGCAAAATCTGTGCCCCCCACTTCTACAAGGTACAGCCACCACCCCCCCTACCAGCACCACTCTCCAAGCAGCCCCTCAGCCTTCGCCCTGTGCCCGGTCACCCAGGAGGGTGGGCATCCCCTTCACCCCAGGCACCTCAGCCCCTGCCCCTGTCACCTCTGCTCCCCTCAGTGAGGAGGCCATTGACCTCCTCAGGTCCCTCACTGTTGGGCAGTCTACCATTTTGAATGCCATCCAGGGTGTAGAAAGGGAATTGCAACACACAAATGCATTCCTGGAGGGCATTCATTCTGGTCAGGCTGCCCTTCATCGAACCCTGCAAACTCTGGCCTCAGCATTGATGGCAGCCATTGTCCCTGTGTCTAGCCTCCCCCCTCCAACTTCCTCCACCCCGACCCAATCCCCTGTGCCTCAGCCTATCCCAAGCACACCTACAGACCAGCATGCACACACGTCAACACATAAGGGAAGCTCAGGCAAACATAAGCACCACATAACCCACAGGCACTCACGCAAGCATCACACACATACAGACACACCAACATCCACTGCCTCCACTGTGTCCCCCTCCTTGTCATCTCCCTCCTCCCTCCCAGTCTCGTCTACACTCACATCTGCATGCACTACCACTACAGCCAATACGTTCCGCACCAGCACACCCACCAGCACACCCCGCTCACGTGCACTCACCACCCCCACTCCCATTTGCACGTCCCCTGTGTCCTCTCCCAGTGTGTCTGTGACGCCCCCTCCGAAGATACACAAACGCAGGCACACACCCACCCAACAGCCATCCACCTCACGACAGCCTCCAGCCCATGCACCTGCACCCAAATCCACAAAACGTACACTTCCTACAACCACCACCTCTTCCTCCACTCCCAAACCCCCACATCTACCTGTCCCAGTGTCTCCAAAAAACGTTTCCTGGCCCTCCTTAACCTATTTCCCACCACCCCCCCGTCCAACTCATAGGTCCCGTACTAGCACCTCAGCCAAAAAATCTCCGGGACCAGTGGTGCCTGTTGTTACAGGTATGTGGAGTGCACCGGCCACCAGGACAGCCAGTGTGGCACGGAGCCACAGCACAGCCAGTCCCCCCCCTGTGAAGCACCAGAAGTTGGACAGTGCCCGGCGGGAGAGGGGGAAGACTCCAGCCAGCAAAGCCGCTCACAAGGTTCCCGGGGGGAGTGTTGACTCAGCTGTGACTCCTCCCAAGGTGGGGAAGGGGCAGAAGAAATCTCCAAAGTCTGGGAGGAGCAGCACAGCGGAGAGGACCGCCATCATCCCCGCTGCCCAGGAGGCCACCGCCAGAGTCACTGCCCAGGAAGCCAGCCCCATCGTCACTGCCCAGGAGGCCAGCCCCATCGTCACTGGCCAGGAGGCCACCGCCAGATTCACTGCCCAGGAGGCCAGCCCCATCGTCACTGGCCAGGAGGCCACTGCCAGAGTCACTGCCCAGGAGGCCAGCCCCATCGTCACTGCCCAGGAGGCTACCGCCAGCCCCAGAGTCACTGCCCAGGAGGCCACCGCCAGCCCCAGAGTCACTGGCCAGGAGGCCACGGCCAGCCACAGCCCAGCTGGCCAGGAGGGCCCCGCAAGCCACAGCCCAGCTGACCCATGAAGGACCGCCAGCCACAGCCCTGCTGGGCAATGAAGGACCGCCTTGGCAAGCACCGCTGAACAGGCCAGGGACCGCTGAACAGGGCAAAGACCGCCATGAAATGCACCGCTGAACAGGTCTGACACTGGCAACGCAAGCACCGCTGAACAGGCCAGGGACCGCTGAACAGGGCAAAGACCGCCATTGAATGCACCGCCACAGCCCAGCTGACCCATGAAGGACTGCCAGACACAGCCCTGCTGGGCAATGAAGGACCGCCTTGACAAGCACCGCTGAACAGGCCAGGGACCGCTGAACAGGGCAAAGACCGCCATGAATGCACCGCTGAACAGGTCTGACACTGGCAATGCAAGCACCGCTGAACAGGCCAGGGACCGCTGAACAGGGCAAAGACCGCCACTGAATGCACCGCTAGCCCATTTTCGGCAGGGGCAGTGACGCAACTGGGACCGTCACGGGGTGTGTGCTGCACTCTGGGCACCATTCCCCATCCAGAACCAGTGGAGACTGTTATCCACTTGAGAGACTGTGGCTTTGCACTCCCCAGGATGGTACAGTGGACAACCCACCCACTGCAGAGACTTGAGAGACTATGGCTTTGCACTCCCCAGGATTGAACAGTGGGCAAACCACCCACTATAGAGACTTGAGAGACTGTGGCTTTGCACTCCCCAGAATGGTACAGTGGGCAACCCACCCACTTCAGGGACTTGGGAGACTGTGGCTTTGCACTCCCCAGGATTGAACAGTGGGCAAACCACCCACTGGAGAGACTTGAGAGACTGTGGCTTTGCACTCCGCAGGATACATCAATGGTCATGGAGCCCCCTCGTGGATCTGGCATGGTGCACTCATCCGGCTGAGGTGCCCCCCCTTCCCTTCCCCCTGAGGTGCCTGTTGTATTTCTATCTGATGCCCATGCAGTGTTCTCTCCGTTTTGATCAGGTATCTTGTGTGGGCCTCGCCCATGCATTTTGGGCCCAGTGGTCCACGGACAATGAATGGTGCATTACCTGCACTATTAATCGTGGTGTATATTTTGTTTAATGTGTATATATATATATATATATATGTATATATTTGCTTACTGTATTTTGATATATTACAATGGTTCAACTCATTTCCTTTTGTCTTTGCATTCATCCAGGGGTGTTGGGGGGTGTTACTGTAATGTATAGATATGCATTGGTCTGTGTGTTGTAGTGGGTGAGGGTCGGGGTGGGGGTTGGGATGTTGGTTGTGTGGGTCCCTGTGTTTTTGCCTCCCCTATGTCGTAGGTGCAGTACTCACCGTGGTCTTCGCCGCCGGCGTTGATGATCCTCGTATAGGAGCAGGAAGACTATCACTGGCAGAATATGGAGTTCCGGCTCCATGGTGTCATCATTCCTCGTGGCGTGTGTAGAGGTGAGCGTTGTCCCTTTGAAATGGCTGTTTCTGCCGTGTTTTTATCCGCGGTGAATCCGCCCCGGAAAAGGTGGGGGATTGCTAGGTTGTGAGGTTGTGATACTGTGGGTGGTACATTGTCCTCCGCCTGTCTGTTGGCAGGGACCGCCGCGCTGTTTGTCTGTACCACCGTGGCAGTCGGAGTGTTAAAGTGGCTGTCTTTGTTGGCGGTTTCCGCCACGGTCATAATTCAATTTTTTTTACCGCCGGCCTGTTGTCAGTTTTACCGCCGCTTTAACACCGTCCGCCAGGGTTGTAATGACCACCAGAGTTTGGCCTGTCACCAGCTCTGCTATCAGCTATCTTTTGAAGAGAATACAAACACAAACACTTAAGGCGGTGTCTTAATAATTAAAACAAGCATTTGCAATCCAATGGGTCTCAGATTTGCTTGACTTAGAACCATTAGCGTTGTAAGTTCCTATCTGGACTTTTCTTGCCACATAAATTGAAAATGAAAAGTAAAACAGTTGACATAATCAAGTCATTTCAAAGAGCCACGGACGCCATGAGCGTGAGCGCAAAGGAGAGACACAAAAGGAAAAAGAAGCTTGCTTGCAGTCAAACGTATCAGCAAATGTACAATTATCCATGTAACAGGGTCGATGGCCAAGGCGGAAACAAAACTTCCCCAGAGAGAGAGAAACGTAAAGCATTTACCAATGATAACAAAGGAGTTTTGAAACGCAAGCCCATGAACAAGTGATAGTGATAAGCATGCGGTGGGTGTGGTTAAAAGCCCACAGAACAATTACTACAGGTCAGTGCGCTTCTGCGCTCGACCTAAAAAAGAAACCAAAACCTTGCAAATGTTACTTTCTATTTAGTTTTAATTCAATCAGGTTTAACACCTTCAAGTGCACTTGTGCAGACGCTGTTTGGTGTGTTACAAAATGACTAAGGCCTCAAGCTATGTAGGTCATTTTAGTATCGTACTTCTGCACTAAAGTTAGCTTCAGTGTTAAATACAATCTCTTTATACATCATATAGAAAGCAGGAAAAATATCAGATTCCGTCCACAACACAAAATATGGCAGAGTTTCGTCTAGGAATTTCAGCTACTTTGGGAATTTTCAATAGCCAGGTGAATGCCACAATCTGGTTATATGTCCCTGAGGGCTTACACTTGCGAGGCCCTTGCTGCTGCTGATGGACACTTAGCTAATAAACTCCTCACGTGAGATATCCACACAGTTAGCAGAGCTTCGTGAAAAAAATCAAACCACATGTTCACTACTGGCAAGTAGATGTCAGACATCGGTGCTGGATGTAGGGGTGCCACAAACACCTATACAGTAGCCATGCTACATTTCAGAAAATAAATGAGCAATACACGTGCCTTTACATTTTATTTTGTCATATGAATTAAATGGCAGGCTCTCCTTTCTAGGAAATCGCTGCCTATTTTTTTTACATGGAGAATGGGGTTTACTTGTCTTTTTCTGACTGCAAAGTGGGAGGATTTTGTAATGTGAAGTTGTGATAATCTTGCTGACTATGAAAGTGAAAGCCTGAAGAATGTTATTTTGTTCTAACACAACAAAACTCGAACTGTACACATTTTTCAAAACATATCAGCAGTCAGAATAGTATAAAAAAAGCACTTTCTTGTGTAATTCTGAAGTGTGATAGAAACATATATTTTAATAGGATGCTCAAATGATAAATGTTCACTAAAACCCGATTTCCATGCAGTATCATTTGTGCACTGTATGGTGCTATCAGTAAAACTACGTCTGTACAAATTTGTTGTTTGACAGAGCGCTATAACACCATGGGCCTCATTGACAAGGCCAGTGGTGCAGTGCGGCACAGCAAGTGCCTTGCTGTGCCACCCTGCACCACTGGGAAAAGAGAGAAATGTGGTGTATCTACAAGATACAGCATATTTCCATCCTCTTACCCTGCACTGGCGCACTGATTGCTGCCATGTGCCAATGCAGACACCCTTGCACATTGGTGCAAGTATGCCTGCGTTGTGGGGGTGATTGTATTTGTGCAGGAAGTGCACAAAAACAATCACAAGAGGTGTTTTCCTCCTGCTATGTGTGCTGCAGAGTAGCCTTATAAATATGGGATGGCACACTGTGCCACCAGAGCGTCAAAAAAATGACGCTCTGGTGGCGCAGGGTGCAGCTAAGGCCTGGTAAATGAGTCCCCATGATTTAGTAATATATTTGCAGCAGTGTGCTCCAAAATGCACCACATGCTATAGACCACACCTTTACCACTCTCCTGCTGAATGGGCTTCGGTCATATGCTACACTTGTTCTTTGTGTGATTTTTCACAATGCCTATGACTTTGGTGACGTATCAACGATGGCAGCACTCCCAGGCTGAAATCTGTTCCAGCACCATTAATAGTAGACAAATAACTGTGGGAGCTGGAGCTGCCTAAATATAATCTTCAAATCTTTCATGAAAGTCAGATGAAGGTGTTCTTGAAACATCGGATGCTTAAATGTTGGAAGATACAAGTTTAACTTCACTCTAGCACTTGTCATTTACATTGTTCTTTAAATTGTGGTAATGGGAGCTGCTGTGAAAAGAAAGCAGGGAGCACGGGGCTGAACTTTGACGGGGTAAAATGATGTGGGAGAAACTTTGTAACCAGAACCTCTCTAAAGCTGCAGCAATTCTACCGAAATCCTCACAGTGAACTAAGATTAAGGTGGCACCAAGCTATGCATATGAAAAGCCTTTTAACGTGTCTAGAAATGCCTACATTCTTTACAGAATATAAAATAGAAACGTTTTTGCAGATGAAGCTTAATCACAGACATAGGTGGTCATTCTGACCTCGGCGGTAAAAGGCGCTTACCGCCGGTCAGAAGACTGCCATAACACCGCCGCGGCCGCGGTAAACCGCCACGGTCATTCTGACCCACAACTGGCAAACCGGCAAAAACCCGACATCCACAAAAGTCCGCCACACCAAAGGTCAGCGAAAAAATGGCGATGACCAAACCTCCACCGTCACGCCAACAGAAATACGCCCATACCATTACGACCCACGAATCCACGCGGCGGTCTTTCAAACGCGGTATTCCATTGGCGGTACACACCGCCGCGCTCAAAATACACACACCCTTACAAAACACAACCACATTGGACAGTTTGAAATACACACACCTGATACACATACACACACCACACCCACACACCCAATACAATATATAACACACACCCACATTACCCACAAACCCTTACTTCCACAATTGCGAATCAAGGACAGAGAGAGACAGCACTGCTTAGAGTAGACCATCACACAGAGGCTAATCACAACATCACCCACACAATTACAACGCACAAAACACCATACACCATCACACACATCACACTCCACAACACATACAACATCCCTCACCTCATCCACACCACCCCATGGCACCCCAAAGACACTCCAGGTTCTCTGACGCAGAACTCAGGGTCATGGTGGAGGAAATAGTACGTGTAGAGCCCCAGCTCCTCGGGGCACAGGTGCAGCATACAACAATTGCTAGGAAGATGGAGCTATGGCAAAGGATAGTCGACAGGGTCAACGCGGTGGGACAGCATCCACGCAATCGGGAGGACATCAGGAAGAGATGGAATGACCTACGGGGGAAGGTGCATTCCATGGTATCAAGGCACAACATTGCGGTGCAGAAGACTGGCGGCGGACCCCCACCTACTCCCCCAGAATTCACAGCATGGGAGGAGGAAGTCTTGCACATCCTGCATCCTGAGGGCCTCGCAGGAGTAGCTGGAGGAATGGACTCTGGTAAGTCAAATCTTAACTACTACTTCCCACCCCCACCCCATCTGCATGCCAGCACATACCCCCACCCTCACCCCCACCCCCATCACACCAACTCCTTCCAAATGTACCACCATCACAACCCACCCATCCCAACACCTAGACCTGCATGCGACCACAAAGCATGGACACCCATCACCAAAGCATGCCCACTGCACATAACCATCTCCCCCACAAGCCACCCTCACAAAAGCCCCCACACGGGAATGCCTGCACTTGGGTACACGGACACCCATCCATCCCACGAAAAGCCACACACAGAACCAATAACCATACCCTTATACCCCTGCAGGACCCGAACGCCACCACACCGCCACGGAGGGTCCAGAGATGTCCATCCCACCCCCAGAAGAGGCCCCCAGCGATGACAGCAGCTCTGTCGACCTGGACCCAGATGACCAGCCCGGCCCATCGGGACCTCTGGACAGTCGGTTCCCCACAGACAGCCACAGGCTACACCAGACCTAACCCCTTCTGGGAACACCAGCACAGCTCCCACCCAGCGGGCCCATGCCTCTGTCTCCAGGACACGTCAATCAGCGGTGTGTCCGCCACTACAGGGCACCCAGGTTGACCCACCACCCCAACAACAACAGGGACCTGGGGGCAGTGGTAGTGGGCACACCGTCCAGGGGACAGAGGCCCAGGGAAACAGAGGAACTGGGAGGGCTGCTGTGCGACAGGGGGGGACAGGCCCAGGGAACCGACTCTCCAAGAGGCCCTCACCACCATCATGGGAGCATACCACCACTCCCAGGAGACGATGGCGACGGTACTGGCCAGGTTCCAGGAGATCCAGGCACAGCAGGAGGAACGGTACATGGGGTTCAGAGAGGAACTGAGGAACATCGGTACCGCAATGGGGACCATCGTCCTGGCCCTTAACCAGATAGTCACCACATTGCGGGACCATGTGGCACCCCAAAGGGCCCCTGTCACTAGCCCAGGCCAGGAACAGCCTACCACCTCCGCCGGCGCTAGTGGACAGGAGGCCCCCACACAACGTCAGGCCACCAGAACCCCACCTCCTGCTGAAGAACAACCACCCCGCAAGCGGAACCTGAGATCACACAAGAAGACAGAGTAGGATTGCAAGACCCCCGCCAGCATAAGATACCCCCTGATGTCATCCCACTGTCCCACATTGTCACCCTGTCCAACCTTGAACTGCCCCTGCTCCATCCTTCCACAGGCATATGGACAATGCACCTGTGCGACTGAGAACTGGACTCTGCCACGGACATTTCTCCACCCCCACCCATCTCCGTTTTACTATCATGTACCTATATGTAGCACTTATAATAAATCACCTATTGCACTTACAATTACAGGAGTCTACTTTTATTTTACTATTATGTATCACACATAATGGTGCAATTATGTTCTGTTACATTGTAATGACAACATACCAATGACAACAAGCTGTAGTCCATGGGCAAACAAAGCAGAAGTCACGCAGTTGGTCAAACAGCTCTGAAAAGTGAAGGGGAAGTCACAATTCAGTTAAAAGGAAATGGGGGGAAACACAGAAAGTAGAGACGCAGGAGGCCTCAAGTAAATGTAAAATGGCGTGGGTGAATCTTACCTGTGTGCTACTGGAAATACTGTTGTATAACTGTATCCCTGTTGTCCGTGTCGTCCCCGTCGTCTTCCTCCTCTTCACTCTCCACAGGCTCCACAGCTGCTACAACACCACCATCTGGACCATCCTCCTGAACAAAAGGCACCTGGCGTCGCAATGCAAGATTGCAGGCCACGATGATATGGCACACCTTCTTTGGTGAGTACATTAGGGATCCACCTGTCATATGCAGGCACCTAAACCTGGCCTTCAGGACCCCGAAGGTCCTTTCTATTATCCTCCTAGTTCACCCATGGGCCTCATTGTACCGTTCCTCTGCCCTTGTCCTGGGATTCCTCACTGGGGTCAATAGCCAGGAGAGGTTGGGGTAACCAGAGTCACCTAATAACCACACACGGTGTCTCTGTAGCTGTTCCATCACATAGGGGATGCTGCTATTTCGCATAACATACGCGTCATGCACTGACCCAGGGAACTTGGCATTCACATGGGAGATGTACTGGTCTGCCAAACAGACCACCTGGACATTCATCGAATGATAACTCTTTCTATTTCTGTACACCTGCTCACTGCCTTTGGGCGGTACCAAAGCCACATGGGTCCCATCAATGGCACCAATGATGTTGGGGATATGTCCAAGGGCATAGAAATCACCCTTCACTGTAGCCAAATCATCCTCCTCAGGGAAAACAATGTATCTCCGCATGTATTTCATCAGGGCAGACAACACTCTGGACAAAACCTTAGAAAACATAGGCTGAGACATCCCTGATGACATGGCCACTGTTGTCTGAAAAGACCCACTTGCCAAAAAATGGAGTACTGACAGAACCTGCACCAGAGGGGGAATCCCTGTGGGTTGGCGGATGGGGGACATCAGGTCTGGCTCCAGCTGGGCACACAGTTCATGAATAGTGGCTCTGTCAAGTCTGTAACGAAGTATAATATGTCGTTCTTCCATTGTCGACAGGTCCACCAGCGGTCGGTACACGGGAGGATTCATCCTTCTCCTCGCAAGTCCCAGCGGACGGTGCCTAGGAAGGACAACATGGAGTACAGAGTCAAGCAAGCCACAGGTTCGTTCAAACAGCTTGCACAGTAAATGAATCGCAATGCATTGAAAGGCGTGTCTGAGTGGCAATGCACGGCCTAGGCCTGTGTGACGCAGTAGAAATTAAGCCATGTGGGCCTTTGAAATGGCGGCTGCCTGACCTGTGAAGTGTGACAATGGGATGAAAGGTCAATGCGCTGGCGTGGCACACTGTGGCGGTAGGCGGTCAAAGACCGCGGTGCGAAGCCGCATTGGTTAACATTGAACCCTATGGGTCTCAGTAGCCAATGACGATGTGCGCCGGCGGTCGCGGTACGCACCGCAGCGATACGCACCGCCGCGGGTGTGACCGCCATTTTCTAGCTGCTTAATCACTCGAGACCTGATCATCCACAGGAGAGGACCTATACTGCAAGTGCTGCTGTGACCTCGGTCTGGGAGATACTATGGCTGCTGCGACTGGGGAAAGGGCCCCTGCCTTCACTTCAGAAGAGTTGGAGAAACTTGTTGATGGGGTCCTCCCCCAGTATGCGCTACTCTACGGTCCTCCAGACCAACAGGTGAGTACACTGGGTGCACGTTGAATGGGCTATGCCTGTGTTGAGTGGGGTGTATGTAAGATGGTGGGGAGGGGAGCGAATGAGGAGTGCAACGCACAAGAGATGAGAGCATGTGCCACATGGCAAGGTTGTGGAGGGGGGGCCACTCACATCTACCATGCAGAAAAGTGATGATATTTCCTTTCCCACCCTGTACATGTCACATAGGTCAGCGCCCATCAGAAGATTGAGATTTGGCGTGCCATCGCCAAGGACGTCCGGGCCCTGGAGGTCCACAACAGACGGGTCACCCACTGCCGAAAGAGGTGGGAGGACATCCGCCGCGGGACCAGGAAGACCGCCGAGTCTCTGCTGGGGATGGCCTCCCAACGTAGGAGGGGTGCCAGCTGCCAATTGACCCCCCTGATGTCCCGGATCCTGGCGGTGGCCTACCCCGATTTGGATGGGCGCGTGAGGACATCACAGCAGACACAAGGGGGTGAGTAGCAGCACATTCTGCTATCTTTGCGCGCAGTGGAGGTGTCTGGGTTGGGGAGGAGGGCTGTGGGTGACTTTAGGCCAGGGTGCTTTCTGTAGGCTAGTCCCCTCCTTTAGGCATGGCCCTGTGCCCCCGCCCCCCACCTCTGTAGGCTGCCAAGTCGAGCTATCCATGGTCCTGCATCACCCATGTGTGCATTTGTTGTCCATAGACCTGTAGGCCTAGTCACAAGTACTGAGTAGTGTACCCCGATTGCGCGGCGTAGTGCAGGGGGCTTCTGTGTCTGTCCTCTCCGCCAACGGTGTTGCCAATGCATGCACTCAACCTGTCTTTATTTCTCCCCCCACCCATTTTCTTTATCTTCCTGTGCATGTGTGCATTAGCATCATCAGGCGGAGGAGAATTGGCATCGGAGCACGAGGGAGCTGCAACTCACATGGCCCCGGAGGGCCATGCTACAGACACCGAGTTCACCAGTGAGACAGAGGGCGAGGGGAGCTCCACAACGGGGACCCGTGGAGACGTCAGCGACACCGACACGTCCTCGGAAGGGAGCTCCCTTGCGGTGGCGGCAACATCGGTGCCCACCGCCACAACAGGTACAGCCGCCACCCAGCGCACCAGCCCCGCCCTCCCAGCAGCCCCTCGGCCTTCGCTCCGTGCCCGCTCGCCCAGGAAGGCGGCATCTCCTTCGCCCCAGGCACCTCAGGCCCTGCCCCAGTTACCCCTGCTGCCCTCAGTGAGGAGGTCATTGACCTCCTCAGGACACTCATTGTTGGGCAGTCTACCCTCTTGAATGCCATCCAGGGTGTAGAAAGGGAGGTGCATCGGAGCAATGCATACCTGGAGGGCATTCATTCGGGTCAGGCTGCCCATCAATGATCGTTCAATGCTCTGGACTCAGCACTGACGGCAGCCATTGTCCCGGTTTCCAGCCTCCCTCTTCTAACTGCCTCCACCCAGTCCCAGTCTCCTGTTCCTCTGCCTATCCCATCCACACCATCAGACCAGCCTGCACACACCTCAACACCCAGGGCAGCTCATCCAGACATAAGCACCACAGATCCCACAAGCATTCACACAAACAACATCCAGATGCAGACATGGCAACAGTCACTACCACCTCTGTGTCCCCCTCCTCCTCGTCTCCCTCCTCCCTCCCTGTGACGTCTCCACTCACACCTGCATGCACACCACCATCAGCCTGTACTTCCATCACCAGCACACCCTCCAGTACAGTCTGCACACGTGCAGTCACCACCCCCACTGCCATTTACACGTCCCCTGTGTCCTCTCCCAGTGTGTCTGTCACCCCCTCTTCCAAAACACACAAACGCAGGCAGCCACCCACCCAACAGCCATCCACCTCACCACAGCCTACGTCACAAGCACCTGCACCCAAAGACAGCACACTTGACTCTCCTACAACCACATCCTCTTCCTCCACTCCCATACCCACTGCACCTACCATTCCCATTGCTCCTAAAAAACTTTTCCTCTCCAAAGTTAACTTCTTTGCATCACCTGACCCACCCCCTCCATCTGGTAAGAGTCCTAAGAGCAAGCCACCACAAGCCCTGCATCGAGGGCGACCATTGTGCACGGGTTTTGGAGTCCACCTTTCCCGAGTGCAGATACATCGGCCAGCAGCAAGGGGACAGCCAGCCCACCCCCTGGGAAGAGAACCCAAAAAACAAAGGGCCGGCGCGAGAAGGCAGAGACGGCTGCCACCAAGGAGCGTAGTCGTGGCCCGTCACCTGCCACAACATCAAGGGGAGGCAAGGGCCAGAGAGCTTCATCGAAGGAGGGCAAGGGCAGCAGGGCGGAGAAGTCAGCCAGCAGGCGCGCGGACCAGGAGGGCCCCACCAGCCCCATCCCGGGTGTGACGGAGGACACCCACTGGCCCAGGACTCCATCACAGGAGGGGCCAGCAACCGCACGGTCGGAGGGCGACTAAGCGGGGAGTCCTGGCCAGGTCTGGCTCCCTTGAAAGACAGGACAAGCACCGCTGAAGAGGGCCCCGCCAAGACAGGCACCGCTGAAGAGGGCCCCGCCGTGAAGAGCACCGCTGAAGAGGGCCCCGCCAAGACAGGCACCGCTGAAGAGGGCCCCGCCGTGAAGAGCACCGCTGAAGAGGGTCCCGCCAAGACAGGCACCGCTGAAGAGGGCCCCGCCAAGACAGGCACGGCTGAAGAGGGCCCCGCCAAGACGAGCACCGCTGAAGAGGGCCCCGCCAAGACAGGCACTGCTGAAGAGGGCCCCGCCGTGAAAAGCACCGCTGAAGAGGGCCCCGCCAAGACAGGCACCGCTGAAGAGGGCCCCGCCAAGACAGGCACCGCTGAAGAGGGTCCCGCCGTGAAGAGCACCGCTGAAGAGGGCCCCGCCGTGAAGAGCACCGCTGAAGAGGGCCCCGCCAAGACAGGCACCGCTGAACAGGGCCCCGCCGTCTCAAGCACCGCTCCGCTGGGCCCCGCCGTCTCAAGCACCGCTCCGCTGGGCCCTTCCTGTCAAGCACCGCTGAACAGGGCCCTTCATCTCAAGCACCGCTCCGCTGGGCCCTTCAACTCTAGCACCGCTCTGCTGGGCCCTTCCTGTCAAGCACCGCTCCGCTGGGCCCTTCCTGTCAAGCACCGCTCCGCTGGGCCCTTCCTGTCAAGCACCGCTTCGCTGGGCCCTTCATCTCAAGCACCGCTCCGCTGGGCCCTTCCTGTCAAGCACCGCTCCGCTGGGCCCTTCCTGTCAAGCACCGCTCTGCTGGGCCCTTCCTGTCAAGCACCGCTCTGCTGGGCCCTTCCTGTCAAGCACCGCTCTGCTGGGCCCTTCCTGTCAAGCACCGCTCCGCTGGGCCCTTCATCTCAAGCACCGCTCCGCTGGGACCTTCAACTCTAGCACCGCTCCGCTGGGCCCTTCCTGTCAAGCACCGCTCCGCTGGGCCCTTCCTGTCAAGCACCGCTCCGCTGGGCCCTTCATCTCAAGCACCGCTCCGCTGGGCCCTTCCTGTCAAGCACCGCTCCGCTGGGCCCTTCATCTCAAGCACCGCTCCGCTGGACCCTTCAACTCAAGCACCGCTCCGCTGGTCCCTTCATCTCAAGCACCGCTCCGCTGGGCCCTTCAACTCTAGCACCGCTCCGCTGGGCCCCGCCGTCTCAAGCACCGCTCCGCTGGGCCCTTCATCTCAAGCACCGCTCCGCTGGGCCCTTCATCTCAAGCACCGCTCCGCTGGGCCCTTCAACTCTAGCACCGCTCCGCTGGGCCCTTCAACTCTAGCACCGCTCCGCTGGGCCCTTCAACTCTAGCACCGCTCCGCTGGGCCCCGCCGTCTCAAGCACCGCTCCGCTGGGCCCTTCCTGTCAAGCACCGCTCCGCTGGGCCCTTCCTGTCAAGCACCACTCCGCTGGGCCCTTCATCTCAAGCACCGCTCCGCTGGGCCCCGCCGTCTCAAGCACCGCTCCGCTGGGCCCTTCCTGTCAAGCACCGCTCCGCTGGGCCCTTCCTGTCAAGTACCGCTCCGCTGGGCCCTTCATCTCAAGCACCGCTCCGCTGGGTCCTTCAACTCTAGCACCGCTCCGCTGGGCCCCGCCGTCTCAAGCACCGCTCCGCTGGGCCCCGCCGTCTCAAGCCCCGCTGGCCCATTGACAGTGCCGGTTCTGTTTCGAGCTGGTGTTCACGCTGCACTCTGAGCACCCTGCCTCCTCCAATACCAGTGGAGTCGGTAATCCATCTGATGGACTGTGGCTTTGAACTCCCCAGGATGGCACAGTCGGCAACCCACCCACTGTAGAGACTTGAGAGACTGTGACTTTGCACTCCCCAGGATGGCACAGTGGCCAGGGAGGCCCCTCGTGGATCTGGCGTCGTGGACTCCTGTGGCTGAGGTGCCCCCCCTTCCCTTCCCCCTGAGGTGCCTGTAGTTTTATCCTCTGATGCCCCAGCAGTGTTCTCTCCAAAGGTGGCGGATTGGTGAGTTGTGATAGGGTGGGCGGTACATTGTCTGCCGCCTGCCTGTTGGCGGTGACCGCCGCGCTGTTTGTCTGTCCCGCCGTGGCGGTCGGAGTGTTAAAGTGGCGGGCTGTGTTGGCGGTTCCCGCCAGGGTCAGAATTCCTTTTTTTTGACCGCCTGCCTGTTGGCGGGTTGGCCGCCGCTTTATCACAGACCGCCAGGGTTGGAATGACCCCCATAGTCACGATCATGACTTTGTTTCTGGAAATATTTGATTTATTGTCATTTGCATTAGCTCCACCAGTCCTTTGGCAGCCTTTAGTCAATTTGCAATAAAACCCATATTTTGTAAACTCGTGCAGTCTTTCATCACGGAAAAAACATTTGTGATTGTATGCTTACATTTCCTTTTAAAAACTGTAAATAGACACAGTGCTCATTGAATATTTGTGCATCCAGACCCTTCAGACTCAGCCTGAGTTTGAATGTAAATCAGCACCTGCTCCCTTCTGCCTAATCATCTCCCCTTTAGCAGATTAATCTCTAGCCACTCTACCTGGCTTCTCCTGCCTGTCTTACTTGCCCAGGAAGAATTCCTCTTACAACAGGCATCGGGCTTCTTTGCAAAAACAGTAAGCTGTTATCAAAATAAGTTAGCACATCGAGACATCGTGACATGAGGTCTGGCTAAAATATTGTTTTGGTCCGTTTAGTCAACTGTTTATCCCACAAGAAGCATTTTACAAAGAGCTAGAGTGTTTTCCTCAACCACTGAACCCGGTTATCCCTGTCTGCTTGTGTCTAGGGTTCCTATTCATGAAATAATTTCAGTGTAAATGCACGTTTTGGCTCGATACCTTTATCCATGCCTACTAGGAATTTGCAAAACGATTCCTGGATGGTGCAAATGGATTTACAACTATGGATTTTATGGGGTAGTTGAAGTTTGTGAATGCTTCCAAACATACATTTATGGACACTCCCAAACCTCTATTTGACCTCTTCCCACAGTGGAAATGGTCAGAGATTTACAATTTTACAGTTCCTTAAGAATAGGAAAGGGAGCCTACCTCCCCAGATTTGATGGGTGAGTAAGAGAAGGGTTTACTCCATGAAGAAAGGACAATGTTACTTACCCTGTAAGCATCTGTTTGCAGCTTGCAGAGCTGTCGATTCACATTCTATGCATACACCTGCCAACTTGTGTTGGACTTGGACATGTGTACGTGTTTCTTCTTGGAAGACGTTTTTCGAGTCACAAGGGTGAGGATGTTGATGGAGCATTTAGACACCGAACAAGATGCCCAAGCAATGTAAGATAAAAGATGAAAGGAAAATTACCTGCAACATCGAAAGGTTTCTGGAGAGGAGACTGGGTGCATGTGAATCTACAGCACTACATGCCACCATCAGATGCTTACAGTGTAAGCAACATTTTTGGTTCATGGCATGTGTAGCTGTAGATAGACATGCCGTGCATTGACTGTAAAGCAGTCCTTCTCTAAGGCAGTGGCTAGCCATAGGATGTTGCAGAAGACTGAAAAAAATTTGCTTATAACAGCCTGACCAATACTAACTTGTTGTCGAGCTAAGACAACTATACAGTAATCTTTAGTAAAAGTTTAGGGAGTAGACCAGGTAGCTGCTATAGGACTATTAATCAAGGAAGTCATAGAAGCTTCTTTTTAAGTGTTGTGTGGGGTCTGATAGGGACAGGAAATGGTCTATTGGCTTTGGCACAACAGGTTTGTAAAGATTTGACTAGCTAGCATGCTATACCTGCTTTAGAGAGAACACACCCTTTGGTTTGGTAAAAGAGACAAAGAGCTGTTGTGTCTTATGGAAGGGCTTTGTCCTGTCAATGTATTACATGAGGGCTCTTTTGACATCTAATGTTTGAAGAGCTCATTTCTGAGTCTGAATGTAAGAAGAACACTGGGAGGTCTTTGGTTTGATTAAGGACGAAACTTGAACCCACCTTAGGAAGGAATTTAGGGTTTTGTCCCAAGGACTACTCTATCATATTGTACTTGAATAAAAGGTTCTTCCAGAGTAAGAGCCTCAATCTGACTGACAAGCATGAAGGCAGATTGAGGTACCCGAATTTAGGACTTCAGGAGTCAATTTGCAAGATTGAATTGTTTGGGGCTGGGATGCCTGAGTGTTCCCTGATTTTATGACAGAAGATCCAGCTAATTGGGCAGCTTCTTGTGGGGTACCAGAGATAGTGTAAGGAGAGTGGTGAATCGGGGCTGCCCAGGTAGGGGGCTACCACATTAAGGGTTAGGGATGTTTGCTGGAGCCTCTGAACCACAAATGGAAGACAGGGGAAAGCTGGAAAACTATAGGCAAATGTCCCTGACCAGTTCATCCATAGTGTATTGCCAATGACTGTTGGTTTGGGAACCTCAATGTGAAATATGGGCATTTTGCATTTTTGGTGGTGGTGAATAAAGTCTATTTGGGGGAACCTTCAGATAGTGGAGGTACAGGAGTAGGACTTGGGGGTGGAATTTCCCTTTTGTAAAACTGTGGCTGCATCCAGCTGAGCACATCTGCAAAATGGGTGTCCACACCCGGTGTGTACTGTATAAGTAGATGAACACTATGATGGCTTACCCATCACAAAATGTTCTAAGCTACAGTGGACAACTGCAGAGAGTGAGTTCTATTCTGTTTCAGTAGGTAGAACATGACACACTGTGTTGCCTGCACAAATAGGTACTACATTGTTTTGCATGTGCGAGAGGAACACCTTGAGGGCTAACTGGATGGTTTGTATCTCCAGGTGGTTGATATGGAGACCCTGTTGATGGGGCATCCACATGCCTTGATTGGTCTGTTCCTGTAAGTGCCACCCCAACCAGTGAGGGAGGCATCCTTTGTGATAATCATTTGTGGCACTACATTCAGAAAAGGCTGGCCTTGCAACAAATTGTTGGCATTCGACCACTGCAGACAGCAATGAGTACAGCCCCAGATCTACACTAGAACCTCCCAATGACCCTCCTCTTGTGACCACTGTGCTGCTAGACACTCCTGCAATGGACACTTGTAACCTGGCATCAGGGACTATAGAAATGTAGGATACAATCATGCAGAGGCGGCATATGACCTTTCTAACCATTACCTGACAATCTGGAATAAGAAGAAGCAGCATTTAGAACACTTTGACTCTTGAAGGACAAGGGTATGCTTTACTTGTAACTGAGTTGAGTATACCCCTAAAAAGGGTTAGACTGGAAGGGGCTGGTATTGATGGTAAAGCCTGTGTAAGAGATGTATGGTGAATTGTGTGTGCACCAAGCATTGCTGTTTCGTTGTGCTCTTACGCAGCCAGTCATTGAAGTAAATGAAGATGTGGACGTTGTTCTTTCTGAGGTGAGCAGCTACCATGACAAGACACTTTGTGAACATCTGGGAGCTATGGTTACCCAGAAGGGTAGCACTTTGAATTTATAATGGTGACTATTTACCTCAAACTGGAGGAACAGGCGATGTGCAGGGTGGATGTGGATGTTCAAGTAGACATCCTTCAGGTCAAGGGTGATCATGAAGTCGCCCTACTGTATTAGAGGAATTACATCCTGGAGTGTTACCATATGGACATATTTGTTGCCTGGGGGAGGAATTGGATGCCTCCGTGGTGGTGATTTTAGTCCCTCTGTCATGCTCTTAGTGGTGAAAGGAGTCGCAGGCGGATGGTGTCTGTAGTGCCACCATGGCCTTTGAAGTCTCCACGTCCTTTTTTATCTTTTCCAGCATCTGGTTAACTTGTGGGGCGAAAAGATGCTACCCTTCAAAGAGTAAGTTGATCAAATGCTGTTCCACTTCTGGTTTAAAGCTAGGAACACACACTCAAGTATGTCAGCAAAGAAGGACACAGGCGTTAATGCCACAGGCAGCGGTGTCAGCTGGATCAACGGCACACCAAATGTTGCTGTTCAATATAATCTTGTCCTCTGCCACAAGCTCTTGACCCCTTTTTCTATACTTATATGGAGTGTGTTGAAGCAACACCTCTATTTGATCCTAGTGTGCCAGGAGAGTAAACAGACGGAACTGGCAATATGCCAATGCACAGCAGACTGTCCAGTCTCTGGATCATATGGATGCACTGCTGCCTGTCGTAGAACTCCTCCTGTAGGCACTGGAGGATAGGCTGCTCTTGTTCTTCAGAAGCTGTTGAAGAGGCTGTCATAGATGCCGGCTGTTTCAGCATCAAAGATGGTTGCTGATCAGCTGGCACAGAGCAGAACTTTGGCTCCAAGTGTCTCGACTTCGAAGCTGGCTTTGCAAGTGATTTCAATGCTGGAGCTTAAAGGCGTGGCTTTGTCCTTCAGCTGCGACTCGTTGAAGGGTGTGGCTTCCTGGAGGACTTCAGTGCCAAGGGCTTGGAGGTCACTGGGTCTGAAGTCGAAGTTCGGTGCCTATCATGGCCTTGCAGCAGTGACAGTTCAGGGCCTCATAATGGTCCTGTGAGCTCTAAGCTTAACCCCCTCAAGAGTAATGTTCTGAGTCTTAGTGGGGTTGAGAAGTGGGAGGTGGCGAATCTGTACTTACTGCCGCAGTCTTGGATGCAGGATTCTGTGCAGGTGTTGGCTCAGTCTCTTCAGTGTCAGAGCCAAAGCTCTCCTCTAATGTGAAGACCCTTGCTTCTGCACTGGACATCATGGCTGCTGCTTGGTCTCGATGACTGGGTCTCTGAAAGGGTGAAGAGTATTGTACGTCTGCTGTTGCACCATTGAGGGTGAGGCGCTGCATTGAGTGCAATGGTATTGGTACGTTTTTTTTTCCCGGAGTCAAGGCATGCCATACAGGAGGCCTCCTGAGGCAGACAGAGGTGAAACACTTGATGGAGGTCTGCCCATGGAATTTTGCTCAACACTTCAGACAATAAAGGAATGGAGTCCTTTTCATTGCAGGCACATTCTCGGGCATTGCATAATCAATGGATCCCCAGAGGGGCGAGGCCTTGTCAGGGGTACTGAATGTTTCTGTCTCAGAATCAAACAAGATGATGCACAATGCTGCAGAAGGAGAGTTGACGCAGCAATCTGAATGATCTAAATGGCCGCTGTGTCGACCCGAAGAGTTGAGAGATATGTTTGAACCCAATGGCAGATAATAAACAATTTAACAATCGAGCCAGTGCCCATGTGCGTTACCAGCAATAGATGGAGTCACTATACCTCATGGCTTGAAAGACGTCTTCTCAGAAAAACAACTTGCACACATCCAATCCAACACTAGAAGGCAGGAGTATGCAAAGCATGTGTATCTACAGCTACACATACCATAAACAAATGTTTTCCCTGTAGAAAACGCAAATGTGCATTTGCACACGAGTCTTGTGTGCAGAATCACACATAGTGTAAAATTCCACATATGGGGCCTATAACCCTGTGGGGCAAGTCATATAGCATTCCCATTAGTACATTTAAAAGCCTGTGCCTGGTGCAGTGGTCAAGTCATCCTGATCATGATAATGATGTACAATTGTAAAAAAATAATAAATAGGCTCCTGTACAGAGGTGTAAGCATATTGGTCCACTGTTGTGCGACCTTATGGCATTCAATGTTTAGTGTACACTCTGTCTATAGAATTCTTTGTGAAGCCAATTGCCATGGCCGGCTTGAATACTCACTTTAGAAAAATGGGAAGAACGTTTTTTTGTTGCAGTGAGCTAGGACCAAAATCAGATCTGGCATGTGAGTTTGTGATCTGGTCAGAACAATACCTGAAGAAAGGATTGGCCCAAAGACAGGGACAAAACTTCACACCTCTTACAGTGAAGTGGACTGCCTGCCAAACCCCTGTGTTTGTTGATTTGAGC
The DNA here is from genome assembly GCF_031143425.1 of Pleurodeles waltl. Lineage (NCBI taxonomy): Eukaryota > Metazoa > Chordata > Amphibia > Caudata > Salamandridae > Pleurodeles > Pleurodeles waltl. The sequence continues at coordinate 870,117,974 of NC_090444.1, read as the reverse complement.
TGTTAGAGAACAGCAAAATAATTGAAAGTGAAACTGGTTGCCCTGGGGCTGTGGCCAATTGAAAAGAAAATACACCTTTAACTACTTTGTTTTAGCCAAACAATGTATAAACTCTGACCCTGGAAGCATGTCCATAGTTCATCTTTATTGAAGGCCTGTAACCCATTGTGAACCTCTGCTCACAGAACATAGTGCTCCACTCTTCAAGAATTCTATGTCAGGACCGGAGAAGAGAATTATGCTTTATGTCTTTCTTTCCTTTATTCGAACACAGCAGATTTTAAAAGCAAACTACATTTCCGAGAACACCCTGGGTCAGAACTACAACTCTTCATAGCCAATCACGTCACTCCATGGACCATATCCTGCTGCACTGCTTCAGGCACTTCCTCTTTCCTTTCTGCTCTCATGAAGATAAGTGCTGTTCCTTTGTATTTCCCTTTGATGTTACTTTTTTCCCTTTGTGCACACATGCAGGGCTTAGGGCAAGTCTCTGCAGCGGAGCCCTAACCTTTTCTTTTTCAGTGTAGCTGCAGGGGTGCTAATCACCGCCCCATTGTTGGTTCCTTTCGCCTGGCCGGCGCTGTGGTGATCCCGCACACCTGCAGAGGGCAGGGCGGTGCTCCGATGCACACCGCATGTCGCGCTGACTGTGGGGCGGCCGCTCCGTCATTTACTGAGCGACCGTCCATGTCAACGCATTCGGAGCCGCCAACCACCCCGGAAGCCCTGACGCCCCATGGTGGGGTCTCTACCAGGTCACAGGCAAGTGCCTTGCCCGATTATTAGCAGCGGTAGGTGTCTGTGGTTCACGGGACTGTACGGAGTGCAAGGCTCGCTTTGCACCATTGGCCAGTATTTCCCATTTTTAGGTGCAAGAGAACGCCAGCCTCCGCTGCAAGGGGCTTGGCCCAGGCATTTTAGACTCTCCCTAGATACCAAAAGGGTGGCCCCAGGGCATTATCCCAGAAATGTTCTGCCACATCTTTAAGCCTTTCAGGCCCAGGGGATTACCCCTATCAGTAGGCACACTGTGCATTTAATTGCTGGTGTGGTCAGCACAAGAACAACCTGAGCTAGACTCAACCAAATCGCCTGGTATTCACCAGCACATTGAGCGACTGCAATAGTGCACCCCATTTTGGCCTGTACTCCCACAGCTCTGCCATGCAAGGACAAGGAATATGTGGAGGAGGAGACCATCTCAGCCCTCCCCATTGATAGTGAATTCTGAGAGGCGGTGGATGCCTCTATTCATCATGCGGGCCGCCACGATTGAGCCTCTCAAGAGATGCCTTCCACAATTGGCGTATTCCTGCCCAACCCCGCTCAATCTTTCTCTACCCACTAAAAGCTCCTCGAGCTGGAAGCAGACGACGCAGCATCCCCCTAAACACAAAATGGATAGCGGACTGGATATGTCAGCTTTCGAAAGCGTGAAGCAGGCGTTCACGGAGTGCCCTCCTCTGGAGTCCTGCAAAGGAATCCTCTCTAGCTGCTGCCACTATCGGACACTGACGTGGATGGCTTGCATGACTCCAAAGTCAAGGCGGGCCCATCCAGGACTTGGAGGCCAATCCAGACTCAATCAAAGCCCTCTCAGGATGCTGGTCATTTGACATGCATGAACCGGAGGACCTGGTTCACCCCTGCTCCTCGGACTGGGTCCCCTCTGACAAGGTCACCTCCTATGTGTCCAGCAGGCTGCACTAACCTCTGGAGAAGGCGGTTCACGCTAGGTTGAGAGCGGAGTGCTCTTGCACATCCCCCCCGGGGAAGGTGTTCGCCCCCCGACATTGACACCAAGATGGCCATGTTTCTACAGAAATTTATCAAAGACCCCAAAAAAGGGATCAACAGGTCTTGGAGGGCCTGTCAGAATAAATTGCTGGACATTTCCGGCCCCCTCACGAAGATTTTAGAGCTGGCAGAGTAAGCCAAGGCAACAGATACATTGCTATCCCTGGAGGTGGCCTCCGGTTGGGCCCAAGAACCATCATATTACTGGACAACGCCAAATGCGCTCTCTCTGTGGAGAGGCACAGATCTCTGTTGATAAAGGTGGACCCAAAGCTCGGAGACCTTGCGTCTATGGAGGCGGATCCGGTGGCTCAGGGTAATCTCTTCAAGGACCCCTTTCTCAAGGAGCTTTCAAAGTTCGTCTCCACATTGGGGTCCTTGGATACGGCCCAATACTCCATAAAAAAGATTTTCTAGCCCTGCATTTTCATCACTGCAGGTTGTTGGAGAGGGTGCTCGACCGGCTGTTTTTATATCCAAGGCCCCACTAGAGGACAAGCCCAACGTAGGGCACTGGAGCAACCTCATTACGAAGAATTCTTCCCCACCAGACGGGGTCAAAGAGGCAGAGGCGCCAAAGGGTCCTTCTGTGGACAACTGGAAGGAACCCAGATCGGTGAGTGTCATGTCAGGGTTTTCACTGCAGTTGGGAGGCAGCTCGCTCAGTTTGTGCACAATTGGGAGTCTCTTACCTCAGATCCTTGGATTTTCCGGACCATCTGTGGATTTCAGCTAGAGTTCTTTGGGTCCCAAGTTCAGACCTCACGCCCCATTGTCTGGCCTTCTCCCACGCTCAGTAAACTCTTGTGGATCAGGAAGGGGGGGAACTGCTACACAAGGCGGCTATAGGCCCAGCTTCGCTTTATCTCTGGGGGTTTCTTGAGCAACATCTTCTTAGTGGACGAAAGGGAGGGGTTCAGCGTTCAAGATGGAGGGTATCCATCTGTTGCGCAATCTTCTGCACCCCAACGTCTGGATGGTGTGCCTAGGTCTGCAGGATGCTTATCTTGCGGTCACGATTTCCCCCCACTGTTTTCTGCAATTCCAATGGAAAGGACAGGTCTACGATTTCACGACCCTGATGTTTAGACTGTCCTGAGCCCCCTGGTGTTTCACCAAGGTTTTGAGACCGGTAATAGAGCACCTCAGAGCAAGGGACATCCAATTGATCATCTACGTTGACGACCTATTGATGATGGATCAATGCCCCTATAAGCTGCAAGAACAGCTACAGTACGCCACTTCTTTTCTGGAGAGTTTGGGGTTCTTGATCAATGCCAAAAAATCTCTGCAGGCGCCCTCCAGGCAAATAACCTTTCTCTGGTTTGCCATAGACTCAGTGAACAAAACCCTCAGGTTGCGGTCTCACAAAATAGCAAGGATTTGCCAGAAGTTAAGGAAGATTCTTTCGAAGGCCTCAACCTCCCAGCGCCAGATCGCTTGAGTAGAGGGGATTCTTGCTTCATCGATTCAGGTGATCTTTCCAGGTCCCCTGCATTACAGGGCCCTTCAGCATCTAAAATCCTCCCATCTGCAAAGAGGTCTCTCCTACTCAGAACAGGTGTCGCTGACAGAGGACGCAAAGGGCGAGATGCACTGGTGGCTATCGCACATGGAGGGCTGGAATGGCTGGGTGATTTTTGGCTCGGACCCAGGCAGTATCATAGAGTCAGATGCCAGTGGCTCCAATTGGGGGGCTCGCTGCGGGGACTCCTTTACCGGGCGAAAGTGGTCGTCGGCCGAACAGGCCCTTCACATCAACTGCCTGCTCATAGCAGGCTCTTTTGCAATTCGATGCTGGACCAAGAATAGGGCGAACTGCTCCGTTCTACTCAAGATGGACAATCTGTTGGCAATCTGTTGTATCAACCACCTAGGGAGTCCCAGACTGAAATTCTTAGTAGACCTAGCTAAGGAGCTTTGGGCGTATTGTCTGTCATACACTATATCTGTCTTGGCGGAGTATCTCCCAGGGTCCTCGAATCAGCTAGTGGATTGGTGTTCACAGGAATGGCCAGACACAAGTTTGTGGCGTTTACATCCACAAGTTTTTGCAACACTCAGCTCAATCTGGGGTCCATTCACGTTGGATCTTTTTGTGTCAAGGCTCAACCATCAACTTCCCTGCTACATCAGCTGGAAGCTGGACCCTCAGGCCTGGGCGACAGATGCATTTCTCCAGGACTGGTCAAGGGAGAAGGCTATGCCTTCTCACCTTTTGCCATGATCACGTGCCTGGCAGTGCAAGTACACAGGCAGGCAGTGCAGGATGTACTGATCACACCGGTTTGGAGACATCAAGTGTGGTTTCTGGTTCTTCTGGAGCTTTCTTGGGATTTTCCAATCCCTCTCCCCCTAGATCCAGATGTCCTAAAGGATCCTCTGGGTCAGAGTCAACGTTGGCTCTCCAAGGATGCCTTCCTCTCATGGCCTGGAGGATTACAGGGAATGATGGAGAGTCCCAGGCCTTTCATCAGTGTCTCAAAGACTCCTGGCCTCAGCCTGGGCAGACAGCATCTCTAAGAGGTATAAATCTGCATGGTAAAAGTGAGTACGTTGGCGTCTTCAATAAGAAGAAGATCCCATGGGGTGCGACGTTGTCCCTGTCTTGAACTTCTTGGTCTCTTTGGCATCCAGGGGTATGGCTTACCGTACAGCAAATATGATTTGGTCTGCCATCTAGGCAGGTCACTTTCCCATTCTGAAGTTGGCAGTGGGGGACATCCTTTAGTGTGTAAACTGTTATGAGGTATTCTCCTTGCTCTTCCCTCACAACCCAAATATTCAAATTTATGGTATGTTAAACTGGCCCTCAACCTTTTTCAATCCTGGCAATCGAACTAATACCTGTCGAGGAAGGAAATATCAGCCAAGCTAGCGATGTGACGGTGCCTGGTTTCTTGCAGAAGGGTCTCAGATGTTCGCGCTCTGGACCTTTTGAGCAGGGTCTTTGCGCCTCAGGGAGTCCCTTTTATATGTCCAGATGGACAAAAACTGACACATGGTTGATTTCTTATCCTGCTTTTGACAGGGCACCTAAGTTGTGTGTGGTGAGATGCCTTGAAGCATATGAGCATGCAATCGAAGGCATACGCCTCGAGGGGAGCGTCAATTGCTGATCTCCATTAGGAAACCATTCAAGGCTGCCTCATCGCCAACCATAGTTCGATGATTGTGATGGGTCATGCAGGAGGTAGGGATCAATATGGCTCGTTTTGGGGCCCATTCGGTCAGGGGTGCTATGGCATCTAAAGCTTTTTCTCTGGGTACTAGGCTGGAAGACATTTTAAATACAGACGACTGGTCTTCTGATTCCATGTTCAAGAGGTTTCATTTTAAGCCTGTAATTCACATGGCATCATTGGTGGTGGTCAAGACTATCTGGCTATTGTCAGCTCATATAAAAATACAAATCTAAATGATTAAATTAGTTGTGCCAAGCTAACAATGTACAAATTAAATTAAAGCAGGGACAAAGTAGAACCCTTGGTAATCCACATTAAATGCAGAACCACAGATCTGATTTTCAAAATCACTATTGTGCTGACAAAATTCAAATGTTGTTTCCTAATCGTTCATTTGCATGCCTTTAATATTTAGATTTGTCTTGCCGTTCTCTTTACATTTCTTTTTGGATTATGGAGGAACCAAAAGTATTAGAAAGGTGAAATTTGTCTGAGGATGAGATAGAAAATGTTGTTCCTAAGGAAGTGCTACCACCCTACCCACGTAATTTAAGCAGTAGTGATCAGATTTGTAACCTTTGTCATTTCTAAACTTAGCAGTACTGGTAGTAGTAATGCTACTGTCAAATGCCCCACCAGCATCCTACACTCAGTCCAGTCACAGCAGCTGTGCCTTTATAATACAGCATGATGTTTTCCAGCCACCACATCTAAGCACTAACTCATAAGGTTTGGCTCATTATCAGAATCCCAGTGCTAGTAAATGTGAGCAGTTTTAGTGCAAAGACAGCACCAGTACCATCCACACAAGCTTAGTAGCAGTTCTGATATCATCATTAGCATGACCTTCTCACTTACATGAAGTTTTAGGAGTTAACAATACATCTAGAGGACATCATGCAAAGGGCAAACAAAACCAGTCAAAAATGCATATAACATTTTTTTAACAATACACCAAAATGTATTAAAATGTGAGAAAAAGTCACAACATTAAATTTATAGGAAAGCAAATATGAAAAAATAACAACTAAGACAGCAATATGCAAAAAGCACAATGCATTGAATGAGGGTATGCACCCTAAATATAGAGTTGGAAACACTGTGAGACCCTAATATAGTGGACAAAATATCGAAAGCTATGTTTGAATAGATTTTCTATATCTAACTCTTATATATGGACTTAAGAATAGTAAATCTATACTTATTTTATATGTTCTTACAATTTGACATTTTGTGCCCCGATATTTTGTCTCCTATATTATCATGATATTCCTATTCTCAATATTCAGGAGTATAATTGTGAATGAGCAAGTAAAGTTCAAAGTAACTACTACACTGAAGTCCCCAACCCTGAAACAGACATGAAGAGTCCATTATGATGTCCTTTGGAGAATTTGAATAAAAGTAATCTTTGAGGATACAGTAATAAAACCTTAAAACAATACTGTAAAGCAAAATTAAAATATCTCTTCAGTCAGAGCAATCAATTGAAGTAGTTGGTGCCATGATGAAAGGCCATATGATACTGATAAACATTCTCTTGAGTTAAGGATTCATTTTCCCATATTCAACGTGTAAGATAGTAATACCTGTCATGGAGGGAAATTAATAAAATATTCCCAAAGTCCCTTCAATTCCACTACCACAGAGAAAAGCAATGGTCCAAGTAAAAGTTATGTATTTCTTTTGAAGGAAATGTAGTTGTCAGAAAACAAAAACACCAAACCTGAATAGAAATAACAGATCAACTTGATTGAAAAGAGAATGAAAGTATACGTCTGACTGTTCAGGCAACATTGGACAGACTCTTTATTTTAACATACTGTAAAACTAACCAAGGTAATGCAAACTCTTTTTTACTTCAAACTGTCATTTTGTGAACTTTTAATATTTTTGTGATGCATAAATTCAATGGTTAAATGCAAATGATGTGTGAACTGTGCAGAAGAGCTAGAAAGTTGATCAAGCACATTGATAAATTTTGAATAATTTCCTCCTTGTACTCTACAGACCAGCTTTGACTACCTTACAATCTTGCAAGCGTTTATCTAGCAATTCCCAACTACAAATTAGGCCACTCAATTTAAGGGTCTAGATGCAAATTGTTTAAAATTGTAGCTGCATAACTAAGACAGATCAGCCATCCATCTTGCTTTTAATTTTCTTCCATTTGCAGTCTGCTGAAAATTTTCCATTCAAAAATTCAAGGGCTGATGAGATTTATTTCTGAGTTCAGGATACTTGATTAGGCTGATGTAATCCAGCTTAAAGTGGGATGCCAATTCAAGCTTTTAATTGAAAACAGACTAAATCACATGGCAAAACAAATGAATAATAACTGCTTTAACATATCACAGATGAAGATATCTGAACAATGAAAGTTAATTATGTTCTTAATTGCATATACTTTTAATTTCTGGTATCGCATATAGAGTCTTAAAAGAACACAACATATATGCCAAAAGAGAACAGGCCTGGTTCACATAGATATTTATGAGATGCCAGTATTACTTCATAAGCTCACAAATGCCATTCACAATTGAGAGGCATAGATTTTCATCTACTCCTGTCCAATCGCCCATTTGTGGAGCTCTCTGCCATTACTGAATTGAACACTGCACACATAGTCCCACATTTTAGGTGTAAATGTGAGAGCAGCCATGGATTAGTTGATAATTGGGATTATGTATATAAAGTGAGAGGGACACACAAATACATAAAATGCATCTACAATAGAGTCCGTTGCAATCCACTAAAGTTACACTCATATCTACTCCAGATTGTGCTAAAGCTCAAACATGATCATATCTACTTCAGTCAAACCTTTGTGTAAGTCACACATCTCATTTAGCCACTCATAGGTAATGGAATATAATTATAACATTAAAAAAAATATTATCAGGACAAAGAACAAAACCTTAAAAAATAAAAAAACAAATGTTCCCATCACATTAGCCATTGGCTTTATCCATACGCATCAAGTTGCAAACACATATTTAAAATATTCAACTATAGAAACAAATGAAATTACTGTAAAAAGTCATCTAGCATTATACATTGTATACACTAATATCCATCACACTTCAAAAATGTTTACAAAATATTTAAAAGTATCAAAAGTCTAAAGAATAATCATGCAACTTTTAACATTCCTGACACCTATGTATACCATATTGTGAACAGATATTAAAATATTTTAGAAAAAGAAAATAAAAGCAATAAAGTAAAAATAGTGATACAACTATAAATATTGCATTAAAAATATCATGTCTGAAAATATTGCAGACACGTATAAAAATGATGTCAATTTTGTAATGAAGTGTAAAAAACATGACTCATCTCATATCTAATACTACTCTGCCTTCTCACAGTCCCATTGTAACACATTCATTGTTGCAAACATGCAAACACACACACACACAATGGAACACAACACAACTACATCTGAAGTCTTACAGTAGAAATGGGACTGGGCAGAGCTCAAGGGGTGGAGTCTAATTATGTGCTCCCAGTAGCACATTTTGCCATGTGTGTGCTATTAATAGATGCCTATTTTCCTATTCAACCCGTAGCTGGAGCTCTTCACCTATGTCATGAAGAACTACAGCCCAGGTTTACAAAGACTTTGGGTGGGGCTTCTTAACACAGACCTGCTACAAAGTGTTGAGTTGGTATTTACGATCCAACACAAATTGCAATTTGTGTTGGAATGTAGCCAAATGTAATGCAAAGCCATGCAGTGTCCTGCTATGCGTCACTTTTCGTTAAGGGAGCATTCGTTGGGTGGTGGCATGGGCGTACCTATGCTGTCACCCATGGGTTTTGACACAAATTCCTATCTAAGAACAAATGCAGATAGGGATTTGCCCAAATTCACATGCCTCATTGAGGCAGGCATAACAAGGAGACATATTCTCATTTCTGCTAGTTATTCACTCTTTTTGTGTGTCCTGCATTCTATAGCACACATTCAAAGAAGGAAATGCCTTAAAGCATAGTTTTTAGATGTGAAGAAAGGGACACCTTGCTACACAAAACTATGTTTACAACAATACAGACACCCTTGCCCTATAGCGCAAGTGTATCTATGTTGCGTCAGCACAGGGAAATAGCAGAACAAAATAACATCTTAGTAGATATGACACTCTTCAGCACTTTCCCATTTACACAACACAGTACAGAAACTTTACTTGCTGCAATGCATTGCGTATTTTTTTGTAAATCAGGACGTACATTTGGCTGATTGATTTACGACTAAATTATACTCATAAAGTTACTAGTGTAAATGAGTGGGAACAGGTACGCTTTCTGCTAGGCGTACCTGCCCATCCAAGTTGATGAATAGTATTTGGAAAGAAATTTATGCTCAAGCATAGGTGTTAGGCTATGTGTGTGGAAATTGATACCTGTAGATTTACCTCTTGGTAGTATGAGACTTATAACTAAAAATGTTTTAAAATGTGATAATGTTCTATCTACTTTTACTGGTAGAGGTATTTAAATGGAAAGGTCCAATCTGAAAGAAGAATATTCAACAAGTATCTGAACGTATCAGAAATATGAAAACAGTATTATGAATATATTCAAACTATGTTTCATAATCAAATAGCTAACATACAATGACCACACCATGTTTTTAATGAAAGAACTAATGTATAAAGGCCACACAATTATTAATGTATAAAATCTTTCCTTCTCAACGCCTACCTTTGCAGTTGTCCCAGTATGCAATTTCCAGCTGAGGGTCTTTGCACTTTGCACGCAGAAACTCACACCTGGATAGGAACGTCCTTCCATCGGAGGCACAGATTGCCAAGGGAGTTGATCCCATGCAGTCCAAACTGCACTCCCTGTCCTTGTCTTGGTCCACCCTTAGGAACTAGGCAACATAAAAATACAGGAAAGAAGTTGAGAATCTCGCCCAATATAAGTACTAGAGGACAGATTTAGAACTTGGCAGATGAGTTACTCCGTCATAATAGTGACAGATGTCCCGCCCTAAATCAGGCCCTATGTGTCAGCACTGAAAATGTGCATAATTTATTAAAAGACAATTACGAGTCTTAGTAATTTTTAAGAAGAGTCCTTGATTGCAACCATACATACTTTTACAGTGATACATATTAGTAATTAAAAATTGTAACAAAAGACACCATTTACACACCAATTTACATACTCTTTTCCTTTATTATGAGCAAATCAGGCCATTATTATGCCAATGATACATGCCAAACAGGAAATGATTGACACTTATACAGTGCCTTTGTGTTTCAGTTTAAATAGGAAACTCCATCATTCTTTTAAGATATATATATATATATATCCAGATACATTTCCACTAAGTGTACATATACACTGGTCTCCATGAAATAATTTGGGGACTACAAAGATTTTTCAATTGTAACTGTTAATTAAACGCAACACCAAAGATCAATGTTTAAAATGTGTACCAGTAACATGCTCTAACTGGTGTAGTTAGATACTGAATACAGTACTTTATTGCAGTGCCTCTAACACAGTACTAGCAAGATGTTGATAAGAAATGCCAAATTCAACGTTCGCAGAGGCCTCATTCAGAAGAATAATTTAGTTGTTTTGCAAATTGAAAATGGGAACAGCATAAGGGTTAAAGGCAAATGCATTTAAACAATGCATCTACTGAGCACGATTTTTAATGCAATGACAGCCAATATGCATACACATTATAAGATTTACTTGTTAAAAATTAAAATTGATATCAAACCAACAATATTTTTTTTCTAACAGCCATGAGTGTTTTTAGGCGGCATGCCCATTGTATATGATCCAATGACTGATCACATTCAGGGTCAAAGGTGCTTAATATGTTATTTAAAACATTTAGAAACAATAATGACCATTATGTTCACAGCTTTTTCTTTAACTAAGCCTCATTCCAATTGATGATCCTGATATATATATATATCACAATGGTTAAAAGAATGAGAACATAACTTGCCAGAGGAAAGTCTTGCTTATAGAAATTAGCTGTATGTTGCTGAAAGACCTATAGCATACAATGGCAATACTCAGAGTAGGTTTTGTATCAGTATTTTGCCTATCATTGGTTGGCTATCTTGTAAATCTTATTTGCTTGCCTCTCATTTTATAGCGTTCCTTTCTTTTCTTGTACTGGTCTCGCTCCTGGAGCATAGCATCTTTATCATTCTTTTACCAGATGACTTGTATCAATCCATGATTGAAATCAAGGATTTATTTTCTTTTTCTTTCAGCAATCCATGGTAGTGCCTGTGATTCTTTCTCTACGCCCCACCTCCCACCCTCTCCCCTTCTCCCTCTATGTTGCTTTACTCATCCATCACTACCTCAACTTATTCCTGCCCTGCTCTAATTTTTGTTCCTATCACCCCTGGCTCCAACAATGCTTTCATTTTGTTCCCCGCCACGCAGACTTCAAAGACATTGCTCCCTGCTCACCTTTGCTTCCTGCTGTTCATGCGCATTAAGTTGCCCCCAACTACTAATATGCTCCCTTGGCCCTGCCTGTAGGTTTTATTATGATTGTTTTTCATTTTTCAACTGACCTCAATTTGCTACTGGGTTGCCCCTTTCTCTATAATGCTCTTTTATGCACTTTGTTTAGTTGCATGTTTAGAACTCTAAACATCCTGAAATGGTACATTAAAAGTAAAATAACAATGATGCAAGGTAAAGCATGTGCATGTTTGCATCATCACGCTAAGCTGAGCATCTGCCTCCTTTTTATTATTCCTAACCTTTTGACTTTAATAAACCTATGTACTGAAAAGGGCTTTCAGCCATCCCCCTTTATCAATTGGTATTTTATTTTGTCATTCACCTTTTTTCTTCCACTCAGTACAACATACAGTATGGGGGCAATGGGTGATCCCATTTCAGCCATTGAGTAGTTTATTTCTGAGTAATAGCATTCTGCCTTTTTACAAGGAGCACATCCATACACAGAAAGTGATGAGGGTCAGGTAACTTCCCCAACAATAAAGTTTTTCAGAAAGCATGAATACCATGACAAAACAACAAAAGCATTGACAAATCTCAAAGGTTGGAAGCCAGTGCCAGGCCTACTGACTTTACCAGGGGTGGATCCTCCACAATGGCGAAGGAGCGTTGCCCCCTGGCTAAGCCAGGAGCTGAAACATAAAACGATATATCATTATCATTTCATTGTTCATCTCCTGGCTCAGCCAGAAGCATGTGAAGGGAGAGGGAGGGCTACACCACAGTAGGGGGTAGAGGGGAGGAGGAGTGGAAACTGTGCACTTCTAAATGTACATATGTGTTTGGCCGGCTGTCTCAGGCCGCCAAACACATATACACTCTTAGGTTACTCCAACCAGGTTGTGCTACACAGCCAGGTTGGAGAAACTACACAGGTTCCACTGTTCTGTCTGAGCGACAGAACAAGCTACTCAGACAAATCCTGGCACTGCTCTCGTGCTGGGTTTAGTATGAGAGCAGCCCCAGGATTTCTGGGGAGCCTGTGCTGGTGTCCCAATGAATGCTGGGAGACCAGAAGAGCAGAGGAGCGTGGCAGCAGGCGGTGGCGACGGGAAAAGGTACTTTTTTTTAATTATTTTTTTATTCACCCACGTTCCCGTCCCTGCCCCCGCCCGCCCATCCCTTTGAGATTTGCGGCAGCCACCGCTGGACTTTACCAATGCCTCTCATACTTCTCCAGTAATGTTCATTCTGGCAACATCCCTCTTTTGTACTACAGTCCATCATCATGCCTAGCATATACCTGGCCTGTACTCAGTAAGAAAAGACCATCACTGGAAGAATCTTTCCTGTTATCTTGAATCCTGCAAAAATCATGTAGATTACTACAAATAACGTGCAGAATCGGGAATCTATCAGCAGTCATAACTGTTATCCTCGTAAAGAGGGCCACTGAGCATGGAAAGTATAAAAAGAGATGCAGTCTCCATTTTAACAAATAGAATAGATCCATTGATTTGCGTAACTTCATAATGGTTTTTCTATTATATAATACAACTGGTAACAGATACATTTCCACTAAGTGTACATATACACTGGTCTCCATGAAATAATTTGGGGACTACAAAGATTTTTCAATTGTAACTGTTAATTAAAGGCAACACCAAAGATCAATGTTTAAAATGTGTACCAGTAACATGCTCTAACGGGTGTAGTTAGATACTGAATACAGTACTTTATTGCAGTGCCTCTAAAACAGTACTAGCAAGATCTTGAAAAGAAATGCCAAATTCAACGTTCGCAGAGGCCTCATTCAGAAGAATAATTTAGTTGTTTTGCAAATTGAAAATGGGAACAGCATAAGGGTTAAAGGCAAATGCATTTAAACAATGCATCTACTGAGCAAGATTTTTAATGCAATGACAGCCAATATGCATACACATTATAAGATTTACTTGTTAAAAATTAAACCAACAATATTTTTTTTCTAACAGCCATGAGTGTTTTTAGGCAGCATGCCCATTGTATATGATCAAATGACTGATCACATACAGGGTCAAAGGTGCTTAATATATTATTTAAAACATTTAGAAACAATAATGACCATTATGTTCACAGCTTTTTCTTTAACTAAGCCTCATTCCAATTGATGATCCTGATGCCCCCCTCCAATTTCAATTATTCTACTTCCGAGGTTTCTTACAATGTAGTCCATCTCAGTGCAAAAGGAAAAGGCAAGACCCGTTTACTACTTGGTTCTCCAAAGATCTCTTTGAAGAAAGACAGTCTAAAAACATTAGAAGTCATGCCGACACTTGCTTTCCTCCTATAATCTTGAAATCAATTAGGAGCGACTAAAACATGCTAAAAGGGAAATATTTGCATATCTATTTTATCTATTTTATGGAGCTTTTGTCTTATACAGACACGACAAAAAGATTGGAATACAACACCAAACCCTGTATTGCGGCTTACAATGTAAACTGTCCTTCCTTTATAAGATCACCCATGGCACTCGCATGTCTCAACAAGAGAAACAAATTGGCCAAATCTTTGATCAAGGCAGCTAAGAATCACGCAAAGCCGCATCTCAATATAGTTTAGGCATTAAACAATCCTTCTCCTTACTTTATATTTCAAAATGTAGATGTCAGAACCACTATCACAACTTCCATATTTAACGAAGGTCTCAAACCTCACATGTAAAGCCATGTTGAAATGGACTACATTCAAAACTCTCTCTCAGAAAATGATCTTTTAACAACCAATGAAAAGATATGCCTTCATACCATTTCAGAACCTAGTTTTGAGAAATATTGATAAAGCATAACCTGTCATCTTTTGCACATTTACAAAATCTTACTTGATGGTCTACAACTCGGCCATGTCAATCTGCTTCTGAAAAAATCTGCTGTGGATGTTGTGGATCTCAACAATTTTTGTCTGTCTCTTTCCTTGTAGAAGGGCCTTAACCCCTTGGCTGCCTTGGACGTAATAGTTACGTCGTCGGCAGCACCACTTGGGTGCCGAGGACGTAACCGTTATGTCCTGCACCCGGACCACCCGCTCCCCCCGTGGACCTCCCACCCCCCTCCCCGGGAAGGGATGGAAGGTGAATCGCTTCCCCTTCCACCCCCATCTCCCCAGTGACGCCTGATGACGTCAGCACGCAATCGAGCTCTGACCTCATCAGAGGCCGCCCCCATCGTGCTGGAAGCTCAGCTTCCAGCGCGATCGGAAGAGAAATGCAAAGCATTTCTCTTCCAATCTGGGGGTGGAGGCAGGCAGAGGACATCAAAGGAAAGGAAAGACCTATGTCTATCTGAGCATTTTTGCAGCCTGATCGTGAAGCAATCGAGCTGCAGAAATGCCCACTAGACACCAGGGATTTTTGTTGACGTAAAGTAAACAATGAAGGGGAGCGACCCCTTGAGTAAGGGTTGCTGCCCTGGTGGGCATTTGTTTTAAGGCCTTTTCTGCCCGTCTTGGGGGCAGATCGGCCTATTGTAATTAGGCCTATCTGCCCCTGTGGGGGGCAGAAGCCACTAGACACTAGGGATCATTCTTTTTTTTATTGTTTACACGTGGGGAGCGACCACTTAGGCAAGGGTCCCTCCCCTGGGGGGGCAAATTGTGGGCACGAAGATCGGCCCATTTTTATTAGGCCAATCTGCCCCAAGTGGGATAAAAACCACTAGACACCAGGGATTTTTTTTATGTCAGTTACACGCAATGGGAGTGACCGATTAGGCAAGGGTCGCTCCCCTGGGTGACACATTTTTTTAGGCCATTTCTGCCCCCTTTGGGGGCAGATCAGCCTATTTTAATTATGCGATCTACCCCCCAAGTTGGGCAGAAACCACAAGGTAGCAGGGATTTTTTATTTATTTTTTGCAGATGGGGTGTGACCCCTTAGGCACGAGTCGCTCCCTTGGGAAGCAAATTTATTTTAGGCCATTTCTGCCCACCTTGGGGGCAGATCCGCCTATTTTTTGAGTGCCAATTTCAGGCGAGTGGAGCGACCCCTTAGGCAAGGGTCGCTGCCATGGGGGGCAAATTTATTGTAGTCAATTCTGCCCACAAGGGGGACAGAATGCCCAGCAAAGACCAGAGAAGATTTTTCAAAAAAAGAGGGTGGTGGTATCGCTATACCCCCACCCCAAATAAATGGGGACAAAGTTGTTCTGCCCTCCGGTGGGCAGATGGGGCAATTATCCCTGATCCACTCCCAGGAGGGTCAGAAAGCCTACTAGATGCCAGGGAATAAAAAAAAAAATAGTGGGCTGGTGGCTACCAACTAAGTATGGGCATGATTATGCCCCCACCCCAACTAAAGGAGGGTAACAGTCTTTCAGCTCTCCCCCCGCACACTAAAAGATCTTATCCCAATGGCGAGCAAGAGGGCATTTGATTATTTTGGGTTTTGGTTTTACATTTGTGCCATGAGAGCTTGTCTAACTCTCAAAATCTTCCCACTTGGAATGGTGAGGGCTACACTTTTTGGACTTTGGGACGCTGCCATGTAGAAAAATCTACGAGATCTAGACACATCTGAAAACTGAGTCCTCCAGGGTGGTGTGCTTCACGTGCACCCACACCATTTTTCTACCCACAATACCCTGCAAACCTCCAACTTTGCTTGAAATCACACATTTTCCCCACATTTTTGTGATGGAACCTTCAAGAATCTGCAGGAATCCACAAAATTCCTACCACCCAGCATTGTCACATCTAGACCAATAATAATTCTGCCCCACTTGTCAACTTAAAAATGTTTTTTTTTCAAACTGCCCTTTTGGACCTGCTGTGGTTCCCCCTCAATTTGAACATGTTTTTGGCTCTTCCCTGTCACAGGCACTTGGCCCACCTACACAAGTGAGGTATCATTTTTATCAGGAGACTGAGGGGAACATTGAGTGGTAGGAAATTTGTGGCGGTGCAGTGATCCCACACAGAAATGTGGGAAAAATGTGATTTTTTTTAGCTGAATTTGAGGTTTGCTGAGGATTCTGGGTAAGAAAATACTGGGGGATCCACGCAAGTCACACCTCCCTGGACTCCCTCGGGTGTCTAGTTTTCAGAAATGTCTGGGTTTGGTGTGTTTCCCTAGAAGGCTGCTGAGCCCGGGACCAAAACTCAGGTGCCTTCCCCACAAAACAGGTAGTTTTGTATTTGATAATTTTGATGTGTCTATATAGAGTTTTAGGGCATTTCCTGTCGCGGGCACTAGGACTACTCACACAAGTGAGGTACCATTTTTAACGGGAGACCTCTGGAAATGATGGGTAGAAGGAAGTTTGTGGCTCTCCTCAGATTCCAGAACTTTGCAGCACCAAAATGTGCAAAATGTTGAGGTTTGCTAAGGATTCTGGGTAACAGAACATGGTGAGAGCACCACAAGTTACCCCATCATGAATTTCCCCATGTGTCTAGTTTTCAGAAATGTCCAGGTTTGCTAGGTTTTCCTAGGTGCTGGAGGAGCCAAAGGCCAAAATCCACAGCTAGGCACTTTGCAAAAATAGGTCAGTTTTCTTTGGGAAATTGTGATGTGTCCATGTTGTGTTTTGAGGCATTTCCTGTCGCGGGCACTAGGCATACCCACACAGGTGAGGTACCATTTTTATCAGGAGACTTGAGGGAATGCTGGGTGGAAGGAAATGTGTGGCTCCTCTTAGATTCCAGAACTTTCTATCACCGAAATGTGAGGAAAAAGGGTTTTTTTTGCCAAATGTTGAGGTTTGCAAAGGATTCTGGGTAACAGAACCTGGTGAGAGCGCCACAAGTCACCCCATCCTAGGTTCCCCTAGGTGTCTAGTTTTAAAAAATGCACTTGTTTGGTAGGTTTTCCTAGGTGCCAGATGAGCTAGTGACCAAAATCCACAGCTAGGCACTTTCCCAAAAACAGGTCAGTTGTCAATGTAAAAATATGATGTGTCCATTTTGGGCTTTTGGGGCCTTTCCTGTCGCGGGCACTAGGCCTACCCACACAAGTGAGGTACCATTTTTATTGGGAGACTTGAGGGAATGCTGGGTGGAAGGAAATTAGTGGCTCCTCTCAGACTCCAGAACTTTCTATCACCGAAATGTGAGGAAAAATTTTTTGTTGCTAAATTTTGAGGTTTGCAAAGGATTCTGGGTAAGTCACCCAATCCACGAGTCTCCTAGGTGTTTAGTTTTCAAAAATGCACAGCTGTGGTAGGTTACCCTAGGTGCCGGCTGAGCTACAGGCCAAAATCCACAGCTAGGCACTTTCCAAAACACATGTCAGATTTCAATGTGAAAATCTGATGTGTCCATGTTGTGTTTCCTGTCGCAGCCATTAGGCCTACCCACACAAGTGAGGTACCATTTTTATCGGGAGACTTGGGGAAACAAAGAATAAAAGAACAAGTGTTATTGCCCCTTATCTTTCTTTACATTTTTTTCTTCCAAATGTAAAACAGTTTGTAAAAAATAAGTCTATTTGAGAAATGCCCTATATTTCACATTCTAGTATGGGGACCCCGGAATTCAGAGATGTGCAAATAACCACTACTTCTCAACACCTTATCTTGTGCCTATTTTGGAAATACAAAGGTTTCCTTGATACCTTTTTTCACTCTTTATATGTCACTAAATGAATTGTATACCAGGCATATAATGAAAACCTATTGCAAGGTGCAGCTCCTTTATTGGCTCTAGGTACCTTGTGTTCTTGATGAACATACAAGCCCTATATATACCCACAACCAGAAGAGTCCAGCAGACGTAACATTGTATTGCTTTGAAAAATCTGCCATAGCTGGAAAAAGTCATAGAAGAAATTGTGGACAGAAATGGCTCTCTTTTTCACCTCAATTTCAATTTATTGTTTTATTTTAGCTGTTTCTGTAGGGAAACCTTGAGGGATCTACATAAATAACCACTTGCTGAATTCAGAATTTTGTCTACTTTTCAGAAATGTTTAGCTGTCCAAGATCCAGTATTGGTTTCACACCCATTTCTGTCACTAACTGGAAGGAGGCTGGAAGCACATAAATAGTAAAAATGGGTTATGTCCAAGTAAAAAGCCAGAATTGTGTTGAAAAATGTGGTTTTCTGATTTAAGTCTCCCTGTTCCTGAAAGCTGGGAAGAAGGTGATTTTAGCACTGCAAACCCTTTGTTGATGCCATTTTCAGGGACAAAAACCACATCCTTTCTCCTGCAGCCATTTTTTCCCATTTTTTGTTTAAAAAAAACACATTTTTAGCTGTATTGTGGCTAATTTCTTGGTCTCCTACAGGGGAATCCACAAACTCTGGGTTCCTCTAGCTCACTAGGATGTTGGAAAAAAAGGATGCAAATTTGGCTAGCAGTGTGGACGAAAAGTTATGAGGGCCTAAGACCGAACTGCCCCTAATAGCCAAAAAAAGGCCTGGCACCTGAGGCGGAAATGGCCTAGCAGTAAGGGGTTAATTGTTGGGTTGGAATACAACTTACACAACACAGCTTTGAGTCAAATTTTTTCAACAAACCTCAGTTCAGGTTTAACAAGGGCTGCACTACTGAAACCTCATTGTTCCAAAAACATAAATGGAAACTCCTGACTACCTGCCCTTATCAATCCCTTAACTACATTTGACACCATGAATCACTCCTTGCTCATTAAGCTTTTCAGAGAACCCATGGGCATTTAAGGCATTTTGCTAAAATGGTTCACCTGTTGCTTAGTCAGCATAATAATGGTTCATTCTGACACCAACTGCTTTAGGTCGCTATATAATACCCGTTTATGCCCCAATCAAGAATTCAAGAATTTTATATCATCACTAGAAAGATGATACACAAGTCTCTCTAATGGGCTCCTCTCCTAACTATGCCTTATTTCTTGCATAACTCTGCTAGAAGTTCACGAATGAATGACCGCACTTTACTTTAAACTTAATCATTTAAAGAATGAGCTTCTTCTCACCTTGTCCTCACTTTTAACATCACCATTTAAATATTGTCTTGTCTCCTGCACTTGTTTGGAGTGCACACCTCCAATCACTGATTTTGCCAAATCTTTAGGCTTCATCCTAGATAAATGACAAGCTTGGCAATCTCAAGACAATGCCAATGCTGAAGGTGCAAGCTTTCAACAAACGCTTCTTTGGTAGATTCAACAGCTTATTTTAGACCAATACCACATGACTCTTTCACAAACAAAAAATTACTAAGGATTTGTGTTATGACTTGTCTTCTCAAAGTAAAGCCCACCCCCTAAAGCATTACATTCATAAGGTGGCTTGCTTCATCACATAAACTAACATTTTGTATCATATTTCTCATGTGCTTCTAACACTTCAAACACTTTTCTTGCATTATTCACTAGGAATTGAGCATCTTCACCAGTGATACCAACCCTCAAAACAAAAAATATTGGATAAACTCCAATCCTAATGCATTATGGAAACTCTTCTGTTAGAACATCTAACTTCCAGAATGGAAGGTACAGTGATACAGTACTTTACTGGCAGTACCACAACAGTCTGGTATTCTTTCCCTTTTAGCCTTTGCACAACCACCTTGCGAGGTACCTTTAGGAAACAGCCAAAACGTCTCCTCTTTCCAACACATCTCCTAGCAGGATTTTGATATATATAGTTATCAGAGCCTACTTTTCATCATTACTCACCACCCATCTTATACACACTCTGCTGAGATCTAGCTTTCCTCCTCTCAGACATACTTTCAGCTGACCTTTTTCTAAGGAAGCTTCCTCTATTAACTCCTGGTATGGTACCAAGTGTTTATCTTTATTTGCATAGTTACTTAGAAGCATTGCAATAAAACACCCAACATTTAAGACTTAAATATAAAACATGTCATGCCACATATAAACGGAAAATGTTATTTACCTTCGAACCAGTTTACAAATTTCCTAGAAACACAACATATCACATAGTTATTCTATTCATAACATCAACTCTAAGTTGCCTCCCTAGCCCGAGGCGGAATCTATGGGCGGTAAGTGCAGAAAGTCATAGTCCAAACAAGTGCTGTGTGCTGAATGGTTTTAAGGACTGTACTGCCACATTGCAGAAATCAAGTAATTGTGGTGGCCCTTCAAGCTTCCTGCTTGCCAGAGTAAGAAATTCTACCCACCAACAGTTTAGCTGTGGGTCACCAGAGGCAAAGCAGGCCAGCACAGCCTGTCTTTGTGACCGGACTCTCCTTTCATTAATTTATATTTTTTCAAAGGTGATATCCTTTCTGCCAACAGCTTTTTACACGTGCATAACAAAAGCAGTATGTCTTCTGTGCCAGCGCCACACAGGCGGCAGGTCGTGTTTGTTGGATCTCTCAGCCAGCGAGGTAGTTTTAAGGTGCAGGGCAACAAACCCAAATTATACTGCAGAAACTGCTCTTTAATGAGTCTTGAGTAGCACACGCAGAGATAAGTCTGGGCTGCCAAAGCAGTATCAGAGTTTAATGTCATCCAGGCATGGGCTCTCCCTGAGAAAGTCTCCTTGTCCTCTACTAGAGAGATGAACATGATGGATTTTCAGGACACTTTTTTAAAGATGATGTGACTAGTGGGAGTCTAATATAAATGAGTAAGCCCGGTCATAGCCAGGGATTTGTTGAGATAGCTCTGGCAGGTGAAAGGTCCTTCTGCAGGAGCTCCTGCCATAGGTAGTAGTTAAGTAGTTAAGGGTGTCAGGAGCTGCTGCCCTAATTTTGCTCCAGAAGTTAATGTAGGTGTCTTGTCTCGTCGAGCTCCAACATGATTTGCACAAGTAAAGTGTGTTTTGTTAGGCTAAAAATTATCCTGTATGCTTTTACTACTGTGCAATCTAGAGTCTTTGCGTCCCTGCCTCTTAGGATCTCACTGCCTAATTGTGGTCAGAAGTTTGGCTTGTGTTATCAGTAGAAGGGGGTTGAATGATGGCCCATTCAGTTGGGTTTTTAAACTTTTAATTGTTACTGCTAGAGCCAGGCCTTTCCCTGTTACTGAGCTCCTTTGTTGTACGAAGTTGCCTGATTTATCAACAATCACTCCTAGATATATATATTCTTTAGTTTGCTGAAGCCGTGTCTCACCCCATTACCATGCCGGGGGATCCTTCCTCCTGTTGCGGATTGTCATGGTATGTGTTTTATCAAAGTTAATGCTCAAAGCGTTTTCATTCAAGTATTCCTGCGTCGCATCTACCTTGCTGTAACCGATTAGTACTAGATCGTCCACCTACATGAGGATAGACAGCGACTGGCCCCCAAGCCTCGGGCATGTGAATTGCAGGTGTCAAGGGCCCCAGCAGGGTCGCTTACGTACAAAGTGAACAGTATGGGGGCCAGGACGCATCCCTGCTTCAGCCCTTTGCTGGTTGGTATCCACCTAGAGAGGTGTGTGCCTGCTCCCAGCTTTACCTGCACCCAGGTATCAGTGTGGAGAGCTATTATCAGGTCCAGGAGGGGCAGAGAAATACCCAAAGTGATAATTTTCTCCAGAGCCTGGACCTCTCCACATGAAGTCAATAAAGCACTGATGCATTGAGTGTTTAGAGACCTTTGCCTTGTCTATAAGAAGTGTTACGGTCATGATGTTCGTTGTTGTGTGGAAGGTTTTTGAAAACTCGGTTTGGTTGAGTAGTATTATTCACTCTGCAGTCCAGGCTGACAGTTCTTCCAGTAAAGTTCCTGCAAAGTACTTTGCCTCATTATCAATAAGGGCGATTAAGCAATAGCTTTTTGGCCACTTTTGAAAATAGGTGAAATTAAAGACCCCTCTCCAGGAGGACGGGATTTTGACAATGAGCCCAATTTTGATATAAAGGGGCTCCAGCGATTCAGCCCAAAAGGCCACATTGCTTTTCAAGATTGCAGGAGTTATACCATTTGGTCCCAGATCATCTCCTCTCCTGCTGTTGGAAATCTGACATCTGATTAAATCCATTCAGTTAGGGCTCAAGCTGTTTATTGCTGTTGGAGGATGTAACTGCTGATGGATACTCTTCGAAAGGGGGTTTGTGCAAGTGCTTATTGTTCTCATGGTAGGTGTGCGTGTGAAGCATACACAGGATGGGGACAGTTGAAATGATCTCCAAAGTCATCTGGCCAAGACATCTTCGGTATGTAGGAAGTATTGCCCCCATGAGAGGGGCGTGTGAGCTTACTTATTGTTCCCCAAAATTGCAGACTATTGCTGCATTTGGCATCTGCAAATAACTTTGTCCATGTTTCATCTTCACGTGACCTGTTAATTGACCATTTCTGCTTCCTCAGAGTTCTTTGTTGCTGTCGAGGGCGCCTTGCAGGCAAGGTCATACGGTGTGCATCGAAGGAGCCTTAAAGTGCTATTTATTGAACTTTTGAACTGCCGTTCCTGGGTCCTTTGTGTCTTTGAGAAGGGCGCTGTCCCGATAGCTGTGTCTTTGAGATGGGTGGTGTATGTTACCAGAATATCAGCTGTTATAAATATTGTTTTCCTAAATATCATATACAAAAATCACTACATTCCATAGGACTTAGAAATCTACACTCATTGGGATGATATTTTTGTTAACTATATTTAAAAAACAATATTTATGTCAGGGGTATATCTGCATAAGGTATTCTAACATAAAACTTTCTTTTTTGGATGTCCCCCTTCTACCATTTATGAATCTCATGCTGCATAATACTGCTTACGTATTGGGAGCTCTTCTATCTACTCCAGTCTTTTATCCAATAATTAAGTTTGCTGTGTTTATTATCTTCTATCTACTGTTTTAACTGTGACTGTCTTATGTACAATGTAATCTCTGTTCAATTCATCATATATTTTCGCTTTCCCTGTGCTGTCGGAAGTTTGCCTTGCTCACCTAGTTCCTGCTGTATAAAACCATAAAAATATAATACCAGATACATAAATGTATAAATAAACAAATAGAAAGTGTTGCTGCATTTACACAAACATGTGTTTAATTTGATCGGTGTAGCTAAAGAAATTTGCTCAGTGATTGGTCTTTACCCCTGAAGACATTTGCAGACTGATGGATTTTGAAGTCTTACATGACTGTTTTAAGAGAATGATGTGGAGAGATTTTAGTCAGTTTTATTTAGCCAGGACTGTCCAACTTGAGGACAGCTACATAGAGGTGGTTCTTCAAGTGAAAGTCTTTGGAAGAGTTAGGACAGTTATTGGGATCTGTAGCCTTTGGGGTCTCATAAAAATCTGATCCTGGCAACTTTCATTATTCTATGATGCATTGGTGGTCTCTGACCTCTTGAGCTGGCGTGTTTGGTGCCTTAATGAAAACATGCAGTCCTAGCCAGTGGCAGAATATGCTTCATGGTAGATTCAAGTCAGGTCAAATAAGCTGTAAAATACAGCTTAACAGTATAAAAAATTATACAGTCACTCCAGAAAACATAATGAAACTAAGTCTGTGGACTCAGTAAACGAAAGTGTCATTCTTATGGGCATAGCCGCCTGTGCAATTTCCGTGTCTTGAGAACCAGCCTCAAAAGGAATAAACAGTGACCGCAATCTCGTCTGATCCCAAGGATTGTAAAAGGAGCAGGTCTTCTATGCAACAACGCAAGGAGTGTTGGATTGAAAAAGGTTTAAGAACCAGGAATCTATGGGCAGAGCAAAAAGTACAAAAAATTACATGTAAATTGCATGTGCCTGGAATGATAGAGGGCAATGCAAACACCCTGCCCCGTCTTTCTTTCACCCAGAACATATAACATGTATCCCTAAGTGTCTTTTTGGATGTTGTTGGCAGGGATTTCAAGGGCTCTTCAAATAAGTCCCACCTGACCAGGGCCACTGTCAAGTCCCTAATGCCCCTCAGCCAGGGAATATCTAGGGACCATGAAAAAGACAGGCAGTCCCTAATTAGCAGTTTATTTAGGGAGAGAGCCTCGTTCACCCAGATCCTGTGCCACAATAACAGTGGAGAAGTCCTTAAAACATCCGCAAGGTGTGTAAGCCCTAATTCCCTGCGTGTAATAAAAGAGGTGGTGGGTGATGGTAAGCCCAAAAGGTGGTGTCTACATTTATTTTCAGTGGTCTTTAGTGACATTAAGGTCTGAGAGCCCCAATCCCCAGCACTATAGGTAGCCAGTCCAACACATTTAGCACAATAAATAGCCAACATGTGATTGAGCGATCTTTTGCCCATTTTGGCAGCAAAGAAAAAACTGCATTGATAGTCCTTGCAATCTGGTTGTTTTTATTATCTATCAGCGGGGACCAGGACCACCTCCAGTTGAAGCTCACCCCCAGATAGTTGAAATTAGTCACATGTTTAACAGGGATTGCCTGAACCTTAAGGATGGGCCTTGGTCCTGATTTATAACTGCCAGAAATTAAAAACGATTTGGTAGTATTAATCTTCATGTCTAGCCCCTCCATAAAGGAGTAAAAGCATTCAGAAAACGCCTCAGAGATATAGTGAACAACCCATAATGACAGCGTCATCTGCATTCAATAGGGCCAGTCATGGGTGATTTTTAATCTGGGCCTGTCCCCACGCCTTAGAACTAAATCTATTGGATTGATTTAGATCTCAGCAGATACTATACTCTGACAGTCCGCTCTATTATGATCTCCATAGGATATGATAGTATCATAATAAAGAAGATGACAAACGTGACAGAGTATTCCGCTATGTCAAACTCTAAATCAGGCCCTAAGTGCCTCTCCAGATGGTTTATCTAGAGGGAGAAGAAGAATGGTGCGAAGACATATTCTTGTTTAACACCCCTGCACACTCTAAATGATTCAGAACACTCCCCACCCAACCCGAACCTAACAGCAGTGATGGAGCCACAATAAATTTCCCTGGTGGTGTTAGTGACTGCTCTATCTATGCCCAAGCCTTCCATGATACCCCACAGTTTCGAATGGGGTACACGATTGAAAGCACTGGACAAAGCTATGAAGCCCAGGTGAAGAGAGATATGCTTGGCAATTGTCTATTTCCCCAGTAAGAGGCACAGGTTAATAAATTGGTCTTCTGTACCCATCCCTCTTCAGAACCCATGCTGGATATTTGATAAATTGCCACTCTTCTCTGCCCAAACCTCCAGACGGGATAGCAGGATGTGGCCCAGCACCTTCACAGTGGAGTCCAGGAGGGAAATGAAGTTATAGCAACCAGGGTCCTCCCAATTGCCTTTCTTAAATATCAGGACAATAAGGGAGCTAGACCAAGAGGAGATCTTGGTGGAGGAACTCACTGCTCCAAGGACGTTGGCAATGAGAGGGGCCCATAGTTCCAGATTACACTTAAATAGATTCAAAGGAACCCCATCTAGGCCAAGGGCTTTACCATGCGGGCAGTTCTTGGGGTGGAAATACTCCTCTACTGCAGCAGAGGAGGTGCTATCATTACTCAGTTCATCACTATTGGAACAGACCACCCCCCAGAAGAAGGCAGCCAATTCGGGGCATGGTCCAGCGACAGACTGTGATTGCCGCCTGATTGTGCAGCTCCGCGCACCGGCGTGCTCTGGACTGAGGGGGGGAGCCCCCTGAGGGATGTGGGGGACACCATCTGGCCCTGGGAGACCTCATCAATGGCGTGTTCCGGACGAAAAGCTGGGAGCGGAGCCCCCGCCGCTGGTGCCTGCAGTGTCCTGCTAATGCGTCTGAGGGGCCTAGCCTCCTCAGAGCAGCCGTGGCCTTGCTGGGGCATGGCCTGCTGAGTGTCCCCAGCTTTATATACGCAGAGGGCATGCCACTGAGCTGGCGGCCCCCGCTAGAGCCACCACAGTGGATGTCTTGGGGGCTCAACTCCAGATGCACCCCCCGTACAGCACACTGGAGGCCATTAAAGCTGAGGGCCTTGGCCGCCACGGGAAATACCGGGCGCAACAAAGGTCCCATACCCAGAACCTTTGAAGTGCAGTTGGCCATCAGCGGCCTCGCTCAGGGGAAGGGACACAATCACCCCCCAGGACTTCTGTTGCTGCAATATTCAGAGCCTACAGCGCTTCTCTGCTCCCCCCTGGGGCCGAGCATTATTTTCTCCAGACAGCCCCCTCCTCTTGCCTTTGATTGCTTTCTACCAGGGTCATGGGGGCCTACTGGCCACGACCACGTGGACCCCTCTATGCAAGTGGAGCCTGCAGAACTACAGCCATCCACCTTAACCATTGACTTTACTGGGGGTGATCTGGGCCCAGTCTCTTCATGACGGTGCATGGACCAGGTACAGGAGAACACCAAAAGACAAACACCCGCCTGTCCCCGCTACAGCCAAACTTGCCCACCCGCAAAAACTCGCAGAGGGGACCTCCTTTGGGCTGGGGACCCAGGGCCGACTGAGGCACTACCATCTCCTCTGCTCTGGGGACGACGACCACTTGGCAATGAACAGGAGGCGACCCAGGTAGCCTCATTGCCTTTCCTCTGCCTGAGGATGCAGAGGGGAAGACACCCCCACTCTTGGAGGCAACGCTTCATCCCCAACTAGGTTGCTGTGCTGAAAAGGACAGAGCCAGGCCCTGGACAGTGATTACGTTTTGCTGGACAGACTTCCACTACCCCCCTTAATCTACAGCAACCTGTACATTCACCAGGACCACTAGCCCTCAGCACGCCGCTCCACGGTTTTGACCCTGGGAGCCTAGACTGGAGATGCCCAACTGCAAATCTACTGGTAAATCCTCTGGCAAGCCTACATGGCAAATCCTCTTCTCTGAAGCCCTTCAACACTCATGCCCGATGACCTCCATAAAGGAACCACAGCCAGCGGACTTGCCCAGCTTTTCCGTTTGCCCAGTGCAGGATACTATCAAGGAGTGTAAACTTGAAGAAGTTATGGCTTTGGGTTGCAGGCTGGAAGGAATGGACTCCACTCTTTCTACATTGGTGGCTGAGACTAAATCCATCCACCTGGAATTCTGGGCTTTCAGTCCTGAGTGACAGGGTTGGAGCAGCATATAACAGCAATGGAAGACCACCTTAACACTATGCCGGAGCGAGATCAAGAACTCTTCCTCCGCAGCAAGCTCATTGACTTGGAAGACAGAAGCAGCAGAGACATTGTCAATTTTTTTCGCTGAAAATACGGAGGGCTCGGACATCCAAGCCTTCCTCTGGAATATCCTCCCCACAATCAAAGGCTTATCCGTCGACCCCCCCCCACTGGAGTTCCAGAGGGCACACCATCTGGTCTCAAAGAGGCCAGATGGCTCATCCCTCCCTCGTCCTAATATTGCCTGTCTCGTGCACCACAGACATGCCCGCCAACTCCTCATGAAGGCTCGTTCCCACAGTCCATTAAGTACTGAGGGTTATGAGATAAGAATTGCCCCGGACTTTTCAAAGGAGACCAACGACTGCCACAAGGCATTCCTGTCACTCCATCCTCGACTTAGCCAAATGGATGTAAAGTATGGTCTATTTGAACAAGCGCACATGTAGATCACCAACAATGGCCAGTCAAAGAATTTCTACGACCCAAAAGATCTGCATCTCTTCTTGGATGGGTTGTCAGCCCAGGCCATGGACATGACTTCCCCGTCCCCGTCCTCGGGGCTGCCCAATGACCTCCTGGATGCACTATCTCTGCATGCCTCCCTCACCGGAGGGAAGGAATCACTGCGATAGTGATACCTAATATAGAGGCAGGGACCAGGAGAGGCTGTTGAGACCCCACAGTGATAGAGACCAGACGTTTCAAGAAGTGGCACACTATACTCAGCAATCAGATAGGTACAAGTCTTGTTCTCCTTTGAAGCCTTTCCTCACTTCCAATTAAAATTTCTACGGACATGTGGGCCCTGTATATCCATGGGGCTGTGATGGGGCCGTGAGAACTGCACTCCTATCCCGACAGAAGGCTGAGTACTTTGTTGCATGCTTATAGGTGATATGGCACATTTGTGTTATATTAAGATCAGAGATATGGCACATTAGACAGCCGTGTCAAATTCTGCTGCCTGCTGCACTGCCTTGTTATTGCTCGGTTTTTCTTACTTGTCCTCTTTTTTATCCATCCTTACCTATTACTCAATTGGCGAGTCATATTAGAATTGTAGTGGGGTTACATAAGTTACAATGCGCTGTTGTTGTGTCTTATGTTAACATCCACAGAATTCATATTTAGAATGTCTCACGTTTATGATGCTTAACTGGTCATGTTGTTCTCCCTGATGAGTTGTCAAAGTATCCTAGGCTGCCAGCTCTCAATGTTAATGTCAACCACAGTCCCTCAGCTGCTATTATGGTTTGCTTATCTATACCTCCCCCCAAGATGTTCGAAACTCAGGCACGGCACACCCAATCGGGCCACCATCGACCTGCTGGCCTCCTAGGAGCTGTAGCACCCCGTCTTGTCCCGTTTGGCATTTGCCCATTCTACTTACCCCTGCTCACCTTGTGTGCCCTGTCTTCTGCCTGGGCCCTGCTTGGTCATGCTGGTTCCACAGGTTTGGACTAGCAGTCCACAGACCCAAGTGCTTAGGGCTTTGCTCCTAACCAGAGTCAGATCCTCCACCTCGTTAACCGGTTCTCTACCTTACCCCCTTCTCCCTTCTCACCATCCCTCCTCCCTTCTTCTTACCATAGCTCTCTCCCCTCCCTCTCTCTCTTTTTCTCTTTCCCTTCATACCTTATTTCACTCTCCCTCTACTTCGCTCTACTCTTACTTCCTACAGCTGCTCTTGGTGGACATCCAATGCTCCTCATCCCCCCACTGGCCTGGACTCAAGGGAGTCCTATCTCTTGCCCTGGCTAACAGCCCTGCCCCCCCTCCACCGTTTTTCCCCTTTCACCCCATTCACTACCTCTTCTTCTCCAGCTTTCCTTTCTCCTTCTGCAAGCCTCACACCCCCACCGCTGCAATGGTTGGTCTAGCCCACATCTCTTCCCCCCACTCTATTTCCTATCCTGGAACATCAACGGCCTGACCCATTATGTGAAACAAAAAAGGTACTCTGCTATCTTCAGTCAAAAAGGGCTGATGTGGCTCTTCTACAGGATACACATCTTGATGACATTGAATCCAGTAAACTGTGCCAGGACTGGGTAGAGAAAACAATATTTAGTAGTTGCCTGGAGCCACAGACAGCAGGGGTGGGATGCCTAGGAAGTGTGGAGTGGCGATTCTGCTTCATAGAACCCTGCCTGCTGTTATCACTGAAATGTGGTCTGATCCTGAAGGGAGGTATGTGTTCGCTAAACTGAAGGTCGGGGACTACTCGCTCTTTATAGGCTCGGTTTATGCACCCGCAGGCTCCAAACGCTTGTTCCTCCCCCAAATTAACCGCCTCCTTACCGAGATCGGGTCCCACATTACCTCATAGGGGCGATTGGAACCTAGCCCGGGATGCAGTGCTTGACAGGACCGGTCCCATTAATGTCTACAATAACCAGGCCAGGGGAATACTGATGGACATGATCTCTGACCACGAATTGGTGGACTACTGGAGACTCATGCACCCGGCAGATAGAGAATATACGTTTCTCTTGTTGGTACATGGTACTCAGTTGTGACTCTCGGATATTGGAGTGCGCCCTCTCTGATCACTCTTATTGTCTATTGACACAGGCCTTGTTTCCCTGGGCCGAAAGCCCTGGTGCTTCGCCGTACATCGCTTTCATACCCCCAAGGGCAACGCACAACTACGGGCACATGCTTCCACTTATATTCACAGTTTTATCCCAGAGGGTAAAGGGGCGCCTGCGAAGGCAACCCATTGAGGACAAATGATGCGCGACTCAGCGCTGGCCAAGAAACAAAAGATAGCTCAACAAACAGAACTGAAAGGCAACATTGTGTCCCTCACCCAATAGTACAGAGCACAACCCTCACCACCAGTATGCCAACGTCTGGAGCACGCTTGGGTGGCTCTCAACAAACTGTACACTTCACAGGCCGAATTTGTGCTGCAACGATTGAAGGGACATCACTAAAAACAGAGGAAAAAGTCTGGCAGACTCTTAGCAGCTCAGCTCTGCCAGCCAGAAGCCGCACAGGCCATTCCTGCTATCCCTTCCTCAACTGGTAAGTGTCTCACTCAACCGCAGGGTATTGTTAAGAAGTTCATGGCATTCTACCAACGCTTATGCACCCCAGAAACGGCGGTTAGACCTACTCAAGTGGAGGCCTTTGGGAGGGTGTTCGGCTCCCCGCCTATCGGGCGAGGGTTAAGCCCTGCTAGACGGGGAGATCAGTAACATCGAAATATAGCAGGCATATCTAATCTCTCATACCATAAATCAACAGGGGAGGACGGCTTCCCGATGGAATTTTACAAATGGGCCGGCGAGAAGGCCGTCGACTCCGTAGATGAAGCCCTCCGGGAGGCCAGCCAAGAAAGATCGTTGGACTCTATCTCAAATAGGGCAGTGATCACAGTTCTCCCTAAGCCTCAGAGGGATCCCCTTCCCTGTGACAGTTATCGCCCAATCTCCCTTTTGAATGGGAATGTCAAAATCCTTGCCAGTGTCCTGGCGGCCTATTTACGCAAGGTTCTCCTGTCCTTAATATATCCTATACAAGTGGGATTTGTCCCGGGATGCACCGCCAGAATCAATCTCCATTCCCTCTCTCATGCTTTGTGGGAAGCCAGGGATATGGTGGATGAAGCATTAGCCTTATCCTTGTCCCTCAACCCTGACCGTATCGAATGGGGCTATTTGTTTGCAACACTGTGTGAAATTTGGTCTGGGTGATCACTTCATAGCCAAACTACATCTGCTATACGATTGCCCCACGGCACAGGTTAACTGTAGCAGCTTCTTATCTGATCCTTTTCCGATATGTAGAGGGACAAGGCAAGGCTGCCCGCTCTCGCCACTCTTATTCCTGCTGGCAATAGAACCACTATCGGCCACTATCCGCCAATCTCCTCTCCTTACTGGAATATCCCTTCGGGGGTGTCCAAGCTTTACCTGTATGCAGACAACATCCTACTCACCCTGACAGACCTGGACTGAACAATCCCCGACTTATTAGAGATCATCAATGGTTTAGCAACCTATTGGGTATTGGGTAAATTGGAAAAAAAGTGAAGCGCTGCCCCGCTCCACCATCACCACGCAGGTGGCAATTTACAGCTTGCCTTTCTGGTGGACGCTGTTTCGCCTTAAATATCTGGGGATCCTCGTCAACTGGGGATTAGAACGCAGGGTAGCAGACAATTTGGATCGACACATAGCCCATATATGTTAGGAAGTGGTCCCATCTGGGAATTTCCATGTGGGGCAGGGTACAAGCGATGAGGATGCTTATGTTACAGCACTTCACCTATTTTTCTTTTTAAATATATTTTATTGCTTTTTAACTTGTCAAGTGACATTGTTATATTGAGTACCCCAACAAATTCTACAACTCCTCCCTCCCCCCATTCATGCATTTGTATTAACGTCATCTTGCTTTAAGCTGGTAGTTCTCGCTCAAGCTAAACAAAAGAAAGAATTATGGGGGTCATTTCGACCTCGGAGGTCTTTTGACAAGATCGCCGAGGGACCGCCGTGATCAAGACCGCCAGTGGTGGCGGTTTTCCGCTCGGCGTATTATGACTGCTGGCAGCCCTCCGTCCTTTTTCGGACGGAGAGCCGCAAGCAGCCATACTGGCGGACGTTGGGAAAGTGGAGGTTGCTCCACCTCCACCGCCACGTCAACAGAACACCGCCCACTGAATCACGTTCTGTGATTCGGAGTGGTGGTTTTCTGTTGACGGTGTGGTGGCGGCGGAGCAGCCCCCATGGATCCTGTCCCCTCCCGGAGGATCAATGGACCAGGTAAGTTGATCGTCTGTTAGGGCAGGGGGTTGGGGGGGTGTTGTGGGTTGTGTGCGTGCATGGGTGTGTGTATGTAGAGGGGGTGTGTGAGTGCGTGTATGCATGCGGGGGTGTTGTGTGCTTGGAAATGAGTGCGTGTCTGTCTGTAGGTATGTCTGTATGGATGTGTGCGTGTATGTCTGAATGTGGGTGTGTGCTTATGACTGTGTGTGTGGCTGTTGGCATGTATGTTGGTGTGTGTGCGGGTATGTGTGTTGGTGGTGCCTGCATGCGTGTCAGGTGTGAATGTGTAATGTAATGTTGGGGGTAGGGGTGGGGAGGGGGGTCCTGCCACCTTTGGTGGTGGCAGGGGTGGTGGGGGTGTAGGGGAAGGACTCGGGATGGGGGTGGGGGGTGGGTGAGACCCCTGTCAGTGCCAGGGAAGGAATTCCCTGGCACTGATAGTGCTCACCGCCATGGATTTCATGGCGGTTCCAAATCCCATGAAATCCATGGCGGTCAGCCGGGTCATGATGTCTCTGCCCTGGCGGTCGGATCGGAGAAGTGGCAGATGACCATGGCGGTTATCTAAACGTTTTACCGCCAGCCTGTTGGCGGTAAGACCGCCGCTTCTCCGCCGACCGCCAGGGTTGTAATGAGGGCCTATGTCTCTTGTACACAAAGATTTATGTTCCTAGTGCTGAGGCCAGATCGGATTCAGAGTCTGAGGTAGTTGTATCATCTTCAGGGGCCTCTGGGAATTCGTCCCTGTAGTGCCTCCTGTAGTAGTATAGCACTTTCTATTTCCGCCCACTTTTCAAAGGCGTTTTGCCATCTGGTTACCTGAGGGCCGTGGGGGACTTCCAGTGTGCGGTGATTTCTCTTCTGGCGAGGACCAAGGCTAGGTCAATAAATCTGTTGGAGGTTTTGAGAGCAGCGGGTCGTGGAAAGTCCCCAAGTAGAGCCACCACTGGGGATAAGTTTCACACTTGGTACAGGAGGAGAGTTTTCGGAATATTTCTGCCCAGTAGGAACTAATCTGAGGACAGCTCCATATCATGTGTAAGAGCCCTGCTCGGCACACCTGGGGCAGCCTATCTCATTGGTGTTGTAGATTTTTTAAATCATTTTTGGTGTTAGATAGGCCCTATGATAGATATATAGATTTATTAGCTTAAATCTTGCATTCCTGGACACTGAGTAAATATGGGACGTTATCTTTACCCATTGAGTCTCTTCAAGAACGATATCTAGTTCTGTTTGCCATTTGATTTTGAGTTTGTTTAGCGGTAAGCGAATGCTATCTTGTAGGGATTTATTTATTCCTGATATTATTCCCTTCTGATCCCCTATTGAACAGAGGAGGTTGCAGCCTCTATGAGTTGGTGGTTCAAGAGTCCCGGTTCCCCATGTCTTTTGTGCAATTCTGATAATAGCATTATGTGTGATGAATAATCCGGGAGGTAAATTGAACAGGTTTCGTAGTTCAGTGTATGTGTGAAGTTTCCCTTCGCCGTAGAGATCTCCCAGTTTTGTGATATTATGTGCCACCATTTTATTAAGTCCTGGAATTGTTTTTTTTTTTGTGATATGGTACATACAGGTCAGCGGGACCTCTGGTGCGTACAGGGCGTTTGTACGGGTACGTTTTAGGAATTGTTCCCAACAGTGTCTTACTGATTCCCAGTCCAGTGGTAACACCCGTTTTGTCTTCTTGGGTTTCAGCAGTATACTCAGTATTCAATCTAGTGGGTAGTTTAAGGGGAGTCGTAGTTCATTAATGACAGGAGGTCTGCTAAGTAATTTTGCTAGCCATTGTAGTTGCCCAGCCCAATAATATAACTCTAGATCTGGGGCGGCTAACCCCCCTTCGCAGTGGGTCTTTGGAGGGAGTGCAGGGAGATCCTGTGCCTACCTGATCCCCATATGAAATTCGTACTCATAGTTTCTATTTCCCTGAACATTGCTTTCGGGATTATGAGTGGGATAGTGGAGAAATAGTATAGAATTCTGGGTAGCATTATCATTTTGAGCAGGGCAATTCTTCCCGTGACAGTCAGGGGTAGTGTCTACCAGAAGCGCATATTGGCCCCAATCCCTCTAATTGCCCTTTGTATATTTCCTTCAAGCATGTCTTCTATTTTGTGGTATATATATGCTCCTAGATATTTAAGTGAGTTCGGAGACCAGGGCAAACCTCTTGTGTTGTTAGGTTCTGGGGTATCTTTGCACATTGGAAAAATGGAGGATTTACTCCAATTGATTCGGAGACCGGAAGCCATTCCATAGTTTTCTAGCATCTGCATGGCTCCAGGTAGATCTGGCTCCAGGTTCTGGACGAAAAGCAGCATGTCATCTGCATAAAGGGCGATGTGATGTGTCTAATTGTTGAGTGAGATGCCCCTAAAGTGTTGACCGGATCTGGCCATTTTGGCTAGTGGTTCAACCGCTAGTGCAAAAAGAAGGAGGGATAGTGGGCACCCCTGTCTTGTGCCCCTGCAAACTTGGATTGGAGCAGATATAGTAGTGCCAGTTCTTACTCTTGCGGTGGGGTTAGTGTACAGGAGTTTTGTCCATCTTACAAATCCCTCGCCAAATCCCAGCTTTATCATGGTCTGTTCTAGGTAGTCCCACCTAAGGCTTTCGAAGGCTTTCTCAATGTCGACTGAGATAATTGCTGCAAGTGGCATAGTCAAGGGTGTAGAGTGGAGAACTGACATTAGGCGTCTGATGTTTTGGGCCATGCTAAGCTGTGGAATGAATCCGGATTGGTCTTGGTGGATTAAGGACGTCATCTGAGGGAGAAGTCTGTTAGCTAGTATCCGGCTTAGTATTTTGTAGTCTATATTAAGCTTGGATAATGGGCGATAAGAGCGGATGTCAGTGGGGGGCTTATCGGGTTTCAGTAGGGGTATCATATTGGCTTCATTAGTTGATTGGGGTAACTGGTTGCTGTGCCACGCTTCTGCGTATAACGTACAAAGGTGTGGAGCAAGCAGGTCTTGGTATAAGAGGTAGAACTCTAATGGAATTCCGTCTGCTCCTGGGACTTTGCCCCTTGCCATGTTCTGGATCGCTGACTTAATTTCTGCGATCGATATGGGTGCTGCTAGAGTTAAGCTCTCTTCAGGGCACAGATTGCGGAGAGCGAGTTCCTCTATCTCCTGCAATTGGGAGGTACTTAGTGTTTCTGTGGGGGGTGCATATAGTTTTGTATAGTATTTAGTGAAATTGGTGTTTATCTCTTTTTGGGTATAAACGCTCTTCCAGGGGGTTTCCTCAATTTCAACTATGACTGTTTGTTGTTTTGGGGGTTTGGCGAGTCAGGCTAGCAGGGCGCCTACCTTATCCCCTTTTGAGTTCTGTTTAATTAAGTATTGTTTGTAGTCGAATCAGGCTAATCTATTGTTTGCTTCAAACATTTTGGCCTTGGTATCTTTTAGTAGGGGAGTCAGGTTAGAATGTGTGGGTTGCCTACGCTCTATATCTCTAACAGAGTCTTCCAGTTTTTGGAGCTCGGATTCAATTGATTTTCGAACTCCTATATTTTCCAAAATGCAAGTACCTCAAATTACTGTTTTGAATGCTTCCCACTCCATGGATCTGGAAGTCGGCGTCCCTGCATTTTGTTTAAAAAAATTCAACAATGGCTGTTTGTAATGTGTGTTTAAAAGCTTCATCCTCAAACATTTCCACCCGGAGGCGCCAGGTCGGGATTGTTGGTTTCTCCCTCCCCCACGACAGTGAGAGCAACAAGGGGTTGTGATCTGATATTGTACGGCTAAGGTTCTCATCTGTTATCACTTAATTTTGAATTTCGGGGAATACTAAGAAAGAGTCGAGCCTAACATGTAAATCATGTACGGCTGGGAAATATGAGTACTCCTTAGACAATGGGTGGAGGTTCCTCCAGCTGTCCCCAAATTGCCAATGGAGTTGCCAGTCTGTAAAGGATTTAGCAGGTTTTAGGGTCTGAGATTGAGATAGAGGCGGTGTGATCTATCTAGATTAATATTTGCTATGCAGTTAAAGTCACCCCTATTATATTTGAGCCTGCAAGTAGTGGACCAATCTCTCGGGATAGCTTATCAAAGAATTTTCCTTGGTCGTGATTTGGCGCATATATCCCGGCTATGGTTATTTCTTTACCCTCCAATCTCCCGGTGATTATTACATACCTGCCCTCCTTGTCTATTATCTTGTGGAGTACTTGGAAGGGGACCCCAGGGCGGACCCAGAGCAGCACTCCTCTGGCATATGCTGAGTAATTAGTGGCAAACACTTGAACTCTCCATCTTTTTTTAAGAGCCTTAACTTCTTGTTCCACTAGGTAGGTTTCCTGTAGAAGAGCGATGTGTATCCCTCTTCGTTTGAGGTAGTTATGTATTTTGTACCATTTGGACCTATTATTTAAGCCTCTGACATTCCAGGTTATTATTTTAAACTGTGTAACCATGGGTTTAGTGTTTTTTGCTTACGTTGGCTAAAGTAGATGTGTAAGTTGCGATAATGGAATTTGTGATTTAACTGCAGTGTTTTAGTTCGAGAATCATCAGATTCAGAAGTTTTATATGCATGAGGTATCCCTTCTTCTAACATAACAGTTAAGTTTCCCAACTCCCTCTCCCCAGGACCGGACACTAAAACGTTCCCCGTCCAAACCATTGTAACTTAGCTTAAATTCCTATTGGTGGGTGACGTGCCAGAAACCGAGAACCTACACTCCCCGCCGTTCCCGGGACCCTACAAGGATCAGGTTGCAGCCCAGAAAGTTTAGTCGGGAATTGACGTTTTTCAAGGTTCCTGAGATTGCTTCTTCGGTTCAGCATTACAGGTTAGTTGGCTATGTTCAATGTTTTACTCCAGCATTTTCAACACTAATGGCTGGGAGTCAGATCAATTCTTCCACTGATCTCGGGGTTATTTTTGGTAGGCCAGTGAAGGTGCCCCGTGAGGAGGTTGAGGAGCCTCCACAGCTTGAGTCGTGATCAGAGGTGTCTCCCGAGGCCAGGGGTGGGGCGGAGGCTCTACCGTTTAATGCAGCTGTTGTGTTGACTGCCTCGCACATCTCCCGGAGAGTCTGGTGTCTAGGGGTGCTACTTCCGAGATTCGATTAGTGGATCTGCCGCGTTTCCTTCCAGCTGGGCGAGGAGGTTTGGGTCGAGGGCCATGCGGGGTAATGTTCAGGGTTTCCAGCCAGTCTTCTACCAGTTGTGGTGAGGTAAAAAAGTGCGTTTTACCTTCATATTCAACTCTGAGCTTGGCCAGGAAGATCATTGCATATTTTATGCCCTTTTCGCATAGAGTGCGTTTGTGGTCGTTGTAGGATGCTCTCTGGAGTTGGGTTTCTTTGGTGAAGTCCGGGAAAACAATGACGCGTTGGTTATTTAGCGTTATTTCACCTTTCAGGTGGATTTGTGAGAGGATGTAATCTCTGTCCTTAAAATGTAATAGTTTTGCCATAATTGGTCGAGGTCCTGTTCCCGGGGGAGGAGGTCTGCTAGGAACTCTGTGAGCTCCTTCTATTGCAAAGAACGGTGAGAGACCCTCAGGGGGCACTGTGTCTTTGAGCCAGCTTTCCAGAAAATAATCCATGTATGCTGCTGAGGACTCCTCTCCCTCTGGCAGCCCCACTAATCTAAGGTTGCTCCTTCGAGAGCGGTTTTCAGCGTTTTCCGCTCTGGCTTCTAGCGCTTTGACTCTGGATGAGAGGTCAGCTATCTCGGATGTTGATGTCTTCTGCGCTGACGTCACCGTTTCTAGTGTTCTTTCAGTCGCACCCACCCTCTCCGTAAGTTTGCGGTGGTCGTCGCGAAGCAGGGATAGGTCGACCGTTAAGTTGTCAATTTTCTGTTCAAGTGCTTCGCGGGAGTCTCTGATGGCCTGGAGGAGCGTGTCCATTGTCATTTCTTGTTGAGCAGGGGCACCTTGGGAAGCCAAGTTTGGGCATTGTCCGGGGAGCTTCACTGCTGGTGAGTCTACCTGATCTAGTCCTTCGCGCTTTTTGGCTTTGCCCACTGTTGTGCCCTGGTGAGTGAGTATTGCAGGCGGGTTCCTCTGTTGAGGTGGATAGGGGTTCTTCGTCTTGAGCTGTTTTACCAGAGGGGCCGCAATGTACACTGCAGTGTTCAATTCCCAATGATCTGGCCAGGGAGGTGGGAATTTTGTGTGGGGGGGTTTAGGAGGAGACTTTCCTTTTGAGGCAGGGGCCGCTATTGGGTGATTTGTGGTCACCAGTCGGGGGTGTAGAGGGGCCAGTCCGTGCTGGAGCCCTTCTCATCATTAGGGCCACCGGGAATCAGTTTGCTTTTCAGCTCGTGGGCCTGCTTTCACTTCTGTTTTGTGTAGGAAGAATCTTTGCATGGGAGGTCTTTCCAATTACGTTTTATATGCGTGGTAAATGACCCGCTCCTTGTTTCTGGAGTCTTATTTCTCCCCCCTTCTTTTTGTTAATTTCTGTGCTTCTTTTCGCCCCAATAGTCAGACTTTGCCTGGAGCCCCTGGGGGAGTTCTATTTTCGATTGCGGCCCCTCACCTCTTCCGTACCGCAGAGCCTCGGACTCTGCCGTTGGCCGTCACCGGCCGCTTTAACTCGGAGCGGCTGCTCCGCTGCACTGCCCTCGTGTCACAGAGGTTGCTCTCCACCCCCGGGCCTCCGTACCTTCAATCTTCTTCTCCCTAGCAGGGGAGGCGAGTGTCCTGCCAATACCTCTGGACTGTTTCAGCAGCTAGATTCTCGGCCCCAACCTCTGACCGGGTTCTCTGTTCTGCGGCTCTTCGGGTGGGCCAGCCCGCGGTCTCGGTCGCCATCTTGGATCCGGGCGGCCGCAGGAGACGGGCGCAGATTTCTCTTCAGCCGGTCGGCTGTTTCCAATGAATGTCATTCCCCCTGCGTCCTGGCCGTTCTACGGTGCTGGGGTCGCGAGTTATTATGCTGTCTGGGCTAGTTTGGAACTGTATATAGTCTGGGTCCCGTTCCTGGTCTTGGAGCGCCGCACTAAGCGTGCAGCTTCATCGGCTGCAGGCCACGCCCCCTACAGCACTTCACCTATGTGCTAGGCATGAAATCCATCCAAATGCTCCTATCGACTCTCAGACGGATCAACACAGCGATCCAAGCCTTTGTGTGGGTTCCTCTCGCCCCTGCTTATCACCTGCTAAGCTCATGGCACACCGCTGTTGCGGAGGCGTAGGACTCCCGTCGGTAGAACACTATGCCCTCGCCCTCCATATCTCACAGTTAGCATATATGCTACCTGAGGCACCAGACCCACCACAATGAGTCACCACTGAAAGACTCCTACTCTCTAACCAGGGTGGCCTCAGCTCCTTGTACAGAGTCAGTTCCCCCCAGTCATGCCCCAACAACCCAATGTTGAGTGCAACACAAGCAACCTGGCGTGGGGCACACCGCCTTCTCAGTGTACATCCTTATCTCCACATGCTGGCCCTTTATGGGGAAATACCGGCTTACACGTCGGAGGGGACACCCTTCATTTGGTGCAAAGGAGTGCAGCCAGTATTGAAAGCTTGGACCAGATCATTGAGAATGGTGAAATTAAACCATTTGCAAACTTGTAAGAGGAATATAGCCTCCAACCACACCAGGCGTGGCAGGAACTGCAACTCAAACACTGTCTGCGACGCAACATGGGAACCAACCCCTGGATCGTCCAGGCCTCCCTTGTGCTATTTTATCTTAAGACTTGGGGCTGCTTCAAGGGCGTGATGTCAGGCCTTTATGAAGACCTTATACACCATCTTTATTCACAGCCCCTCCTCGACAATTTATGCTCCAAGTGGCAGCTCCATCTCCAGCCGGAGTTCGAAGAGAAGGACTGTACAGACATCATGATGGCCATAGACAGGGAAACCCAGGAAGCTTCTCTGAAGTTTTGCCTCTTTAAAATAATTCATGACTGGTACTGGACTCCTGTGAAATTGCACAGAATAAGTCTTCTACCCCACGTGAATCGCTGGCGATGTGCATAGAACCCGTGTGATCTGCAACTGTCCTTGGATCCAACTCCTCTGGGAGGTGGTGGGCTCCACCCTCGGTGCTTCCATGGCCCTCCGCCTGCCACCCTCTTCCTCTTCTGTACTTCTTCACGATATAGGAGACCTCTCTGATCTGTCCCAACTGCAACACCACCTATTGCATACAGCTCTAGCAACAGCCAAGATCTGCATCCTCTGCCATTGGAGATCTCCTACTCCACCAACACTGGAGGAGTGGACAATGATAATGGTTTGGACCACTGCCCATGAACGCGTCATCTGTCAATTGCAAGACCAGATTGCCCAGTTTCTGCAGACATGGGTGTCCTTCCTTCCCGGTGATTCATAGTGTGCTCAGCGCCCACCCATTACAATCCCAACTGCTGTTGATAATGACATAGTTGCCTTCTTCTTTTTCTCATGGCCCCACATTCCCCTCTCACTCCACCTCCTCTGCTTCCCTTGTCTTACCCCATCTCTTGGTAAGTACTCCTATGGCCCTTCGCCGCTCTGCCCCCTCCATTTCCCTTTCCCCTCCCCCTCTCCCCCATTCCTCTCCTTCTCCCTCCAGACCACGCCAGGCGTTGGGTGCCCTACCCTATCCTACACTACTATACTCTACTCTACTCCACTATACTCACCTCTACTCTACTTCACTCTATTCTAATCTCCTCTACCCTAAGATATACTATTGCCTATCACCTCCTCTCACCCCAGTCCCATTGCCCTTTTAAACAGGCTCCTTCTCATGTCCTTGCTCCTACCCCATCTTCCTTTCCTCCTAGGCGCATTACTCAAGCCTTGCACCTGTCGGGCTATTGCTCAATGTCTTAGCATGCCGCACAGCATTACTCTCTGCGTCGCCCCTCTCCCCTGAACTAGTTGCCATATATCCACTCTGCGCACCCCCCCTTCATGGTCACCCTGGAGTTCAGCCCAATAGATGGGGTGTGTAGCTTTCCCCTGGCCGTCACCTTTAGGATTTACCCATGGACCAGGGATCACCCTGAAATTAAGTCGCTACCCCTCCCACATTCCATAGTACAATTTATCCCACATCTCACTGCCCCTCTTAGGTACCTTCACTCTTCCCCTCGTATATCCTTCTCCCCTTCTTCCTTATCTCTATCTCTTTTCTTTTTCTTTTTTTAATAATAGCTGATGATTGCCTCTGTGTCTTATGTGCTGCTTGGTGGCATAATGTGCTCTGTATTCACATAATATTATGGGGGTGATTCTGACATTGGCTGGCGGCGGGCGCCGCCAGCCAAACGGGAACCGCCAGAATACCGCTGCGCGGTTAAAAGACCGCTGCGGTTATTCTGAGTTTCCCGCTGGGCTGGCGGGCGACCGCCAGAAGGCCGCCCGCCAGCCCAGCGGGAAACCCCTTTCCATGAGGATGCCGGCTCCGAATGGATCCGGCGGAGTGGAAGGGGTGCGAC
This sequence comes from Pleurodeles waltl, assembly GCF_031143425.1. Classification (NCBI taxonomy): domain Eukaryota; kingdom Metazoa; phylum Chordata; class Amphibia; order Caudata; family Salamandridae; genus Pleurodeles; species Pleurodeles waltl. The sequence goes on along the minus strand of NC_090444.1, from coordinate 870,076,424 downwards.
GGGTGCAGTTGCACCCGTCGCGATTTTCAGTGTCTGCTTGGCAGACACTGAAAATCTTGGTGGAGCCCTGTTAGGGGGCCCCTGCAGTGCCCATGCCATTGGCATGGGCACTGCAGGGGCCCCCAGGGGCCCCAAGACACCCGTTACCGCCAGCCAGGTTCTGGCGGTCAAAACCGCCAGAACCAGGCTGGCGGTAAGGGGGTCAGAATCCCCATGGCGGCGCTGCTTGCAGCGCCGCCATGGAGGATTCCCCTGGGCAGCGGGAAACTGGCGGGACACTGCCGGTTTCCCGTATCTGACCGCGGCTGTACCGCCGCAGTCAGAATGCCCATGGGAGCACCGCCAGCCTGTTGGCGGTGCTCCCGCGGTCGTTGGCCCTGGCAGTAGTCTACCGCCAGGGTCAGAATGACCCCCTATATTTCTTCAATAAAAAAATATAGATGAAGATATAGAAGAATCGATCAAGGGAGCATAATTGTCTTTAAGAAATGGTTGGATAATAATAGAACAGAAGGCCTTCTGGTCATTCCTAAGTGATGCTTTCTGGAGCGCCTCTCAGGCTTCTAGTCTAAGAGTACCTTTCCTGGCAGTGCTTGGCTTTGTATTTAGCTTCCTACTGTGTGTAACCTGAACTGCGGACCTGGGCTGGGTGTGGAGTGAGACCATCAACTCTTTATGCTACTTTGAACATGTTGAGTCAAACCAACCCTTTGCCCTACCAGAGCCCGTGTGAGGCGCCTTTTGTACTATGCATGACACTGCTTCTGAGAGATTGGTGAAAGCATTTTGATACTAGCTGCAACAGCCTCTACATCTAGACAGATCTTAAACAGAACATGATTCCACTTAACTAGTTGAGATGTAAAACTTTCAGCATTGACAAACTCTCATTTAATGTGGGTGCCCTTAATCTTGTTAGCATTAATGCCAGTGATTCTCCTAGAGCTAACCACCAAAGCCAGTCAGCCGCTGATGTCAATATCAAGGCTTTAGAGAAGATAGTTGCTAATGGCGAGAATATGTACCAACTGTTCCCCTGCCCTAGCAGCTAGGATGGAAGATAATAGAATAAAATCAATTCCACAGCCCATCCCTTTACCCACAAAGGTTAGAGGGAAGAAACCATTCATAGAACAGTATTCGTTCACAAAACACAGGTTAAATTTCATCATCAAATAGTTGATGTTACAACCAAATACATTGTGAGAAAAATGAAAATAAGGATTCCCTTTGCAGTCAACTATGCTGCAAGCATCTTTGAGATCCAGGGACAAAGATGACATTGAAGTTGCCTTACCAGTTCATGCCCAACTCCTTCCCTGCTATCGAATTAAGGTCATCCAGATCATGGTCCAATTTCGACAGGATACTGCCTCTATCTGCTATTGTGATGTTATTGTAAAAGTTCACAATGCCCAGTCGTGAGTCTGCAGCGAATTCCAGTCCCAGAATCTGGAAGAATTGGGGATCTGAGACATAATAGAAAATGTTTGCATTAACCATAATTACAATATAAGTGGCAGAGCCTCATTTAGTGCACCCTTAGGGGGATGGAATGGCTGGTAAATGGGAGTTTTCTAAATCCATTAAGGCGGGCTGCAAAACAGCCCATGTTTCCTGTAAGCATAAAATTGAGTGGGAGCTCAAAAAATCAGTCTACATGTGGTCATCAATGTTCCCTTTAATTCCTGCTACCTTCCACACCAGCAAAGAGAATTTGGGGGAGTGGTCGCTACGGAGACTACTACTGGGTAGTTCCTAGCCTTGTATTGTATCCAGGACAAAGTGAATGGGCTGTCGGTCAACCATGGTAAGGATTTCCGATCCTGACGGGACTATGGCATGTGGATTGGCAAAATGTCTAGAGGCAATCTGGCGCATTAGAGCAAAAACCCATAATTATTGTATCAAAGTCTAAAACTGAGTATTGACCCCTGAGTTGCAGCCCATTAGTATTGCCTTTTCACAAATAAATTCCTGAATGTGAAGTATTGAATCGATGACAAGATACTCGTTCCCCTCATGAGGTCCTGTTCTTAATATTTAGTTGTATATTGAAATTTTGCAGCTTGTATATATATTGTATTTTTGTCTCTATTCTAGACTCTGGCCACGGTATATATAATATTAATTTGGATGTTTTATCTTATTATTTTGTAGAGGATTTTATTCCTGTTCTTTTTTAATTCTTATGTTTATCAATGGTGTTTTGTAAGTTGTGCTTTTATGCTATTTTGTACCGAAATAAAGCAGAATTGAATTGAATTGGTCATCAATGTTCCCTTTACAGGGAGTGCAGAATTATTAGGCAAGTTGTATTTTTGAGGATTAATTTTATTATTGAACAACAACCATGTTCTCAATGAACCCAAAAAACTCATTAATATCAAAGCTGAATATTTTTGGAAGTAGTTTTTAGTTTGTTTTTAGTTTTAGCTATGTTAGGGGGATATCTGTGTGTGCAGGTGACTATTACTGTGCATAATTATTAGGCAACTTAACAAAAAAAATTATATACCCATTTCAATTATTTATTTTTACCAGTGAAACCAATATAACATCTCAACATTCACAAATATACATTTCTGACATTCAAAAACAAAACAAAAACAAATCAGTGACCAATATAGCCACCTTTCTTTGCAAGGACACTCAAAAGCCTGCCATCCATGGATTCTGTCAGTGTTTTGATCTGTTCACCATCAACATTGCGTGCAGCAGCAACCACAGCCTCCCAGACACTGTTCAGAGAGGTGTACTGTTTTCCCTCCTTGTAAATCTCACATTTGATGATGGACCACAGGTTCTCAATGGGGTTCAGATCAGGTGAACAAGGAGGCCATGTCATTAGATTTCCTTCTTTTATACCCTTTCTTGCCAGCCACGCTGTGGAGTACTTGGACGCGTGTGATGGAGCATTGTCCTGCATGAAAATCATGTTTTTCTTGAAGGATGCAGACTTCTTCCTGTACCACTGCTTGAAGAAGGTGTCTTCCAGGAACTGGCAGTAGGACTGGGAGTTGAGCTTCACTCCATCCTCAACCTGAAAAGGCCCCACAAGCTCATCTTTGATGATACCAGCCCAAACCAGTACTCCACCTCCACCTTGCTGGCGTCTGAGTCGGACTGGAGCTCTGTGCCCTTTACCAATCCAGCCACGGGCCCATCCATCTGGCCCATCAAGACTCACTCTCATTTCATCAGTCCATAAAACCTTAGAAAAATCAGTCTTGAGATATTTATTGGCCCAGTCTTGACGTTTCAGCTTGTGTGTCTTGTTCAGTGGTGGTCGTCTTTCAGCCTTTCTTACCTTGGCCATGTCTCTGAGTATTGCACACCTTGTGCTTTTGGGCACTCCAGTGATGTTGCAGCTCTGAAATATGGCCAAACTGGTGGCAAGTGGCATCGTGGCAGCTGCACGCTTTACCTTTCTCAGTTCATGGGCAGTTATTTTGCGCCTTGGTTTTTCCACACGCTTCTTGCGACCCTGTTGACTATTTTGAATGAAACGCTTGATTGTTCGATGATCACGCTTCAGAAGCTTTGCAATTTTAAGAGTGCTGCATCTCTCTGCAAGATATCTCACTATTTTTGACTTTTCGGAGGCAGTCAAGTCCTTCTTTTGACCCATTTTGCCAAAGGAAAGGAAGTTGCCTAATAATTATGCACACCTGATATAGGGTGTTGATGTCATTAGACCACACCCCTTCTCATTACAGAGATGCACATCACCTAATATGCTTAATTGGTAGTAGGCTTTCGAGCCTATACAGCTTGGAGTAAGACAACATGCATAAAGAGGATGATGTGGTCAAAATACTCATTTGCCTAATAATTCTGCACTCCCTGTAATTCCTGCTACATTCCACACCAGCAAAGAGAATTTGAGGGAGTGGTCGCTACCGAGACTACTACTGGGTAGTTCCCAGCCTCGTATTGTATCCAGGACAAAGTGAATGGACTGTCGGTCAACCATGGTAAGGATTTCCGATCCCCGATTAATAACTACGAGCTTGGGATCTTGCTGCAAATGAGAAAGTTTGAAAAAATACACAAAGATCCAATGACTGTTGTTGACAATGGGCGTAGGGGAGCACATGACCCAGGAGAAGGGTTGCAAGTACCTTCAAGATTGCGTGCTCCTTTATGAGTTCATTGGCCTGTGGTGGATGGAGGCAAGCTACACATTCTTGTAGAGTCACTTGCAGACTGCTGAAATTGTGATGTGACATCTCAAGAATGATCCAGTGTATTCATACATCTCGCAGACAATGGCATCGGCAGAGTTTTATCAAAATCAGAGCCAATTGCACCTCATAAAATTCCATCTGATGGTGTGCTGGATTTTCTTGGGAATGGAAGCAATGCGCTATGGTAGCGTGGAGGCAGCACTGGTGACACTTCAAGTCCCCATATAGAAAAAGTGTCCTTGACCTTTCCAAACGGAGTTAGCCAAGTCCAGAGTACTCCAAGCAGTGATAGTGATGTCACTTACCCTTTGGGCTGAATTTTCTACGAATTGGATGGACTCCAGGTGTTTAGAGTAAAGGTATCTCTTAGCAGCTGCTACCCCAAACAGCTTCTGAATAGTACTGTTGTTAAGAATATCATTTTTCCCCCAGAGATGTAGTATGGAGCAAACTCAAGTTTGTTAGTAGAGAAATTGCAAGTGCAAGCTACTTGCTGCATCACTGCTTCCAAAGACTTGATGTTGCTGGTCCACGTGTTCTGAAGAGTTCTTACAGTCCTCGCAGGGGAGGAAAGATGAAAAGTGGTGGCAGTGGACCTTGGAGAATCTGTACGAGGGTGCTCTGTGCGAGACTGATGGAGACCAATGACAGGTACATGGATGGCAGGATGGTTTGCAGTATTGGGCAGTGCCGGTGGATCACTTGAAAAGTCCTCCTAATGATCCGAGCTGCGCAGATGTCATGATTGCCCTCCTCTTAGGGTTTGCGATGGAGGCAGCAATTGTTTATCAGAATTTGCAGAGTGGCTATTGATGGTGCAAGAGATACCTGTTGATACATCAGGTGCACCTGGCGGAGATGCCAGTACTGCAAAAAATGCTGATGTGCCTGAAGTTGAGACTCCCTACCTTGACACTATCCTCTTTGTGGGCTGGTATTTGTGTTGAGCTGCAGTTAAACATGGTGTAGATTTTAATATCTTGACATCTGCTTGTCTGAAGACAGAAGAGTAGTTGCCAAGCCATCTAACTGGGTATTGCCAGTGACAACCTATGAATCGGATTCAGACAAGGAAGAGGTCAGATGCAGCTGGCACTACACTTATACCTTGCCTTTTGAAGCCTTTTGTGTTTCCTTTTCATTTGAGGCCTTGCTATAGATGTTAACTTAAACAAAGGGCCATTATTGAGAAGTTGTGTGTTAGGAGCGACAGCACCAGAGGTGCCCTCTCTGTCAGTTGTGGTTACTGGTGGCTCAGATTCAAGTAATAATGGTTGCTCCAAGGCAGACCCCGCAGATGAAGATCAGGATTAGGATTAGAAATGGAGGGAGAGTCACCTGCAGACAGTGAATTAGAATTTTCAAGACACAACATGAGACATACATGGGCTATACTGGGGCCTGGAATATCTTGTAGCTTTGTGGATGTACCTGTCTCTTGAGGGGGGGAGCACTGAGGAAATCTGATTGAGAATAGCATCCAGCTTTTCATGCACCCTAGCAATGGTGTCGATAGTAGATGTACAGGAACAAGTATGGAACACAGCAGCTGAATCCAACTGGACCCTGGTAATCAGGTTATTCAAGTCTAAAGGTTTGCCATTGATACTCATGATGTGGTCTGCTAGTGCATTAAGAATGTCACTTGCATATAAAGCTTGACGGAATGATAGGACAAGGATGCTGAGAATGCACCCAAGTTGTTGAGCAATGCATTCCAGAGGTTAGTACTGAAATAATGCTGGTGCATGCCATCATTCTGGCTGCAAGGTGATTTGTGCTGTAAACTACATTCTTCCCATAGCAACAGTAGGGCAAAATGACCTGATGAAGCAGAGTCATGAGATCCAAGCGCCTCTTCTTGAAAGTTGTGGCTAGGTCCTCCTATGGTCGGACTGGAGGGTGAGGCCTTCGAGGTTAACAAATCCAACTTGATAGGACTCATTGGGGTGGCAGGATTCAGACGGCATGCAAAGTTGCTGGTTGTATTGTTCCAGTCAGTTAGTTGGGTACATGGACTGAGAAACACTGGTCTGGCCATCTGGCATGGCATGCTGGTTGCATCAGCTAGGGAATTGCTCCAGTAAAACTCTCCCTTATGTGAAGTATTGGAAGTGTTTTTTTCTGTTCCATAGGAAATAGAGTGATTAAATGCTATCTTCAGGAGTTATAAGCTTTCCTCCTGCAGATGTGCAGTGTAGACCTGAGCTGAGGTAATCAGTGTAGTGCGGCACATTTCCAGGGGGCCATGGGTAGCGTGGACAGTTTCTTGTGTGGCACAAAGGGGTATCTGG